>NC_067283.1:112391205-112707038 GCF_020740795.1 Apus apus | reverse complement strand
TGTTTTTATAGGTCTTCTCCATCTTAGTTACTTCCTAAATATGTAGCCTGTATTACAGGTTTCACTCTCAATTTAAATATAACAAGAATAAATTTATAGTCCAGTGTTTTTGCAAAATAGTTTGTAGCTTTTATCAGCCAGTTGTCTATCAACTGACCCAAGATCTGATTGTCAAAAATGGTCACTACCAGCCTTAAATGTGAAACTCAGTAGTCACTGAAGTGTATTTCATAAGAAAAATGCTCCCTAATTCCCATATAAACTGTTGCTATTACATTTAAAAAAGAAAATAAACCAGAAAAAAGTCTGGTAAACAGAAGACTGTGGAATCTGGGTGGAAACTATAAAGGATCTTGACAAAAGGTGAAAATTTCACCAAAAATTAGAAATGGTAGTTTACAAATAGAATTTTGTGATTGATGTATTTTGACAAACCACAAGAAATACATGGGGCGTTCCAGGATTCTTGGCTTCACAGAGCTTTGCTAGTACCTGCAAAGTTTGCTAATGCTGCTTTAGGAGACCACTCATGAATTTTCTGTAGCTTTGATAAGAAGGTAGGGTTTGTTTGTTTGGTTTTTTTTAGTAAGGAAGACTCTTACAAGAGTATAACTTCTTTAATCAGATCTTCTGATTTGATTTTGGGAATATAGTAGGAAGTGTTTAAATCCCCTATCAGCTCACAGTTTGCAGAAATCCAGAAGTTTGTGATGGAGCTTTTCTGATGTGGCAGCCTCTGTTTCTCAAATTCACAGAAACTCTGTCAGATCCTTTCAAAGCTTCAAAATTGCGGTGTATGATGCCAAAAATAATTTAGCCTTTCATTTGAGTCTGTCACCAGTTAGGTTTGGCTTTTCAGTTCTCACAAAGGCCATGGTTTTTTTGCCAAAAACAGCAGCCACACTTTTCAATATGACCAGTTATTGGGGGTTATATAATTTGGGTTTTTTAATATGTAGTCGAAAGTACCTGTCTTCCTACATCAGCGACAGGAGATCTAGAAGTCATTAATAAAACAACTTTGTAAAATAAAATCTGTGAGAAGTAGACAAGTTTTCTGCTCTGTTATATCAGTTCTACTGTGGTACTCTTGACACTGGTGGGCTAGGGAGGTTTGGTCACACTTATACTGATCCTTCAAGAATTATCCCCCTCCAGAATGGCTGAGAAAGGAGCAGGACCCTTCCTGAAGGTGCTGAATAAGGTAAGAAGAGATTGGTTCTGGATGAATTAGAAAGAAGCTTTTAAAATTATCACCTCTACATATGCCTCATTCTTCTACTTGACTGAGAATTCTCAGCTGCCTCTCTATTTTTACTCTCTACTTAATTTCTGAGGTTATTTCTATTAGGGTAAAGGGATGTATTTCAATAATGTCGGTCAATACCACTGGGGATGGAGGTAAGGCAGACTATTTTATTTAAAAAGAGAAAATATGCCTCAGGAAGATGTGTGTTTCAGAGGATCTATTTCTTATCTTTCAATTATCTAAACTTCTGTCTATCCAGCTAAAGCCTGCTGGAAGGAAAGTGTCTGGGTAATTTAAAGTTTACTCTACTTATTGCTAATAAATTTGCTTCTGGTGAATGGAATATGAGAAGAAAACTGATAATATTATATAGAGTGGCTAATTACTGAGAAAGAATGAGTAGTTAGTCTTGGGAATGTTCACTGTTCTCTTAATGACTACTGCAAAAGCAAAAACAATTGTCTTTCTGGAACTTATATTGTTAACACAGAGCAAACAGAAAAGATCTTTTAATATTTCAATGCAATACAAGTTTTGTGTAAAAAATGTATTATACAATCTACTCTCACTTCACATGTTGAATAACACTCTTACAGAGCCAAACCTATGAAACCCTAGATTTCAGTTCTTCATTCTTCCAGTAAAAGTGCTGTTATCCTTATTCTCCAAATAGCAGCATTTTACACAACAACACCTTCCCATTATCAAGGGTGACATTTCATGGAGTTGGAAAGGCCAATTGTGGTGTGACAAGAGGAGCAAACTGGTCATAGTCAACGGCAAAGATATGAGAAAGATGAGCAAATGTGTGACAAGTTTATAAAAATGAGGTTAATTGGATCTTGAAATAAATGGTGAGATGGTGGAATTGTATCTGAGACTTCACAGTATTTTCTGTAATGAGAAAAAAATGATGGGCAGTGAGGTTTCACACACATGAAAGTATGAAGGTTTAAAGGGGCCATGTAAAAAGGAAAATAATAGTAAAGTCTGGAAAAGAGAAAAGCATAGGATTTAAGAGGGATTGTGGAAAAAATGTCTTATTAATAAAAAATAATAGAGAGCAGGACTTCTGTCTGTAAAAGCTGAAAGAGGATTGCCTAGGATAATAGCTGAACCTTAGCTTTCTAGTTATGCCTCCTGATTTACTGTTTGAATTGAGGAGAAAAAGATAGGAACATTTGAATTCATAGTTTCACCTCTTTTAATATCAAAAGGGCATGTATGTGCCAAATGTATTTAATGTTTTCTAATGTGTTATTTTTATTACATATTTTATAGATTTAATGTAAAACAACCCCACTACCTTCTGTAGGCAATTCTGTGCAGTATGGAAAACTCAGAGTTTGCACAGGAAAGAAAGTGGAAAGCTAAGTATCTAATATTCATTTCAAATATCATTTTAAGAGAAAGATATAGAACATAAATTTTCCCTTAACCTTACAGGTTTAACCTTTTATATTTTGTTTCTGTGCCAAATAAAATGTGTCAGTTCACTGAAAAGCAGGGTATTAGAAGTTTTTTAAGAACCTTGTCATATATAGAATCAATTAAAAATGTAGATGTGAAATAAAAAATTAAAATCAAGCTCTAATTGAATTGATAGTTCTGGAAAAAAACAGTCCCCAGTGTCATCAGAATATTCAGATCCCTTTCTGTATCATAGAAATGGTTTCTAAAAAAAATGTATACATACAATAACACATGAGAAAAATATGGAAAAATATTCCTAATTTGCAAGAATGATTGCTGGAATTTTAGACTTCTGAGTATTCCATGGTACAGGGGGAAAGTCTGAGATGTAGAAAGAAAAGAAAGGGCTGGAGGTATAACCTGGGGGACAAGCAGAACTCTGTCAGCTTCATATTATGGTTTTATTTACTCATTAAAAAAAGGAGAGAATAATCTATAGCCAGTAGAGTGTTTTCATCTCTGCCTACCAGTAAATATTATTTCATAACTCCTTTCCTTTCAATGCAGTATGGAAACCTGTGCTACTCTTGTGCCACTCTTTAAATCTCCAAAGCTCTTCAGCTCACCGGAGTGCTGTGGTATCTAATGTGACAATTGAAAGAATTATTCATGATGCAACTAAATGTAAACATAAATTGTAATGTAAATTTGAAAAATGAAGCTTCATTTTAAAAAAATTTTAAAAATCTGTTAAGCTTTCTTCAGAGGCTTTTTTTCCTCTGAAAAATTGGGATAATTTGTTCTCTTTTTGGATTTAAAAAAATCACAAAGGCATAATATTTCCAATTTTTGGTCATTAAAAATAACCAGCCTCAATAATTAATTTTCTCCCGCTGAATAACTTTTGTTCCAGTAATCAACAGCCTTCTTTGTACACTCACTGAGACAGCCAAGAGTCTCTTGCTATCAGTTGCTGGAAGAACCTCCTGCAGTGACTTCTCATGGTATCATCCTCCAAACCATGTCTGATGGCCATACCCCAGGTCTGAGCCTACCAGGGATTGTGGCACTTCGTTAGACTTTATATTTATTGATGTTCTGGATTACTTCTGCTTTATTTCTCACAAAATAGCAGCATTACTTATACTGGCAAGTGTGGGGTTTCTGCATTGCTGACTTTTGCATACACGGGTTATTCTTTTATCTTGCAAAGAAGATGATAAGCCTTTTCTGTTGTAAGCATATTAGAAATCAGTCAAGCAATAAATGAATATAGTTTCCATAGAAAGGTCTCAAATATAATACACTTTGGGGTTTTGGGAATTGTTTTTTTGAGAAAGTTTCAGACCAACTGGAGAACATCCAGAGCAGACCAGTAAGAATGATTATGAATCTGGAAAACATGAGTTTAATAGCATGAATGCATTTATTGGGAAGAGAAGATTGAGGGGAGGGTTGATAACAGTCTTCAAATGTCTGTAAGATGCTGTAAAGATAGAATAGAATGCTGTCTTCTCCAGGTACACTTGTCCTCCATTGCAACATGTGGTAGCCAGGTGAAAAAGAAATAGGCTTAGTACTGCCTATGAAAATCAGACGTGGGTATTAAAAATATTTTAATAATTCCAAAGACAGTATAAGGGATGCATAGCATCTCTGTCACTGGAAGTCTGACCACAAACTGTGGTCAGGAATGTTCTTCTGACTTTGTTCTGCAGCACCTGGATGAACCAGATGACACTTCAGTTGTCCTCTGAGGTCTTTTATTGTGCGATTTGACACTTGTGTTACTTCAGGTGACTTTTGTTGCTGACTTGTAATGTATTGGAAGGATGTTGATATATCATGTTACAAGCTCCTGGAAGCAGGTTGTTAGACAAGAATGTTTACTTCTGTTTTTATAAAGCAGAAGTGTCTAGTACTTATTATTGCAAGGAAGATATTAAAATAGGGAACTCAGAATCTTCACAAAAGGGCAAGGACAAAGTGGCCAGAATGTATCTATCAACATCTCTCTATTTTTAAGACAACTCTATAATAATATAAATGTTTGGGGGAGGCAATACTCTTGGCTTTAGCTTTGGCCTCATTTGTACTCCTTGAATAATTTCTTATTTTGCATTCCTGTCCCTTTCTTTTCCAACCCACGTTTGGTAAGCACAAAGGTTTCACCTGTGGAACACCTTGTGTCTACTAATGCTTGCATGATTGCTTTAATCTTGCCTTGCTGTATGCTACCTCTCTCCCTTCCTTGTTCACACACTGTTTGTGATTTCAGGTGGTAAGCTGGAGCCAAGAACTGCTCCTGGTCTTAAACTGACTGGCAAAACAAACCAAACCAAAAGATTTTAATCAGGGTAATTTCTCCAGCCTAGTTCACTGCAGGACCATAAAAATATATGTGTCAATCTGAATGAGCAGGTTCCTGCCTGGCAAAGGTGGAAGCAGTCTTTCAAGGCCTAAAACTGGGGCATGTGTACTAAGGTAAAGATGTCCTCTGCTGACCTAATCTGTGTTTGTTTAGCACTGCAGCTGCTTAATAGAGCTCCAAAAGAATGTGTTTACTAGCTTTTGCACGACTGAAGAGTCAACAGAAGTGAGAAAAACAGTCTGTTGTTTCTTCTCTGACTTAATATTAATCTCTGTAGTAATAGAAAAAAGTAGAAATTTTATTCTTAACTGAGCTTTTGTAACCTCTTACCTCAGTTTCCTGATGCAACAGCTAGGAAAAAACCCACTCTTTTTTTTCCCTTCCACTGTACACAGTCTTCAAATCTGCGATAATAAATAAGGATTTCTGCCATGCAACTTTGTCAGAATATGTTATTCTCCACACTTAATTTAAAATGGAAAGTTTTTCTCAAATACTTTGGAGAAGACATTGGACAAGGCTCTCTATGCAATGCTTTCTTCAGAGAAAAATTACTATTGCATTTTTGAGAGATATAACTAATTCTCTTTGGCCTCAATTTCTTTCCTTTACAAAAGCAAATCTCAATCCTGCTGCATAATTTATGATCTTGGCATCCAGCCCAAACATATGTACATACTGAAATCAGTTTTGCATCTGTTTAACTTCATGCACATGAGTAGTCTAATTTGATTTATTCTGATGCAATGACTCTTGTGAAATCAAGTGTTTGCAGAACAAGGGTTTCAGACAAGGGTTCCTCTGGGCAGTAGCTTCTGCTTACTACACTTTATATGGGGCCTAACACATAAATTGGCCTTTTGAGTATCTAGAAGCCCTCTGCATGCTGTATAGCTGTAGTATGAGGTGAAACAGAGTACAAAAGAACAAGTCTTGCCTAGGTCAGATCTTCTATTGCATAGCACTTGGACACAATAGCAATAATTGTAACAATAAATAATTGTAACTTCTTTAAAAATGGTCTTCTGGCAATCTCTTCAGGAACTAGGAAAATCACACTTTGTATTCTTTCATAACAGGCTACCAGGCTGCAGGGGTTGGCCTTCTGGTGGCTACTGGCCAGGTTAAATGCTGTCGCTTATATATGCTAAAAGCTTTGATAAGTTATAGCCATCATCTTGTATCAGGATGAAATCATATTCTTCTGGAGCCTCATTATTCAATGGATACAGCACCTCCTGCAAGGAATGGTAATCTGAATCAGTAGCAATATAGATATCCATCATCTTCCCAGGACGAAGTATGCTCCTGAGTCTTTTCTTCCTATGCCATCTCATGTCTGCCAGGCTGAATCCTGGCTAATTTCTTGCCTCAAAGCTGCCGTAGGCTGTAGAAAGAGAAGAAGTGATGGTGACCTTGCTACTTGTTGAAGGTGTTTGTATCCAGAGGCTGGTTGTTCCATTTTCTTTTGGTGTTTTCTCATTCTCCCTATATCTGCTGTAAGGATCTGGGGACTGGAAAGGGAAGAGATTCAGGAAAGGAGATGAGAGAGGCTGCAAGATCTTATGTTAGGAGCATTAGCGAATAAAAAGTGGAACCCTAGTGGATTTGTACTGTGAGAATACAGTCTATGGCAGATAGATTAAAAAGGAAGGTTTGGAGGATGAGTGCTGTTGAGGCAAGGCAGGGAAATGAATGGGAATCACTGCAAAAGTGGGGGTGTGCAGAGAACCAACACACGATGGAAATGAAAAATGAGGAAAAAAAAAAAGGAGTTGGAGTAAGAATATAAAACAAGAAGTGTACCTTAAAGATTAATGGTTTTGTTGGTTTTGTTCTCCTGCTTCACTGCCCAGCTACATTGGTCATTGGTGAAAACACCCTTGAAATAAAGACAGTTTTAGGAGGCTCAGAATGTAGATCAAGGCATGTTATTTTAAGTATTTGAAATGTATTTTTGAATGAGGCATTATGCTCCTGACTTTTGGTGACATTTAGGCAGGAGGCACCTAAGAAAAGCATGTGTGTGAAGTTCGTCATGTAGCACCTGATTCAGGACTCTCTGAAGTTAACAGACTACAGTGTGCTTTGAAGCAAGAGAGGGAAATACTGAAATATTACAGGACTAAAATATTACAAAAGTAAAATTGTGCTCTGCATTACCTAAATCTGAACCTGATGGCTCTGGTGAAGATACTCTCTGATACTTTTGTGAGACTGGGGTGAAGCTTTGATCCTAGAGTGTTAAGTTGTAGAAGGCTTTTTATTACTGAATGTTTTTTTTGGTTGGCATTTTGAAAAGTATATAAAGGAGACGTTTCTGAAGTCCTAATGTTGCAAGGAAAAAGTGCACATTATTGACTTTTGGTAATGAAACATTTCTTGGTCCTTCACGTGGATACATTTTAATGAGATGGTCATCTGACTTATCCAGCAAGCTAAATGTTCTGCTCAGGAGAAAATTCTAAATGTTGATATGCAAATGGAAAATGGTTTTACTATAAAATTCTCAGAATAACATTCAAGATGTTAACAAACCTGCACATCTCTAATTCATTCTGGGGTTTTGCAAGTGAAACTGGAACATAATTATCTCCATGTTTTCAATAGCTTATTGCAGCTCTGGATAATATTTCATATTGATTGGACTAATAACTAATAACAGTGTTTTCTACTTAAATCATCTTTGCCTTAGAATGTGGAAGTTTTAATCCTTTATATTTTTGTGCAAATCAACTGCCCCTTATTTACATCTTGGCTGATACAAAGAAGTTGATATTTGTAAGAAACTTCTGTATGTAGTACTTAAACAAGGCTGTAGGGCAAAGATCTCATGTTTACTACAATTATAATAGGTAATTCATTTGTTAATTGGTTTATTGAATTTACAGCTGCTCACCTTTTTCTTTTTAAGTACTGAAATGAATATTAATGTGAACTGTTCACTCTTAAAAGGATTGTGAGCACTTCATGTTGAACGAAGAGTAAAAAGAAACAGAATTCTTCAAATACTTATAAAGCGTTTTTGATGAGCAGACTTTATTTCCATGGTGAATTTTTACAATCATATTCTTTTTTGTCTGTTTTCAGTCCCCTGCACATAGCTATTCAAGCTATGACTCTGGCAAGAATGAGAGTGTAGACAGAGGTGCTGAAGATTTGTCTCTGAATCGAGGAGATGAAGATGAGGATGACCATGACGAGCAGGAAGATCCTGAGAAGGTTAATGAATCAGATGGGGTAGAAGCTGAGCGACTGAAAGCTTTTAACGTAAGTCTCCTTGCACTGGCTGTCTGGTTTACATCTGCTGTTCCTTTACCTTGTTACTTATGGGTAAGTTTGACAATATTAAAGGCACATTAATTTAATTTGCAGGATTTCTTTCAATTATTATTTTGATACACATTAAACTCTTGCCAACGGATGACAGATTTACTGTGTTTTATTTAGAATCTTAAGGCAGAGGGCCATATTTACCAGTGAGGAAGACAAAGCTTTGTTTTGTGTGTGTGCATGTGCGTCCGTGTGTGTGGATGTGGAGGTGTGGATGTGCATGTTCACTCATTGAGCGGGAAGGAGCTGTAGCTTGTTTATCAGAAGACCATTGCAGTGGTCAGCTGCTTTCCCAGTGTATGTAATTATGCATGAAAACACAAGCAATTGTTCAAACAAAGAAAAAGTGAGATTCAGTTCAATAAAACGATTAGCAATCACAGCTTATTGTTAATAATGAAACTTAAGTAGTGCCTATTTTCACAATCTGTTCTGTTTTACCTCACAAGTTCTGTACCCTATAGACTATTCTTTTCTTGTCTTCTTTTAAAATCAGCCCCCCCCCCATAACCCTTTAAAGAACTGTTTTCTTAATATTTCTGGCTTCCCATTACAAAGCTCTTCAGTGGATAGAAAAGATGTCTTCCTGTTGGTAATCAAGACAGGAAGCTAGGAAGAGAAGAGAGCCACCCTCCAAACCCATCTCCTCTGTCTCCCTCTTGCCAACAGATGTTTGTCAGGCTGTTTGTAGATGAAAACTTAGACCGAATGGTCCCAATCTCTAAGCAGCCCAAAGAAAAGATCCAGGCTATCATTGACTCATGCAGGCGACAATTCCCTGAGTATCAAGAGCGTGCCAGAAAACGCATACGTACTTACCTCAAGTCCTGCAGGCGGATGAAAAGAAGTGGTTTTGAGATGGTGAGTTTTGTTTAAAACCCAGCCCTAGTTTCCATCAAAACCCCATATGTGAATCCATGGCACTATTTTGTTTTCATCTTAGTGTCTTTGTTTGGTTTTCTTTTTTTTTTTTTTTTGGTTGGTTGTTTTTGGTTTTTTTTGGTAATACCAGGTCAGAGGTTTCTTTTTCCCTCCTTCATTTTTAATGAATTTATTCCCTTTGTTCACTGGTTTAAAAGTGCTTTGAGACACTAGATTTCGTGAGATGCACTCATAGAAAACACAGAACAAAGCCAGACATAAGAAGGGAAAACAACTGATGGCATATATAGTGACTTATTTCCTACTTTAGGTTACAGTTAGAGACTTTTGGCTGGAAAAGTCTTGCAGTAAGATGGATTTTTCATTAAAATGCCTCTGATAACTGGATTTCTGTGAGATTTGTAAAAATTAGATCCTGCTAGAGAAATGCTATACCCAAGTGAATGCCCAGTGTAGTAAGATCCCACTGTCAATGTTGTTTTTTTCTTGTATGTTTTAGCCTATTATCCATCAGTAAAAGTTGCTCCTTTGAAAGCTTTCAGTTGACATATTAGTGTGCAAAATACATCAAATGGTTTTAAAACACAGACATCAAACTTACAGTTTGCTCATTCCAATGGTTTAGCAATTGTAATTGAACTAAAGACCATGAAAGCTATGATCGTATGTGAATGTCAGTGTTTTCAGACATTATTATCTCAATAGTAGCACACGAATGGGTAAATAATAAGTTTTCTAACCGATGGGCAGCTTTGTATGTTTCCAAAATTAAGGAAAGTTGGAAGAAACTAAGTAGCTGCACACCTTATGCATGATATGTCTTAGCTATCTTTCTGGCCTTTAGATGATTGCCAAATGTTGTTTAAGATGTTAGCATACAGTTTTAAGAACAAAATATTAGGTTTATTTGTAGGGTAAGACCACTATTGGATAACACAAAAAGCAAAGACAGAAACTAAATATTTGCATGTATTTGTGATTTCTAATTGACTGCATGGTTTTATTATTTGAAACGTTGGGAGAAAACTGCTTCTGAACAATGGAAACACAGATGAAGAGGGACAGGTAGAATAAAGGACATCTGCATAGATAAAAGTGCCAAAGATTGACTGGTGGTGTGCATGTCAGATCGTATAGCCTTCCAAAATAAAATAAGGAAAACCAGAATGTAAATGTTTTCTACAATAAACTAAGTAGCATCAAGTGACATCTACTCACTGTGGCTGAAAATAATCCAACAATATCAAGTTCAGCTTTCTTGGTGCCAAATATTTTTATTTTGTTGTACTTCCAATTGAAAATACTTATGAAATTAGCCAATGCTAGCAAGTCTTCCCACTGTTCCAATTTATGGCCTCATTACTGTCATTATTCACACTGATGAGCAGCTATGTGAACTGGCTCATTTTCTGTCACCTGAAAGACTTGTGCAACCGTTTTGCAATATTAATAAGGGCCTTGCAGTCTGACCCATAAGAGCCAGGCTGGCTTGACTTCAGTGCACATTTGCAAATGTTACTTTCATATGAATAAAGGTTGCAGTATCAAATTTATTCCTGGCAAGGGAAAAAGAGCAAAGATTGCCAGGGACATGATCCAAATAGGTAATCTTTATAGTTTAGAAATATTCCCTATTTTTACATTATTCCATGACATTTTATGATGGGCTTTATTTCTTTTTAAACAAACAAATTACCTTCTAAAATACTGAATTTGCTGCCCACGAATGGAAGTGACAAGGCACTGGAGCTCATGCCAAAGATTTCAGCCCTCTTGGGCCTGGAGGGAAATCTGTCCTGCTTCCCCATTCACAGGTAGGGTAACGAGCCAAAGACTATCCGAAGTCTTTGGAGGATCTCCCATTAACTTCCTAAGAGAATAAGTGGTGTTTTATGTTTGTGTCTTGAATAATTCTGAAATGTGCTATGTCTCCATTTGCTGTTTTTAATCATTTTCTTATTTCAAAACTAATCTATTAGCATCTCCTGATTGTAAGCAGTTTTTAAAATGGTACAATGCACAGAGGCACTTGACTGTGTGATTATTTTAAATGTACTTGCCATGTTGACAGAGGAAAAAAATAACTTTGACTGGATAATAGCATTTGTTCAAAACAATCATGAAGGGACGTGTCGGTGTTGATGTGAATCAGATGCTACCCTCAAATATAGCAGAACAGGATAATGATCTCTTCAGGAGCAATAGTGCTACTGTTGCTATATTAAGTAGGATGTCAGCTAATAATCTCCACAGGAGATGCTTTTTGCTATAGCCATATTAAACACAAGTTTTTCATTTTTGTTAAGGTTCAGAGTGCTGCATTTTGACCATCTAGTTGCATGAGAAAAAGAGAATAATCTCATATATGGCATTTGACAGTTCAGACTGTGTGTGGAACAGTGCAGCTATCTACTGTGTCATATTATAAAATGAAGAGAAAATGTAAACACTAAGTTAAATTAGTGTTAAGACTGCATAGTAAAGATGAAAAAACATGCCTGGAGCTTGCTTCTGTCAGTTATTTGCCATCTGTAATCCAAATTACAGTTCTTGGTGCATAAGAGGCCAATTCTAGCTCTGAGGCAATGGGAAAGACTCAGTCTCGTGAGTGTTCATATTGTTAATTAACATGTTTCTTAGTATTAATATTCTTAAGAGATTGTTTATAGTTATTCTGTTTCTACTTAGGACAGATAGTTGTCCATTGACTCCAAGGCAGCTTGTATAGCTTGTTCTAAATGTTCCTTTGAGGAACATTTTCTACATTGGAAATACTTCCCACTTTTGACAGTTCAGCTTCTAATGGTGCCACTTTCATTTTAATTCTGACTCAAGCATACCCCTCAGCAAGGCACTATTAGAGTTTTCCTCATGGATTGTAAGATCGTTTTTCTCCTATTGTCTCTTGCTTATGGACTCTTGAGAATGTTGTCTTATTAAATTCTATCTCAGAATCTTTCATTGGGCGGGAAGTTTGTGAAGTCATAAAATCTCTGGCTTTTGGATGGGATCTCTACATTGTGCTTCCACCTGTCTTCTGCTGTTCCATTTTGTAAACTTTGTAAAGTTCTTGATGTTCTTAAATTCTTTCTTTTTGTCTTCATTAGACCATAAGCAAAAGAAAAAACAAAACAAAACAAAAAACTGCCTTTCTCTCAAGAACTGATATTAATGAAAATCCTTTATATACATTAAGCATTTTGTGACCTATATACGTGGTATAGGAAGAATATTTACCTTGACAGGATCAGATTTCCTGTTTCACTGATGTTTTTAAATTCTGTCCTTTAGACTTGTCCCAGCCTCTGTATCTGTAGAACACTGGCAATGGAAAAAAGATAGTAGACATACTGAGGATATGTGGTATCTATATATTTAGTTACAGTCCAGGAAAAAATGTAGATGTTAGAAATGATCAAATGGGGTTGAACAGACATAATAATTACATTTTTTTATTGCTATCTACTTCCTCCCATCTTCATGATCTCCTATCATCAGTCTCACAACACGCAGTTTGAAACTGTACCTCACAGTATCTTTTCACAGTTGTGCCATTTTGTCTATGTGCATCCCAATGCAAGAGCAAGGTCTTAAACTCTCATTCACAAAGAGATTCTTCCTTTGGTTTAATCAAAAGGAAACCTACATTCCTAGGCACCACTGTAATACAAAGCAGTAGTATCAAAGAGCAAAGCGTTCGGATGTCTTGGAGAGAAAAGGCTAGTCATAAATGCTTTTCATTGCCTGAGGGCAAGTTTAGATGTGTCAGAGGAAGAGTCACATCATGCTTGAAGACAGTTCCTCATTTAGATCTTACTGTTGTTCATCTCAGTTCCTTCTGTCCTATTGCCAGCTGCAATAACAAATAACAAAGCTCCGTATCTGTCACCGTTTCTGTCATGTGGTTGTGCCAGTTGGCTTTAAGAGGTTTTTTAATGATTAGCAGCTGTGCACATGTTGATTGAGGTGTTCTAAATCTGTCTAGTAGCTTGGAGTGCTTCTGTATTGTGATTGAGCAACTTTGATGGCGACTGGTTTTCAGAAGGGGGTATGTTTTCTGAAATCTGCCTCCTTAAGATTTTTCGGGATAGATATCTAGCTACTTCTAAGTTTTAGCTTTATGAGAGAGAAAGCTTTTATTATTTACTTAATATAGTGCTGAATAGCCCAGCTGCCCTTGTAGTCCCATGGCTTTTCAGTCCTCCAGGCCTTTTATGGCGGGAAAGGTCATAAGAATTTTCAGAAAGATGAGTCTATGGATGCATGGATGCATACCTAATCTAGATTAATAAAATGGGAAGCATTAAGAAAATTATCACAAGAACAGTTACATGGAGATCTACAAATTATAATAATATAGTTTTACTTTGTACTGTACTCCAAAGTGGTGTTTGGTCACATTCCTTTCTAAGCATCCCGCCCTTGTTTGACAATGGTTAGATTATGTAAATCTGATGGGCAACCTGGCTGAAAAAAGGCAAAGCTATTCTCTGACAAACTTTGGCTTTTTAGGTATCACATGTCCTTAAAAAACCCTAAATTCTAGAAACAGTTTCTCTAAGGCTCTCAGATATTGCCCCCCATAACAGTTAAATCAACACTCGTGATTTTTTAAGAACTGCCTTTTAAATCTGTCTCAGATACCTTTTGCTTTTCAATAACCTCTGCAAGAATAGACAATTTTGGAAAAACGAGTGGCAGAAAAAGTTACACTTTTTCCAGTATCCTCAGAAAATGGGAAGAGTTAGCTTTGTAAAAGGCATAGACATGGTAGTTGGAAAAAAGAATGAAAACTGAAAAATGAAAAACAACTAGCGACCTGATAGCAATTAATCTTATACGTTATGTAAGAGAAGAAATGATAGAAATGCAATTTTGGCATTTGTTTCACTCCTTAATTGAATTTAGAAGAAAAAACATTTCCCTCTGAAATAGCACTAAGATCTGATATAGAAAAGTCCCACATTTTTAATGGGTGAAAAAAAAAAAGGATAGAAGAATGTTCACCCTGATTACTTGTGTGCTTGACATCAGAAAAAAAAAGAAGTTCAAAGATGTCAGTTTTTCTTATGTGTGATTCTGGTTTAGATTGAGACCTCTCTCTGCTGCAGTGTTACTTGATTAGCTGGTTTGTGCAAGTAGCTTAAGGATAGGGAACCAGTTCAGCGTTACGGGAACCAGGAAATAATGTTAAATCCGTCTCAGTTTTTCCTAGTCCTCTGAAGTTTTGCTAGGAAAATGTTTGCTGTTGGAGCGTTCAATTCAATTCCCACCTAAATTAGAAGGAGTTAGTTCATCATGATGATTCTTGGGATTCTCTGTCACTTAAATACCAGAGTAATTTGAGATAGAGGTAATGTTATCTAAGTTTTCTAGAGAAATTATATGACTTGAACTCCCTCAGGAATTAGTGAAACTCTTAGATGAACCAATCCAGAGAAGTTCATCCCCAGCTGTCTCACGAGTCAGCTTCTGGAGATAGAGGTCTTCTCAATGAAACAAAAAAGAAGCTTAAATTACTAGTTTAGTCAAAATACTAGAGTTTCAGGTAGATAAAGGCAGATGGTTATTCTTTCTGTTGTTCACATAAGTAATTTAAAATTTCCGCTAGCCCCACTGAAACTGCTCTCTTGAATAAGTGGTACAGGACTTAGCTCCACAGCAACAGCAGAATGCTGGTTGATTGGAATGTGTCACTTAGGCAGGAATATGAATATGTTAAGATATATGTGGACATACATGTGCTGTCATAATCAAGGTGCAACATGAATGTTTCAATTAAGTATACTTTAAAGCCAAAAAACTTTAAAAAGAGATGTGACCATTACTGAACATTTTAAAAAGCCTCTTCTGACATTTAAGAAAATATTTCTCATTATTTCTTTGAATTCCTTTAGTACATGTTACAATTATTTATTACACGACTGCAAGACTGATCAAAATCCATAAAAACCCAGACAGAAATGCAGTGCTACAAGCTTAAAATGCCAGTCCTGGTGTTCACATTTCACTGTTCTGTACTAATGATTAAAAAAGTATATCCAATAGAGTGCAGCACTGTACTTCAGTCTGTAAATTTAAAAATACTCTGTGCAAAAGTCTCTGAAACCTTTGTAACTATGCACTGTTGGACATTTCGGTGCCATACATTTCATTGCATTACACTGAGTAAAAAAATCTCATTTGAAGATAACACATACCCTGTCTTGTAAAGTATTGTAGATGTTTTCTATGAAAACATGCTGTTTATCTATTTCATAGTGTTACAAGTATAAGCATATTTAACACATCATTTTAGATCTTAATAAGTTACTGTGAAAAACATGTTGTGACATATTTGCAATATTTCGTTTTGGAAATGAACTGGTCTTATGATACCTGAGGAAAAAGCTGATATGCAGGAGAGCACTGGGGGGTATCAGGCTGTGAGGAGCCCAACAGGCAAAGAAGTGCATAGCAATAACTGGAAAAACTCAGTTACTGCCAGTGAGACATCTTAGGCATTCACCTTTACATGTGGATCCAAAATCACTTTGGAAAACTTGGGACTATTTTTTTACAAGCTTGAGTAATTGTTAAAATATTTTCTCATTCATACATTGATATTAGAGTCTCTGTGAATGAAATGAAGTAACTTGTATGTTTATCTGCTTGCAGCTTCCTTATTCTGAAAGATCTCCTTTTCAGTGTTAACTGGCTGTCCTGGAGTTGCTGGGGGTGATGGGAGGCAAGAGGGTTTTGCACTTTCCTGAACACATTTGTATACAATTGTACATATTTTCTTTTATCCTTAGTTTTTAATTAAAGCTCTCTAGTTTAGTTTTCAATCCAGAAAGTCTCTTTCCTTCATTTTCTCTTCCCTTCCCTACCTTGGGGAGGGGGAAGGGGATCAAGAGCATTGTTGTTGCTGGTTTAATTGCTGATCCTGAGTCAAATGGTGACACTGGCCTAAACTAGAAGGTAGTATTTATGCACATGTGTCAGGTTATAAAGTTTGGCATCTTAGCAGGTGTGCATGTGTGCCCATTATCTGACAGAATAGATAGCTGTGTTTTTTTCAAAACTGAATCAGACTAGTGTAATATGTGTAAGAGTATCTAGACCTAGCTCCTTAAGGACAACTTTAGCTTTTATATATAAGTAAAGTCTGTATCTCACAAAAAATGCCAAAGTAGTAACTTTAGAGACTTTATATCTCTAATCACAGGAGGACAGCACATAAAGCAGATTGCAAAGTTAGTTTGGTGAATATACTACTCCTAGTGGTTTAGAATAAAATGTAGTCCATCTATTATATCAATACTTGGTAGATTTATACCAAAAATGTCCATGGTAATTAAAACATAGCAGTTTTTTAGGTTCTGTATAAAAGCACAATCATTGTGTGAATCTGCCAAAAAGGGTATTTTATGTTGCCCATGAAGTTACTGCACAGGTACCTCACTTTAAATAGAAGACCTGATGATACTGCATATAGTTGGTGTACTGCAAATGGGTATTTTATGGGATATTGGAAGTGCTAGTCTCTTTTATGTTAAGGCATCAGAGATTATGTCAGTACGGCTTATTACTAGAGAATCTGAGCCAGGGATTTCTGATATCAGCTACTAAAAATCATTGAAGTTGCAGGACTTGTCCATAAATCCAGAAAGGCTTGTTGTAAGGCACTTGGATTGTTGAGAGCCAGATCTAAAGACCACCAAGGACATGGAGGGGTCTTAATTAGCTTTAATGTTCTTTAAAGCAGACCAACAGTTATTTGACTATGAATAAGTATCAGCTAATTTGATTTTTCATTAAGAAATTTGCAAAACTATATCAGTCAATAATTTGTACACTCTTCAAAAAGAGATAAGGAGATGATTGTAGAAAGTCTTCATACTAATTTACACAGAAATAATTTCTCTGAAAACCATTCAGAAGTTCCTGTCTAATATGGTGGTGATATGTGCTTGTTGCTTTATTGCCATCTACAGGCTCTTTGGTGGTCTGAAGAATCAGGTTTAAATTACCTTCAAATGCAGTTTCAGATGTGAGGGGACTGGAGGTGGCTGATCATCTCTGAGGGATTTTCAACCACTTCTGGAATGTCAGTCACTTAAAAACAAACAAACAGAAGCATCTGCATGTGCATGAAATCTAGCAGGTTTTCCTTGGGCAAGTTGTTGTTTGCCTGCATTGAGGCTGAACATTATCTGTGTGTCAGCTGAAGAGATGTAGAAGAACAAAAAACTGTGCAAAACGTGGCTGCTGTTTTAGTGCAGTCACAAGCAGTATTGCATTTTCATGTAAACAGGAAGGAATTCTGCATACGGCTGCTGTGTGATGGGCAGAAGCATATAGTCTTCTTGGAAAGTCTGTATTAAGCTGTTTACCAGATTCCTTCCAGTTTTATTCATCTCTTCACCTGAAAGCTAAGATAAAAATTTCATATGCCTCTTTTCTATCTGTCATTTATTCAAAATTACAAAAAATGTCCTGCCTTCTGATTTTGCCTTGTGAATCACTTGTTTTGATAGATTAAAGTTTGCTTCTTTTCTGTAGCTTTACCCATGGGTTGTTCCAATGCTATTTTCTGTGATGCCAGTTAAAGCTTGTTGTTTTTTTTCTAATACCTCTCTCTTTTTTTTTCTTTTCTATTTTTTTTTTCTTTAAACAAATGTTAGTTTGTCAAAGGTTTTCTGTTTTGACATACTCCAGTAAAATGAAATCTGGTTTCCTGCTTGTCCAGTGGACAGGTTGTAGAATCCAGGGATTGTAGGAAGAGCCTGGAAGTCCTTGGAAATAATACCTGGATACCACGTTTCCTGCTGTAGCCCCAAGCATGCAGGAACCAGCACTCAGCCCTCAGCACTGCAGAAAGGAGCCTGAGAACCTTTAAGAGGCTGGTTTGGCTGAGATCTGCAGGCTCCTTTCTGCAGAATTGAACTATGTTGCTTTTGCCATCTTTCCAAAGACCTTTGTGTCTCACCCTTGGATAGTGAGATGAGAAATCTTCAGAACTCCACAAGGAATTGGGTTGCTTGAGCTTCTTACCTAAGTGGTTTTATAGCCAGTAGCCATGACAGATCACGAGTAATCAGAAGAATAGAAATGAGGAAGTTAAGCTGAGCCAGAAGGGGCCTTGGAACTTAGAAGGTGGGGTTATTAATTCAGTATATTTAAAAACATTTTTTAGAAGTGGTTATTTCAAAGTGATTTTTCCTCTTAGGGGAGGTTTTTAAAAATTGATCTTTTTGACATTTCAAACATATGGCATTTCATGGAAGAGAAAATCCTCTTTTTAACAGCTCTACTTTTAGTGACAGAGGATTGTGTTCATCTTCTCAGTCAATGCCAGACTAGTGCTCTGCCTGAGTTAATTTGATAGAACCTGAACCTTAATCACATTATTTTCCTCCTGTGCTTTGTCACAGTATTTTACTCCCCAGGTGTTTCAACTGTGCATTTGTTATATTCTCCCTAAGCTTCACTCTAGGTAGTTCTCGACATGAACATGTCAACAGGCAGCTGCAGAGACAAGTAGGAGAAATTATGGGTTCACACGTATTTCAAGAGGAAAATCCTCCATTACCTGGAAATTTCCTCATTTTTGCAGGTACAGACTTGAAGTTCAATGTTTCAACAGTGAGCACATAACCACTGCACTTCTTTTCAGAGAAAAGCACATGACTGATTTTTGTGGAAACTCTTTATTTTTAAATTTATAAAGCACTTCAATAAACCTATTGTGATAGGCTGAGGGGCTATGGTCTTAAACTAGAGTAGGGTACATTTAGATTAGACATTAGGTAAAAGTTCTTTACAATGAGTGGTGAAGCACTGGAACAGGTTACCCAGAGAGGTGGTGGAAGCCCCATCCATGGAAACATTCAAGGTCAGGTGACCTTTAAAGGTCCCTTCCAGCCCCACACCTTCTATGATTCTGTGATTCTATGATTCTGTTCTGTCCCATAAACAAATAAGCTGGGGAAACTTGGGTTCATTTTACTTTTAGGTGAGAACATTAGTTTTTTGGCTCATATGTCACCTTCTAAAAATCTTTGATGTGTATGTATAGTTACAGGTCTAATTA
The DNA here is from genome assembly GCF_020740795.1 of Apus apus. Classification (NCBI taxonomy): domain Eukaryota; kingdom Metazoa; phylum Chordata; class Aves; order Apodiformes; family Apodidae; genus Apus; species Apus apus. The sequence continues at coordinate 112,687,715 of NC_067283.1, read as the reverse complement.
AAGACCTGAGCTAGAGGAATTAACCAGGTGTTCACTCACCATTTTTCAAGGGTTTCATTGTGTGGCCACTGCTACTGGACCACACTGAGACTTCCTTGCAGCTACATAGTAAATGTACCTAGAACATACATAAAACAGTGGTATGTGAAGTGATATTTAGTCACCAAATACAGGAAGGGATCTAGTGTAGCTAAGTGATACAATGACTAATTCACAGTAACATCACCATTGTAGGGAGGCAGAATAATAAATATAACACTTTGTCAGTGAAAACCTGCAAAGACTTCCTCCTTCTGGAGCTCTGAGAAGGGTGTCTGCTTGTACTGTACAATTAACTCTGGCAAGGTCAGTCGTCCCTCAGACTGATTTCTTGTCAAAACTGGAAATAGTTCAATAGTTTATTCCGTCCAATCACTCTATCACAGTGTTGTGGCTTCTGATTGTCTTTCTCACACATCTCTTACACTGATGCCAAAGAGATGCTCCATGTATGAGTGGGGAGAAACAAACCTTTTTCACTAGTGAGGGAGACCCATAAATCCGTCTATTTCTGAAAGCTAGTTCAGCTTCTGGCCCCAGGCAGACTGTAGTCCCAGGCATTAGAGAAAGCAGTGTCAGATAAAAAACTGGCAACCTACAGAGCACATCTGAAGTCAATAAATGGACTTTAATTTTTAAACGTAAAAATGTAATATTAGTAATGGTTGGCTTCTCAGTTTCTGGAATATTATGAAAACCACAAACTCAGTTGAGACAACATAATCTGTTCTAAGGTTGTCTAAGAACCGAATGGGAATACTTCAAAACTTGCTTCCAAAACTCCATGACATTTCATAGCACATTCATATTTATGCTTTTGGGAGCAAGAAGGAACAACTCTTAAAAAAACCCCAAAACTACCCAAACCAGAAAAACCCAAAAGCCCCAGTGGCAAACAACAAAACACTCCCAAAATCCCACACATGGCCAGTTCCTCGTAGGAGGATCTTTTGAGTTCAATAAATCTTTGAAAATTTATGGAAGTTAAGAACTTGGATCAATAAGTTGCAGTCTCTGAAATGGGCTTGTATGTTTATCAGTATGTTATTATCCCCATTTTCTTTTTTTTCTTGGTAGTTCAGCTATAACTTTGTATATTAATGAAGAAGACTAGTTTTACTGTGAGTTTCATCTTTCAGAAAGATTGTTTTGCCTTTCATTCTAAAAAATGGTGTGTAAATTTTTGTCATAATAAAATGGTAGGGAAGATCATATTGGTGTTCAGAACCAAGAATGGAGCTATAAAAATTGTGGCATTCCCTTGCTTTTAACACCCCATCGCACCTCTAACCTAAACCATGTAAATACTCTGAAATCAGTAATGAGAGGTTTTGATTCAGAAAAATGAATCACGTCTAGTTGAACCACAAAAGATCTACATTGTTGGAAGGCTGGCATTATCAAAAGAAAAACAGATCATTTTTTAAAAAGTAATTTTAGTCACATCAGTCATGTTGCAGCAAGGAATGCAAATATTCATATACTACAGATTGAGACTGCTCTGAAATATTCTGACAATCTGTTATGTTTTGGGTGATGTTTCAACCCTATCACTTGAGGGTTGTTTTTTTTTTGTTTGGTTTATTTTTTTGTTTTGCCCTTTTTTTTTTTTTTATGACTACTACTCATCTCTGTCACATGCTGTACAGGATAAAAAGCCTTTCAGTTTTCTTAGCAAGGACCAGACGGGCAGGGTGCTGCTGGAACGCAGAGAATATGCCACTGTCTGTTCAAAGTACAGCTTAACGAGCCAGGCTAAATACACTGGACAATAGAACTGTGGGGGGAAAAGGGCTTCTCGTGGATCTCTGGATCAGCCGCAGCTTTAACATCTAACTAGTTTCATTTTTCATCTTTACAAGTTCCATTTCCCTGTTTTGTTGGTATAAACTGCATTTCAATGAGCAGACTCTCCTGCCTAGGGGACGGTGTGGTGCGCGTCGAGAAAGGACCTCGCGCATGATGCGAGAAATAATTTCTGTGTTTCTTTTTTCTCTCATAGTCACGACCTATTCCCTCACACCTTACTTCAGCAGTTGCAGAGAGTATCCTGGCTTCCGCCTGTGAGAGTGAAAGCAGAAATGCTGCAAAAAGGATGCGGTTGGATAGACAGCAGGTACTGTGTTGTTTGGGGGTCTGCCACATCCATATTTATAAATGCACTGGACTCATTTGCCAAGCAGAAGGGCACTGCAATCCCTTATATGTTTCTTGCTAGCAAGAATAATTAAAAGATAAAAGCTGTAGTTCTTTAAATGAATACTCAAGCATGTCTTTTTCTATATTTACATGAGCTGGGTGAGGGTGTCTAGTATATTATAGTGTCCAGCTGGATAAAGCTAAATACTTTCTTTTTAATGGTTGCAGATTTTGCGGGTGTAGTGTAGAATCTGCATACTAGAATTAAAAGGAACAGAGCATACAGTACATATCATTTACATAAATAGCAGAAATGGTGCATGTATCCATGAGTCAGTGTGTTTATTTGTGCACGTATTCTCTTTCAAGATGTGTATGCATTTGTAAATGCAACCTGAAAAAGTGAAAGTTTCTGAAAATACCTGTTTGCCTGAAACAGAAAAATTATTGTGATATTTAGCAAAATGCTATTAAGTTACTAGTGAGTTTTCAAAGCTCATCTCAAGAGTTATTTTATTTTTTCTTATGTGATTATTCACCTATTATAGTGCATGTTAGGATTTAATTATTTTTAATTTGATGGGAATTGCATGTTTTCTTTCAATTTTTTGAAATCAGACTGGTAGCTCATTCCAGGCTTTGAGTACTTATTCGCTCCACAGATAGAGTGAATGTCTAACATTCTTATTGCAAAGATTATTATGCTTTATTTCTCTTAATGATTATTACAAAGTCAAATCTTAGTAATTTCTCAATTATTCCAAAATATGCCTCTGTCATGGTAGATGAACTTTTATTATTTTGTGGAAAAGAACATTTTTTTAAAAGTGTTTTCCTTTTATACAGAGTTCCTTTACTTCTTTGAAATCTTTCCATAACTGAATAAAGTATTTCTCCTACTATCCCTAGAACATTGATAGTTTAGGATCTGAGAGTGGATGTTGCAGTTTCTTTTTGCTGTTACATTTTTTGCTAGTATTTGCATTATTGTGGTACATTTGCCTTAAGATTCACAAATCACATGGGATGTTGAAGCAGTGTAATGTTAAATATGGCTTAGTTTAGAAGCAGTGGTCCTTCAGATTGTGCAGGGTTTAAATTATCCCATTTGTTCTCTGATTTTTCAGTAACAAAAAAAAAACAGCTACAAAGTTGATGTGCTTACCCCCAGGAGAACTAGAAAAGACCTGTACAAACATCACTTACTGTCATTGCACAAAACTAGTGGCTCAGTTCCTTGGTCCAGCCAACATCAGGCAGTTTTTGAGTGATTTAAATGAGAATACCTTAATACTCTCCAAGGCACCAGAGAGCTGTTGAAACAAAAACAGTTTTAAAACTGTAGACAGAATTCAAAAAGCGTATTAATAGGTTGCTTTTTTTTTTTTTTTTCTTTTACTTGTATTATTACTGTCACAGAAGGATTTGGTAGCAGTTATTGTTGAGGGGGGAGGTGTTTCTCTATTTTTCATTACAAAATTAAAAATCTGTAGGTAGAATGGCTCCAAACTGATCACCTTAAGTACAACTGCGATGTTAAAGTAGCAGAGAAGAACAGGTGTTGGGTTCTGCTTCCTTCTTTCCTCTTTCTGGCAGTGAGTTCTGGGAACACTGAGGAAACAATTGCAGATAATGCCAGCCGTTTGATTCAGCAAGCAGTAAATTAGTTGGGTTGAGGTAGCTTTGGTACTTGCAAAACTATTTGTGAATTCAATTTGTCAATTGCTGAATAGTGTTGGCTGGAAAAAAAATATGGTAATATGTAGGGTAGCTTCATAAAACATACAGTTAGAAATTTACACTGTAGGGCAGAATAGGTAAGTCTTTACAGAAGTAGAAAACCTTGGTTCTAGCCCCAGTGCCACTGCAGTTTAATTATTTTATTTTAAGTATGTGTAAGTAAGATATTAACAAGGTTGACTGAGAGCAAAGCATTCCAGAGTATTTGTGATTGGGTTATTTAACATACATTTCTGTGCTTGGTTCTTGTGCTGAGATGAGAAGTGGACCTGAATTCTCACATCCAGGGAGAGTGCCTTATAAGTAAAAGGGCTCTATCCTTCTCCTTTTTCTCTTTTTTCCTTTTACTTATTTGTAATTTTTCTTTACTTTTCTTGTATATAATCAAGAGGAAATGCTTTTGCTGTATTTTTCTCTCAGAGTATACATAGTGAATGTTCAGTTCAGGGTGTTGTTTTTACTGTTCCATAGTTCCAAAAAAACAACAACAACAAAAAAGAAGCCTTGTTTTCTTGTTAACATATCTCTACTTTTCCTTTTTAAACTTAAATTTCCAAAATTGGGCATTATACCAATGGGTGGACTCAGGCTTTGAGGACCCTTCAGTCCAAATCTGGGAGGAGGAAAAGGGAAATAATATTTGGATAATGATAATTGCCACTTCTTAAATTATATCAATAGATCTTCTAATGGAGGACAAGCATTAGATTGTCCTGGAAGGTATCTTTTCATGAGGATTTGGTAAGAGCACTTATTCAGCACTTGCCCTCAGAGCTGAATGGAAACATTGCATTAAAGCTGCTTTCTTCTTGAACACAGCACAGTGAGAGTGTCACCGTTTGACTCAGGTTTGATGACAATTATCTCGATCCCCTCCCCCTCCCACCCAGGTAGGAAAGGAGAGAGAGAAAAAGAGAGAGACTTGGCTGGATTGAAAACTAAACTACACAGCTTTAATTAAACACTAATGATATAAGAAAATATATACAATTATATACAGATATGTTCAGGTATGTGCAAGAGCCTCTCGCCTCTCCCCACCTCCAGCAACTCCCACCACACTCCCCTGAGCTGGAACAGTCCCGAGAAATCCCGGAGCTGCTGCTGGAGAAAGCACAGAGTGATGAGGGTCAGGAGAGCTTGAGCCTGGGGGTGGATGGTGCTGGATGGACGGAGTCCTCCCCGGACACTGGCCATGGATGGAAGAGAAGGGAAGAAGAAGCAGGAAGGAAAAAAACTGAATCATAGCATACTATGTCTGTAGAAGTGTGTGAACCTTTTTATGGATAAGTTGCATGTAGTTAGCCAGATCATTTAGAAAACTGATGTAACTTCATTGGCATCATGTTGTTTTGTACTAGTTAAGAATTTAAGAATTCAGTGCTATATTCATAGATAGGACAGTAGTGGTCACATATGACTATAAAGCCAGTGAACTGGATTGTCTCCTGGACTCAGTCAATGTTATTTTAGCAATTTGAGCTCCATTTAAGTGATTAGCATCATTGAAGGGCAACTGTAGCATGCAGAGTGTTTTGGTAGCCAAAGGAGTGAGCTACATATACTTCTTGTGCCCAAAGTAATCAGACATGTAATGCCCAAAATAATTAGACATGATTCCTTTGTAGTTACATAGCAAATGACAAATTGAGCCCATAGAGAGTTTAAGCTCAGAGGAAAATTAAAGTTACCTTATGTATCTCCCATCCTAATCAAGGCATTTCTCAGCCAGAAATTAGTAGGCTCTTCACAGAGTGCTTATCAGTCAATATTTAATAGAATATACATTATAAGAAAAAGTTTTTCTGTATGTTTACTTTTTTAAAGTGTGTATTTCAAGGGTACAGTTCCTTTTCATTCCAGACAATATATCTGAAAATAATGACAAAGAACTGTATAGCCTGACAAAGCTGTTGCCCTCATACCTTCACTGTAGAGGTCAGAGTAATGCTTTTCTTGTAAAATTCATAATTTACTTAGTTTGCTTTAATTCAACTATTCTTTATCACTATCTACAAGGCAAACAGGAGGTAATACAGTGAAACTATTAGGACATGTGTATGTCTGTGTGCACGGGATACAATTACCCTCTCACTTAACAAACCAGTTATATGCAGACTAACTTCAATTCTTCACAAGATTGAATTTGGAGATGGCTCAAAGACAACTTTGCAGTTGCAGGAGTATTGCTTACTCCATCTCTATCTCTACTTCTCTCTCTGCTAGACATCTCAAAAAAGTTCCCTCAATATAAACATTCAATGTCTTTTTTTAATAATCATAAGATTAAAAGATATGTTATAAGATTAGGAGAAATAAGATTAAGATAAATGTGCAGTTTAAATTTCCGAGTTTTGTGGGAGCTACCGGTTTCTTTAATTTTAAAAGGAAAACTCAATTAAAAAAATAAATCTTTGATTATTTGAGCTTTTCAAGTTGATAAGAACAAGTCTGTGCACTGTGCACAGACTACCATGCACTATGATGCTATGAAGCAGTTCTTCATCATAAACACTGACTCCATTTTTCAAGAAACCTCCCATCAAGATGACAGCTATAATATTTTTCCATGCTGTGGTTTGTAACTAGGCAAATTAAATATCAATAATCAGCATGGTGGAGGGAAAGAATATCTAACCCCAAGGAGGAGAAAGTTTAATAATCGCAGGTTTACACTGAAACATAAATGAACATATATTTGCAAATGGACAATTTAAATACATTCTTCAAGACCATTCTTGTTTGGGGGAAAAGTTGGTAGCATATGAATAGGATTTGAAAAATATTTTTAACAATATTGGTTTTAGCTGTTAGAGGAGTGGGAGTAGGTGGCTATTAGGTTTCTGGCAAAGCAATTAAGGCCTAGACACATATGCTGGGAGGCTGACCTGACATTTGCCTCTGGATAGTTGTCATAGCAGCAACCTGAATAGAGCAGCTTGATGCAAGTGCCAGTTGCAGACTGGATACAGGTTCTGTGCTAATGCAATACATCTGAATATTAATAAAAGTGCACATGTACTGCCATTTGGAAATCATCACTATTGTGTTTCTTCCATTTATACCTAATTCCTAAATGTTTGTGTTTTTTTTTAAGGAGTTGTTAATGATCTACCTCCATACAATTTTTGGTGCCTTTCTCTGCCTGTAACAAGGGACTTGACCTAAAGAAAGACTCCTCAAGCACAGTTTTATTTAAAATACAGAAGTTGCAGACCAGGAGCAGCTTGTACTTCTCTTTAGAAGGAAGGAAATTATTGGTGGACAAATTGCAGGTAGTTGTAGAATGTTTTTTGAAGAAACTAATTAAAAATCTGAATTGCAGTGGGTGCGTGGACATCCATTTCAGGGTCACTGTACACGGCTTTCAGCAGTGAGGGGGAAGAGAGCTTTAAACCTTTCTGTATGAGGACAGAGAATATGTGTTTCAGCTGTGCAACTAATGCACAGCTTCTACATCTTGACACAGCAGTTATTTCCTGTATTACCCTTTACAGAGCAGGAAGGAGGAGGATATGTATGTGTCCCAGTGTGTATGTTGCTCCCTTTCCTGATCAATGTGTACTGCAGCACCCAGCAGAGAAGGAAGAAACAAACTGTGAGGTTCTTAATTGCTCTCTTTATTCTGTTATTTATATTGTCTGCTTTTGTATTAAGGGCAGATTTGGACAATATTGGTTATAGTAAGGGGAGTTATGCAAAAATATCTCCCAGTGGATGCTGGAGAATCCCCTGCTGAGGCAGTGCTTATGTGGGAGACAGCTGCGAATTCAGAGTGGGCACAAAGAGGCAATTTCATTCCAGGGAGGTGGAGTCTTTGCCTCAGCTATTCAGTATGCAGGAAGAGCACATCAACTATACATCCTTGTTAGAGGTGGAGGAGAAAGCATCAGCAGTTCTCTTCCTCTTGGCTTTCACAGAGATAATTTACTCGAGAGGATAGAAAAGAAAAGGTACTCCATCCATGCTGATCACAAGTGGCAGCAGTGCAGAGGAATAGGGACATGTCCTCTCTCTTCTGTATATTTATGTAAGACCTGAAAAATTCCAGAGTGCTTGTGGAGTCTTAGATAATAGAAAAGAGCAAAGAGAAGCAGACTGTTCACTTATCATATAACAAACAAATCAAAATTGGAATCCCAAAAACCCAAAGAAGCAAAAGTCACTAACTTGAAAAGAGCTCAAAGCCTCTTACTCTAGAGAAGCTTTATTAATAATAGTTTTTTTGTATTCAGACATCCCTTTGTGATCTGATATTTAATAGGGATCAGAATTATTTCTGTACTTCAGTACTTTATCCTTTTTTATCTGTGTTCAAATTGAGCACTAAGACGACTGTAATGACCTTGGATACTCATGTGCTGGTTTACATTTCAGGCCTTGCTCACTTCCATTATTTCCCCACCTAATGATTATTTTAGGTCTGAGTTGGTCTTTGGGTTGGTTTTGTGGCTCCAAATTATATGCTTTAACCACTGAGGCACAAAATGTGATGCAGGCACCATTTAGCTGCATGTGGATTATTGTCAAGAGATCAAATTATGTGCTGCTATTGGGAAACTTAGCTTCCTACCCAGAATGCACAGCCCATATTGTCAAGGGGAAGAAAATATGCAGTATGCATTGTAATTTTAAATCTTGGTGCCTTTCAAGTCAGTGGCAAAATTCCTGATTTCAGCAGTGCAGGATAGGGATCTGTTATTACCAGATGCAGCTGGAAGGGACTGCCCAGTATCACAGGGCAACCTCCCTCCTGCGATGCTCCAGACCAACCTACATTAGATTTGCTGCATGTTTTGGAAAGGAATAAAGTGCAAGGCATGTAATTGGAGATAATTTCATGCCTTGGATTTACAGTGAGGCCCTAAGGTGGAAAGCTAATTTTTTTACCTCAACACAGAGATCAATTAATTGGAAAATGCTTTATTTTTCCAGGCTCTCCGTGCTTAGCATATATGGTTGAATTTCAAGCTGCTGATTTCAGAGAACACTTTAAACACCACAAGCAGCAATAAGATCTTGAACGTGAAGTAAAACTGATGCCAATGTAAGTTTTCTGTTCTGGAAGTTAATAAAGCTGAAGGCTCAGAAGTTGAGTGTCAGGTTGTTTCTTGGACAGGAACTTCAACCTCCTTCCTACCATAGGAAGAATGAAAATTAACAAGGACTGGAACAGCCTTCTTCCCTGTGTCTTTAATATCCATCAAGGAGGAAGAGGAAAGGGCAGTGGAAATGCAGATATAAAAGTTCTCAGGCCCAAAGTTGGAGGATTTGGAGTCAGGATTTTTGTTCTTCGTGTTCCAATGTTGAAAGCCAGAAATAGAGAGCCTTTTGCTTCTCTCTCTCTTTCTTTCATACATCAAGAAGATATTAAATGTGAAGCATTTTTTTGCCTGTAGGATGTTTCTAGTGTAGAGACAAGTATGTTAAAAGCCTGATTTTGTCTTTCCTGTGGTTAGCTAAGGTCTTCATTGCACACCTCCTCCTCCTGCCTACAGCACAGACAGGGAATAATGTTTTTGGTAAGCAAATCCCTGTTATCATGCAGAGTTTGGGCCAGCTTAATAAAATCAGTGCAAACCCAGAGCGCATGTGCAAACTCTTATTTTTCAACAGTGGTGTGTTTTGGTTAATTAATTAGTAGATTTAGAAGACTTCAAACAATCATAAATGACTCCTAAATTCAAAGCATCAGTTGCACAATGGATTCAGATGTATTCCATGACTAGAATGGTGATTAGAATTGCAGTTCTCCAATAAGAAAATATATGTAGAAATGTACACACTGACTGCTTATGTTTGGTAGCAAGAACATGTTTGTGATTCAACAACTGGCTCGATGTCCCCAAACTAAATTTAGAAATGTATTTTCCTAAGGAAAATAAACAAATAAATAAAGCTGTGGGAGCAGGAGCTGAGTGCATTGCCCAGGAGCAGCACCAGCTGCTGAAGAGGCTAGGTGCAGGGCAAGGCAGCCAAGCAGGCTGTGGCCAGCAGCCCAGGCATTGTGCCAGAAGAATCCTCCCCTGAAATGAGAATATCTGGGGAACAGATTTGTACTGCAGCGCACAAATTTTACGCTTATTACTCATGGTATTTCTTATTAAGCTTCAGTCTTACTGTCTCCATTGATGAAGGAAATCAGAAAGTGCACCTTCCAAAGGCCAGTCAAAGTTCATTTCTTGGTTTAATCCAGTGTCTTATGCTGCTCTGGTTTGATGATTATGGAATCAAAAGGCCATACCCCAAAGCATTATTTCTTATCTACTAAATATTTTAAAATACAGAACCCTTACAACACTGAAGTTAAAGGATGTGCACCAAGTTCTATCAAAAAGTGAGAGCAGGTCTTCTTCAGTACCAAAACCTTTTCTTTCTTTGAAATAGTTTGAGACAGGGTGGGGTCATTTTTTTTTTAAATACTTACTATTTTTTTTTTTTTTAATGTATAAGTCAAGTTGTACCAGAGGCAGTGTCCAAAACCAGACATCCATTTGACTTTGTAGAAAGAATTTTGGTTTTCAGAAATGTGCAGTTCAGGTTTTAATGCAGATTTGAAATAAATTAATCAGGTGTATCAAACACAAGGTAAAATATCTTTAAATTATCTGAACCTACTGCTGAAAACAAGAACCAGTCATTAAGTGCATGCAAAAAAGTAATGCTCACTCTCTAACACACAAGAACATTGCTTTTATAAAAATATATCTATCTATAATACCCACTAGAATTTATCTGTGGAAGTCACACCAATCTGTGAAGATGGCAGTATTCTGGAATCTCTAACATGCTTATTTTTTTCTTTTTCAAAGCAGAACACACAGGCATTTTTAATTAGTTGAAGCTGGGGAAGGTAATTCAGCATTGATCTAAAATCCTTCATTTCTAGGCTGTCATCTTCTAAATGAAAGAGAATTGCACATAGAATCTTATATAAAGTGCTTTGGTCCATTTCCCCTGCCACACACACCAATATGTGGGGTAGAAGAGAAACAGGATGAAGTGCTTGAAAGTTGAAGTCATGCCCCATAGTTTTCCAATAAAACCTTTTGCACTGGTTGCATGCCCATACTGCAGATCTAGCAGATTTATGGAAGGCTGTTTTGTGTCAAGAAAATATGCTGTCAGTGGTGGGAGTGATACCAGTTGTAATGCAGTAGACGAAGAGACCTATAGTGGGAAGTTTAATGATGTTGACCATGATGATAATTGTAGTCATAAATCTGCAAGGCTGGCACAAGCATTGCTCTGGTACTCCCACACACTTTCCCCTGCATGCTCCCTAAACATTTGATTCACGAGTTTAAAAAATTTATTTGCTGGTGCTCTGGTGCCACAGTCCTCCTGCATGGAATGGAGTGATGCTGATCTATCCCAGCTGAAAGTGTTGCTCATCACAGTCACTAAAAAAAGGCATGTTGGCAAGGGGGAACAGAAATGTCTCTTTCTTTTGGAGTGCCTCACTGCGATAGTTTCCTAAGGAGAGTATACATAAGTATGAAAAATGCAGAGAAAAATGCTTGATTATGATGATGAAAGTGGAGCTGCCTGAGGCATTGCAAGGCTTGATCTGGATGAGAGGAATAGACTGCTAAGGAGGGATTTCTCTGGGTGTGCATCCTTTGGGTTCAGCAGTAGGTACTGCTGTGCCTTTGTCATCATGCATCAGTTTCAGTAATACATGGATCCATTCAGCACCATTACCTCCAGGCAAAACTGCTCTTGGGATGGGAAAAGATGACATTGTTGTCTTGCAGTTTTTACTGTTTCTGTTTGGAAGAAAGCTTAGATACTCAGGCTTCTCCATTTGTACTGCCTGTCAATGAAGAAGTAGCAAAAATGATCAGTAGCCGTGTTATTCTGCAAGGTGCTGGACTCTGAAAAGGAATTGGCTTTGAAAGGACTAGGGTGGATATGCAGCAACATAAGAATAAACATGACATAAGGTGTACTTCATCTCCACTGAAGTTTTACCTTTATTTTCTTCAGATTTTCAGATAATCTAATTTCAGCAGGTGCATCCTAGGCCTTGGAGCTCATTATGCAGTGCTTCACTTTTGGGATCAAATGAGCTCTCTTAGCAAGCCTGACCTGTGCCCCTGGCCCTGTGCATTCAGATATCTTAGGCTGAGAAATCTATAGAGGTGGCAAAGGGAAGGAAAGGATCCTTTCATATTCTCTCTGGTCCCATCTTCTGTGGCATGCTGAAGGAGTCCATGATGCAGTGTCCCAAGGGAAACTGGCTTTCCTTTGAAGGAAAAGTTTGGCTGAGAATGTGTGGGAGGTGCAAATAGAGGAGGTGGGAATTCTCAAGGCTGACTACTGAAACAAAGCTTAAAGTAAAAAGCTTAGAGTAAAAATCTATCTTTCTTGTCTGCCTATCTGGAGAGAAAAAAATTCTGTCTGAGCCCTGGGCCCCAACAAATCTCTTCTCTCTCTTGGTACAATAAGGAGGAGCAAAAGTTCCACCTACTCTCTCTTCTGTTGTTCCTCTGCAAAGCAGAAAAAGGTGGCCCTGAAGACTCCTCTGCACCTTTTCCCCTTTGTCTGAATTTGTACCACTTTCTCTATGGGAAATGTCACATGTATTTTGTGAAATAGACTGTGACCACATAGGAATTTTGCAAAAACTCAAAGGCATTGGCACGATTCATGTGTTCAAACCAGGTCTGGTACTTCCTATTACATGCCTGTAGCTGTTTGTAATCTGGTGCTGGCCATTGCAGGACACGTTATTTGAAAATGCACTGAGGAGGTCATTGCTGTGCATACAGTGCAGTGCACTATGCAGCCTTGCACAACGCACGCCTGTCTCTTGTGTTGAAGTGTTGATTTAAGTAATAAAAGCAAAGAAAATAACGCAGAGAGAGCGGTAGGGAAAAACATGGTCTAGATCTGATAACAGAGGGTGGGAAATAGAAAGCTTTGCATTCCCCCAATTGTTCCTTGAAAGAGGAGAAACAGTGTGCATGCCTGAGGACAGCAATTATGCTGCTTTAGATTTCTCTGCTAAATCCACCCTGAATTATCAAAACACTTCCCAATCTAAAAAATATCTGGCGTGAGTGCTGTGATATTATTTGAACTTGAATTTATGCTTTATTTTAGCTAGCTTGCTCAAATTTGCCTTTACTGCTTCTGGGGAAAACCTCAGGGGTCTTTCTGCTGATTGTGCAGTGACTTCATCCATAATTCTAGTGCCTTATCCTCTGAGAAGACCTGCAATGCTGTTTATGAAGGACAACTAAACTTAAAGGGGGAGGAATCTGCCCAGAGGTGCAATTATTTGTTAAATAACTCTGATCTGATGATTTTGGACAGCACGTTATGGGATTGTCAAATACTGTGAATAGCCTGAGAGGTGGAGCAATACCCAAGTGTGTACACACACACATGCACACACGTAATATGTATGCATCTATCTATGTGTATTGGAAAGTTATCAGAGGATAATTTTGCCACTTGAATAAAATATATCTGTGGTAGCTTTTAAATATTTTCCTAAACACACTATAAATATTCCAGCAATTCCTTTTTCAGGTTTTAGCTGTTGGTCTGGTGTGATGAGTTGAAATCTCAGGTAGATGTTAATTTTAGATTAATAATCTCTCAATATAGGTACTGGAAATTTTGTAGGACTTTATTTAAATACTTTTGAGAAGGATGCAGCATGGCAAACAGGTCACACAAATTAACTTCCTGTGCACAAATTCATGAGGGAACTGCTTGGCTTTTCTCATTGTGAGTACTGAATCTCAGCTGACTTCAACCAAAAAATCTGGCTTTTGCTTATTGTAAGAGAAATAAGGCTTTCTGAGGAAGGTAGTACCTTTTATTAGATCAGCTTTTGGGCACAGAAGTTCTTCTCCTGGTCTAGAAAAAGGTCTACAGACCTACAGTCCATGCTTAGATCACAGCTGTAAGAGCACCTCCTACAATATTAAGAGATGTTGTCACTTTAAAGGGCTATATAAATATTCAGTACTTTTAGTATGAAGGTCAGACAATGCGAAGGACTCCCGTGAAGTTTCATTTGGATTTCAAACTCAGTGAATTACATACGTCTATTTAATTTTGTTCAGTCCTCCCTAGTCTTAAACAGGTTTTATTTAGTGAGGAGTAATCCCAACATAAACTTTAGCAACTGGAGAGGGGAGAAGGAATATGCTGTGGAAACCAAGACTAAAGTGAAAAATCACACAGAATTTGCAGAATGCTGTTTCCACCATTGCTAAGCACACTGAGGCAACAGCTGTAATGCTGAAAATGTAGCCTACTGAGATGTGCCAAAACAATATTTAGCTGTCTAGGCTTCCAGGATATTGGTCATAAAATTAAAAGCTGGGTCCAACACTAGATAATTAATTTAATGTAATTAAAGCTATTAAAAGATTCAGTGTTCTGTCAGAACAACGTGTGCCATCCAAACAGTTGATAGTGTCACAAGTTATTAAGATTACCTGACATTTCCCATTATAATACCAGGTGTGCAATGGGGTGATAACTTTGACTCTCGTACCCCAGGGATTACATTTATGGTTCTGTCTTCCAACTGTTGAACTCTTTGAGAGAAAACTTTAGCCATTCTCAAAAATGAGGAAAATTTTGTCCTATAATGGTAGTTTGATCCTTAAATGTATTTACCATTCCTTAAAAAACCCCAAACAACAAAAAAAAACCATAAACCACAAAAAAACCAAAACTAAGGCTCTGTGTTTCTGTAATATAGTGGTGTCATTTATGCCAAGGGTGTGACACTGAATGCACATGCTTAGTCAGTCAAAGCACTTTAACTGCTAAATTCCCAGATTATTCAAATTTCTGTGCATGTGACTAGGAATCTGATCTCAGTGCAAAAAGGAGGGGAAGAGTGTTGGGTCTGTGAAGCATGGCAGGAGCAAAGATAAAGGGTGAAGGGAAAGTAAGATTATGAGATGGAGTTGGATGAGGAAGTGAGTAGCTGAGGCTGGCTATGTGAAGGAAACTGGTCAGGTAATTAAAAAAATAATTGTGAAAGAGGATCAGGCATTACTGGTGAAAAATAATGTGGGTTGAAAATAGGAGCTGCCTTGGCTAATTGTAGAATTTGGCTTTGCTACTTGTGGGACAGCATTTTGGGGATTAGGAGACTGACAGTAGTCTGAGGAGGGAGAGAACATCTCAGGTGAGACCATCAGTGGATGTGATACTGCTTACATGCAAATTAGAAAATGAAGGGGCCTGAGTTTGCTCAGGTGTCAGGCAGCAAGAGACTTGTTTGGAAAGGCAAGAAGACTGAAACTGAGATGGAGGATAGAAGATGTAACCAGAGAAGGAGGATGGGATGAGGAGTCAGGGATTTTGAAGGGACAGTATGCATTTGAAGAGCCAGAGCACAGGGTATAGGTAATAGGTGACGGGCAGGGAAACGGCAGTGATCTCCAGGTGTCTAGGAGACCACCTTCCAGGCCCTGCAGTGGGAACCAAGGAATTCTGTGGCTCATACTCCTTTAAATACCTTTCTCCATGCAGATGACAATGGCCACTCACCCCAGCAGCTGTTTTTCTGCACAAGAGCTGAGATGATCAGAGAGCTCCCAGCCCCGCAGTGCCCTGCAGATTCAGCAGGGTGCCACGTGGTGGAACTTCTGAATTCCTTCCCATTTATTTAACAATTAAATTAATCAAAGAGAAGTCTGTTATGTTGTGATGGCTGCAGAACTCAAGCGCTGCACATATTATGTAATGCTAGCTTAAGATTGCCTTTGTTGCCAGAATCTCACCATCTGAAAAGCTGTGATAAAATTCCTATCTAACAGGAGTAGTGTGAGGATTAATTGGGTATGCTTTGTAGGTTGCTACATGGTTTTATCATGTGTTTCTATTTATTTTACTTTTGATTCAAACAACGGAGAAAAAAATTGGTGGTTTCCAAATGGAAAAATTATATTAAACATTATCTCCTTTCTTCTAAAGCCATGCTACAAGCTATTTGGACTAAGAAAAAAAATGAAAGCACATGAAAGCGTGTTTTGTTTTTTCATGTGAATGATTTTTTTTTTCTTGTGCTGAAAAAATGGAAAACCATATGCAAATCTTGGGTCCCTGGTTTGCTATTTCTTTGATGACTAATCTGCGTTTGAGTTTTCTTAACCTCAAAGTGCTATTCTAAGGAAAGTGTTTATGCACAAGAACAACAAACAATCCACATTTTTCAGTTTAACATAGTAAAAAAAGAAACTATCAAGAAATGTGAGGCTAAAATGTGTTTCCCTTTTTGTCTCTTTTCTAATTGAGTGGGAATAAATTACCTTGACATGGGGCAGTTAAAAGCTGTCATTCTGAGAGTTGTTAATTTGTCAGTCTGGTAGACATTGCATTTCATGAAAGCAGTAGTTAAATCCATTGCCACTTTAGGAACATTACCATTTATGTTCTTGTTGCAGAAGTTTTATTAGCTTTATGGCCAGCTAGTATTGTCCATGTGAGGTGGTGTGAATACACACACCCTTTCAGGATTTACATGTGTGTTTTAGGAACGCCTGTTGCTGACAGTGGAGCCAGTGCAGTTCCACTGCTCTATTCTTAATGGGAATACACAGAATTTCTGCCATTTGTATATATGTGAGATCAAAACTCCATGTAGCACAGATTTTTCCAGGGCTTTTTATTTTAACAAGCTATTACTTCTTCATTATTTTGGTAGTGGTGAAGGACATGGGAACAGAAAGGAGCAATGACATTGTTAGAGTTACTTCCACGAAGGACAGGCTTTTTGGAAAGTATGTGCTGTGCCTCCACCAGCATGGGGAACAGGAGGCTGGGATGCTCCTGGTGAGCCTCCCTTTTGGCACCACAGTCGTGACATTCTGCACTAGCATCTGTGTTGCTGTGGATGGTATTTCCTTTTAAACTATTGATTAGCGCTGCTCAGAATATCACAAGAATCACAGAATTGTCACGGTTGGAAAAGAACTTTAAGATCACTGTGTCCAACTGTCAACCCCCCACCCTGCTCCAAAATAAAAAATAATAAATAAATATATAAATAAAATTTAAAATAATTGCCCACTAGGGCAAGTCCTGAAGTGCCTCATCTACAAGGTTTTTAAATACCTCCAGGGATGGTGACTCCACCACCACCCTGGGCAGCCCATTCCAGGCCCTGAACACTCTTTCAGTGAAGAAATTCTTCCTAATATCTAGTCTAAATCTCCCCTGGTGCAACTTCAGGCCATTTCCTCCAATCTTGTTATTTACATGAGAGAAGAGGCCAACACCCACCTCCCTAAAAATCAATCAAAACAAGGCAGGGCTTTTTCAATATACTGGTTATGCGATAACTCGTGAAATCCTTTCTTGGTATGTACTATATTTAGAGGGTTATTTAATTGCTTCCGTGATTAAAAATAAGATAAAATAACTTGATCTGTTCACTCATTTATGGAAAAAACCCCCAACATTCTCCTAGTAGAGACCTGGGTGTAAAGTTGTGATAGGTATCTCTGATATATACCAAGCTGAGGATGTGCTTCATGGCTCCACTTTTTCAAGTGAACAGATAATTTTTTTGTTTTAGCATGCTTTTGTACATAAAAGATATTTTTGCATTTCTGTGATTTCCATAATTTTCTAGATTATATGCTCAATTATATGCTTAATTCTCCTTCAAAACCAATTCAGAAAAGAGATATTGTTAAACGGATGACTTATTTCCATTGCCATATACAAAATGTTGATAAGTCAGATTCTAGGTGGACAAATGTTTTATCTCCACCTTGTTAATACTTCTTACTGAAGAGAAATTAGTAATATTTTTAAAATAGTTAATACTTTACAGGTTTCATAAATTTGTTATGAATTACAGTGTGTGTTCCAGGTATATATTAATGAATGGCTAATGATTTTTTTACTGATTATTATGAAACTAAAATATTTTAAAATAACATTTTAAATAAATTATTAAGCCCTCCTAGTGCAAACATAATATAGAGGGAAACAAGAAATACTGAATGACTAACACAGAATATTAAACATACCTCAGTTCTCGAACAACACTGTATTTGTTTAATTTCTACATTAGTTTATAAGCAAAGGCAATTAAGATTAAAAGAAAGAAGAGAATGAGCCTGTACAGAATAAATCTCAGGTATACAAAAGTAAGTAGTATGATATTTATGTTCTCTGTCTCCTCAAGAGAAAGAAAGTCTGGCTTTTTTATCCTTGGTGAGGCTGCAAGGAAGAAGGCTACAGTTTTGCCTTTTGAAGTACAAAATATTTCTGAAAAATGAATCATAAAATCATAGAACTATTCAGGTTGGAAAAGACCCTTGGGATCATCCAGTCCAACCATCAACGCTGTTCTACAAAGTTTTCCCCTAAACCATATCCACCAACACATCCAGGAATGGTGACTCAACCACCTCCCTGGGCAGCCTATTCCAGTGTCTGACCGCTCTTTCTGTGAATTTTTTTTTCCTAATGTCTAGTCTAAACCTACCCTGTTGCAACCTGAAGCCATTCCCTGCTTAAATCCCAGGGGAATGTGTGAGAGGTAACCCCCACTCCGACCTGGGGCCAGACTAATGGTTCATAATCCTACCAGTAGGGTTAACATCTGAGCCTGCTCAGAAAGCACTTGCCAAAAATCCTGCCATGCTTCTGCATTTAGGCATCCTGAAGCACTGAGATAAGGGTATTTGGAACTTAAGTCCCAGGTTTCAGGTCTGAAATATATGGCAACTTTTGCATCATTTAGGTACAGGTGATTGATCTGCACTTAAAAAACATGAGTAATATTTAGAGGGAGCCATCTTTTGCCTAGTGGCTGAGACATTAAGGCTCGTGTGCAGAACCAGGAGTCTGGGGCTCAGCATTCTCCTCAACCCCTTCCATCTTTCCCAGGAGTGCATTTCCCATCAGGATGCCTGGGTTCCACCTCAAGTCCCAGCCCATGGCACACCTTAGTGTTGCACAGGCTGTGATTAGTTCAATACAAAGAACCCCCTTGAGCAGCACATCCCCAGCCTTAGATTCCTGACCTATGAGCAGCTTCTGAGTTTTGTGTTTGGGAGTAGCTGGAAAGGAGCTGGGCTGGAAGCCTCCCAGGGTAGCATTTCTCCAAAAAGGAACTGAGTCATGCTCCCTTTTTTGTTTGCTATCTCTGAAGCCCCTTGAATTGTGCTTTTCTTTCTCCACAGTGGCACAGCTTCAGCTACGACTCCCACTGCAGACTGGCTTTGAGCCTGGTTGCTAGGAGATGGCAGCTCTGAGTTCAGGTCCCATCCTCACCACAGCTAGCAAAGACTTTGCATCCCAAATGTTCCACCTCTTCACCATGTATTCCAACGAGGAGCCAGGACTCAGGTCTCCCACTTCTTGGCCATGTGCTCTAACATATGGGCTGGTATGCACTAGGGTGCACCAAGCGCCTTTGCTGTGCTCTCTGGCTAGGCTCTGCTTGCTGTGCTCTGCTAGAAGTTCAGGGCATTAGTTCTGCAAGAAACTCACTGGTAGGTTTTCAATGCACTGACTAGAAGGGCTCTGGAGGACACATAAATTCAGGAACAGCAAATTTCTGTGCTCCAGGCAGTCAGGATAAGGAAACAGGCCCTCTGATACCCTGCTGACCTATAGGAGTTAGTCCCCCTTGCACTGCACTCCTTAAACACAGCCCAGTACTTTGATAAATTTTCAGAAGATCCCTTGATGATCTTTGTGAAAATAAAATGAACCTCTGAGTGAGTCAATGGCAGGAAGTATCATCTAATTTGAGACATAAGGATACAGAACATCTCATCCATGAGAGTGTTAAAGACTTGGACAATGAGTTAAGCATTGTTGCCAAGATAGAACTTTACTGTGTAGTTTATGGATGCTTTCTCAGAGAAAACAATACAATTACTCTTATAAGACACAGCAATGACCTTCGAAGATAAAAGGTAAATGATAATAAAGTTGAATTCCTGGCAAAAATACCTTGCAATTTGGCCCTTTGTTTATTATTACTTAAAAAACCGCACAGAATAGTTTCACCAACTCTCTTAAAAAATGCAAAGCTTTGCCTCAGCCCATATTGGTTCCCAAGAGGCCCCATTCTGATTGTTTATGGGATTAATTATCTGAAGGTTCAGTGTTCTGTATGAAATATTAAAATTTCTGTTAATAATATATATACCTTCTCCTGAGTCATCTCAGTTGTGCCCAAGCATCCTTCATCAGGAAATATCAACAAGACAGGGGTATCTTCACCTCAGAAAAGTTGCTAGTGTCTTATTTCAGAGGTGGAACCGATGACTGCTCCTAATGCAAACAGGAAAGATGCTTCAGAACCTGTTTTGCTTCAACACAGGGACTGGATGCTGAACTATATGGTCCCTCTGTGCTGGTAATATTCATTCTTATTTTTAAGTAAATGCTTAAAAATAAGGTTGGAGATATTCATAGCATTCTTAGCAAGTTTGCTGTGTTTAGCAACCAGAAAAGGGTGTGCAGAAGAGAGAGGCATGAAAGATATGGACCTGTTGGAGGGAGTCCAGAGAAGGGCCACCAAGATGATCAAAGAGCTGGAGCACCTCTGCTGTGAAGACAGGCTGAGAGAGTTGGGGCTGTTCAGCCTAGAGAAGAGAAGGCTCTGAGGAGACCTTATAGCAGCCTTCCAGTGCCTGAAGGGGCTACAGGAAAGCTGGGGAGGGGCTTTTCATCAGAGAAGATATTGATAGGACAAGGGGTAATGGTTTTAAAACGAGAGATGAGAGAGGGGAGATTTAGGTTAGGTATTAGGAAGAAATTCTTCACTCTAAGGGTGGTGAGGAACTGGAATGTGTTGCCCAGGGAGGTTGTTGATGCCCCATCCCTGGAGGTTTTTAAGTCCAGGTTGGATGAGGTTTTGTGCAACCTGGTCTAGTGGTAGGATTCCCTGCTCTTGGCAGGGTGGTTGGAACTTGATGATCTTTAAGGTCCCTTCCAACCTTAATGATTCTATGATTCTATGAAATAAATAAAATCTTACATGACGGGGAGATAATTATAACAGATCATTTTTTAGTTAAGTACTCTGAAAAGGCTGCAAAGATTCTCACCTTTTTTTTTTTTAATACTGATCTTCCATAGATCCATTTTATTTGAAATCACTGAAAAAATTTTCACCAGGTAAGAGTGTAAAATCAGGCCCACAAAAATTCTACAAGTTGAAAGAAACAAAGAAAAAGTTCAAATACATTTTCAGACTAAATCAGAAATTCTGGCACTCAGGTCCCTGCAGTGGGCTGAGTCACACACTGATAGTTTTCCTTGTTTCCAACTACTAAAACACATTAAATCTTCCCTTAATTATTTTCTTTTTTTTCACCTGTGTGTCCTTAAAGTTGCCACAGGGGCATTCTGTAATCACAAGTGGAGGTGAGATGCTCCAAAGCAGTAACTACAGTAAGTGCAGATGGGGAAAAATACACTTTCATCTGAAACATGATCTCCTTTAGAGGAGAATGGGAGGCCTGTTGTGTTAAATCCTGTTAAATATTATGCAAGCATCTAAGAGGCAAACAGGGAGCACTGAGGGGAACTCAGGGGGTACAGTCACTACTCACTCACAGTGCTTTCAAGCTGTGATTTTAGAGGAATCCTTACCACTTGGCTCTTGTGTGGATGGACACCCACTCAGCCTCTGCAAACACAGGAAATGCTGTTTTATTCCCTTCCTCTATTCCTTCTGTCATTTCTGAAGCTGATACTTCATAAGAAGTAGTTGGAGCATTCTATATTTTTTTTTGTCTTGTTGATAAAGATATGATTCTCTGGCTTGAAGGAGACACTTCTGTGCTCAGAAAGTAGTGGCTTTTTTCTATCCTCTCCCACACAATTTATGGACAGAGTTGGGTTTTGCAGGGGATTGTGAGCTCTTCAGAGTGAAAGGATGAACCTTCTCCTTTAAGAAACAGTATGGTTGCCTTGTGGAATACAAATAAATGAATATTCTCAGATTTTTAGGAATTTTTACTTATTTCCACTCTTTCTTTTCAGTGGATACATGGTAAACCAGAAAAACATCTGTGCTTTTTTTGACATGTATTATACTTTTCTGAAAGCAATAGATGTGGAGTCTTAACAATGAAAACGACCCTCTCATGAAAGGTAAAATGTAACAATAATTCAAAACCTTTCTTTGTTTTTTTGCAGGATGAGGCTGCTCCAGCTGACAAACAGTACAAACAGGAGCCAGCCCAGGTCACTTACTCAACATCAGCTGTTTCCAGCACACAGGAGGTGTTGTACATCAACGGCAACGGGACCTACAGTTACCATAGTTACAGAGGGCTTGGAGGTGGGCTGCTAAATCTCAACGATGCTTCTAGCAGTGGTGAGTTTCCTTGCAAAATGTACCTGTGTATGTGCTCATGTGTACGTTTCCCCCTGCTGTACAGAAAGCTAGTCTGAGGGGTTCAGTACCCATAGGCTATTACCAGATAATGAGCAGGAACACAATCCTGCAAACAACTGCTGCTGAGCAAAATACTTGCTCACTGCATGCTAGTCTCCTTTCAGTTTCAAGGGAGTAATTCACAATAGGACAAGATTCAACCTGAAATCTGTAACAAAGATGAATAAAAAAAAGATGGGTTAGATCTTAAGTTGATTTGCATGACTTTATGAGGACCTACCCTGTTGTTATTGTCCTTTCCTCTACCAATGACAAAATGAGGCCATTAGTATTGTTGTGGCTGGAGCTTGAAAACACCAAATGCCATATTTTATAGCAGAAATTATTTAATCTAGATTTCTTACATGGTTTCTCTAGCTACTTTAATTTATTGCAGATAAGGATCTGGCATGACAAGTGTTAAATGAGAAAGCAGCACATCTATCTATACCTTAAGCTAAAAATGATGCAGGTAATTATGTGCCAATATGAAGCTGGATTTCATTTAAATAGACAACATTCCTTTCTTCTTACATTAGCAAGCACCTCTAACAAACAAATGTAAACTCATTGGATTATTTGTTCAAAATAGCCCCCCCTATTGGCGTCATACAAATTCAGAGCAAAGGAAATGGATTGCCTATGCTGGTAACAAGGGTATTGTCTGTCAGAGAAAAGTGATTACTCTAGAAGACTGATCCAAGAATGGTATTTTAAAAATGTTTCAGAGGACAGAGAATTCCCTGTTTTTTTGTCCTGGCTGAGGAGAGTGCTGCTTCAGGTACATGGGCTGACTTAGGCGAGACAGTAACTGTTCAGCTATAGTCTCTTATTTTCTACAGGCTAAGCCGTTTCAAAATGCTATCAGGGCTGCAGCCTAAAAGGAGTTATTGGTGTGTGGTGTCTTGGCAACCTTCAGTCGTGTCTGCTTTCTCACACCCCCCAAAATCCTCAAAGGATAAATCCTGTGAATTATTTGCATTAGATTTTCGAAAGGCTTTTAAAAGATAATATTTTAGTTATCGAAAGTCCTTGACTTGAAGAGAGTGAATGATGATTACAATTGTTTCCATATGCAGGAAAAACACATCTGAGATACTGAATATGATCTCTGATCAAATATTTTCATAAGAGTAAGACTGGCTGTGGAAAGCTCATTTCTTGGGAAAATGCACAAGAACTTTAAAATTGTCTCTTACATTGTGGCCAGAGAAGGTCCAAGCCAGATTCCACTGAAAACAGTTGGCATTTGCTCTTTTACCCAACTAAGAGTAGGATTAAACTCCCCATGTGTTATTTGTCAGAAGAAGCTGTCAGAATTGTCCAGTTTTACATAACTCTAAATTGTGTGGAATCACAACTGTTTTGTGTACTTGCTGTTCCCTTCAAACCTCTTGTAATAGGATACATTTTAGTAACTCCCATTTTTCAGTGAATTGTGTGATTTAGGCAGAAGTATCCTATGTCATTTCAGCATGAAGTTTGAAGAAAATGAAGTACAAATTCAACTTATTGAATCAGCAGTTGCTTTCTGATTAGAAGCAACATTTTCTTTGTACCTTTCACATAGAGGACTCCAGTGCTTGTTCACAATTAAATCTCAGGATGGGTTTTGCAGGACAAACTGATTATTCAGGAACTGCCAGACGCTGTGTAACTAATACAGCCAGGGAACCATGCAGTGTGCTGCATTCCTCCCTGTTGCATCGCTGGAACGAGGGGACCTTCTCCACCTGAGTGGATGCCTGTGGTTTGCGTGCTGACATATGCTCAAACATCATAGAATGGTTTGGGCTGGAAGGGACCTTACAGATCATCTAGTTCCAACCCCACTGTCATGGGACACCTCCCACTAGACAAGATTGGGAGGTTTCATCCCTGCCTTTCTCTACTTGCACTGGAAAATTTTGTCTGGATATCCTCTTACTTTGTAAGACTAGTAAGCCATTGCAGCTCTTCCAGATGGTTGTGCATAGTTAAGAGTGTTGTGCAAAGGTGTCCATCTTCTCCCCAGGGATCCTACAGGATCCAAAGCACATAAGCTGTGAAACAAAAATTTTGGAGCTTCCAAACCCCCTTGCTTTCTAACACTCCTCACCGAAGCAGGAGGCTGGGTGTGGCTGGGTAAGGATTCCGAGATCAAGACCCAGTAACAACAAACAAGCTGTTACTGAGCAGGCATTCCTTATTGCAGCGCTGGGCAGCACTGGGGAATCTCCACCATGAGTGCTCCAGTGAGTCAGTGAAACACCCTGACTAATATACACCAAAAACATGCATATTCAGTTCCATGTCAATGAGTTCCCAGAATTCCTTTACATAGTCATTTCATTTCCTGGAATTGGCTATCTTTGTAATTATGCATGCTCGAAGGTCTCCTTTGGGGGTCTTTGTTGATTCTAGTCCTTTGTCGTCTTTGTCCTGGTCTCTCGTCCTGGTCCTGTCTCCAGTTTCCCGCTGGTAGG
This sequence comes from Apus apus, assembly GCF_020740795.1. Classification (NCBI taxonomy): domain Eukaryota; kingdom Metazoa; phylum Chordata; class Aves; order Apodiformes; family Apodidae; genus Apus; species Apus apus. The sequence continues at coordinate 112,662,935 of NC_067283.1, read as the reverse complement.
TTGCCCAGGTGGGTCAGAATCCACATAACTGTTGTCTATAGGTGCCACAGGTTCTTAGAAGACTTGATGTTATCACAACCTGCAGGATGATTGGCATAGTCGACTGATAGTTTCACAAAGCACATTGTTTTAAAAGCAACCCTTAGTATAGCAAATTAATTATTTTAGTAGACTTTTATTAGGCTATATTTCTATTGAATTTACTAACAAATATGCTATCATGTATCAGCTGCATGAACCAAAAGTCTTTGTGCCAGCAGTTGGAAATCAGTTGTTGATACTAACAGTCTAGCTGGATGCTGATTTGTGAGCCACTTGCCATTTCAGGAAGATCATTAGGAAAGTTGTGGAAAGGCCACAATCCATCAATTCTGAGTTTCATTGACACAAAAGCAATCAGTAGCCAACCTAATTATCTCTTGACTATTGAGGGTAAAGTGCTCTGGCTCCATTAGTTGGTTTCCCTCCAGATGAAACTGGTGGGCTGGGAGGCCAGTGCTTTGGGATCTGTCAGTCCTCTCTGGTATGTCCATGGGTATTTGCTTTTTCATTTGTAGACTAAGAGTGGATGGAGTTGTAGCTGAGAGGGGTAAACATTGCTCTCCTAATGGACCTCACACAGGACAGTTGTTTGCAACCATTATTCTTTTGCAAGGACTCTTGTTCCAAATATATGCCAGGCTTTTACAATGGTTAATGAGTTCCCTCTCAAGGGAACAGGGTATTTGCTTGCAAATTGTTTTCAGGACCTATGAATTTAAGAATACATTTCCTTTTCAACTTAGTAACTCATCAAATGTTCTTGTTACATTTACAAATGTTCTCCTAATGTAAAAATAAATATACACCTCATTCAGGATGTGTGTATAAACAAATGCAGTCTGGTTTTGTGTATCTGCTAAAACAGAAAAAAAAGGAGAAGTTACAAAAGCTTGCTAAAACTTGCTGCTTGAACACTTATTTCTGGACCTTCCTCCATAGTAACATAGTGACTATGCCCAATTAGCTCTCCTATCAGTAGTCCAGCTGATGCATGTATTTTGTTTGCTGTGACTAATTTAGTTTAATTATATATATATATATATATTTCCCCTATAATTAGTTCATCGCTACAGTGATCCCATCTTATAGACTTCGCCCAACTGTTTGGTGGCCCTGGCTCAGGGACCTCTCTGTGCCTGTTATTGCAGTGCTTCCCTCCTCAGTCTGTCCTTCCACATGGCTAATTACAGAATTGTAATTAGCTCCTTGCACAACTGTATGGGGCAAGCCTTCTGCAACTGCTCAATATGACCAAGCAGAATGCAACAGCTTGTACAGTGACCCCTCTTTTATTGTGGGCAGGAAAAAAGCACAGCAGGAGAAGGCTTGGGCTTACAGCACAAGGATCTTTTTCCCCCTGCTTTTAAACCCTTTAGGCCAAGCCAGTTCAGCTGGAAAGCTTCTCTCCAAGCAATCTGTGGGTTGACAGAGCCTCTGTCAGCCTGTACATGGGCTGGGTAGAAGCCTTTGGGCACATTGTCTTTGATTCTTGTCGACGTTAAAGCAGAGCTGCTCTTTAAGAAGGGTGGATTTCCACAACTTTCCTTTTTTAAGGGTAATGCAGTTCCAGCAACAGAACTGAGCAGAAAAGCTCCATGGTGGAGCGAGCAAGTGGGTATGAACAAAATTAGCTTGTCAGCTCCTAACCAACCACAAAGGCTTCAGCTGGCCCTGACCCATCACATCTGGATCAAGCATGGAGGGACACCCAGCTTGCATGCAGGAGGGTGAGGGCAGGGGATAGGCAGCTCTGCTGGGAGCAAAATCTCTTGCTGCTGCCAGAAGCTGTTGAAGTCCCTGCCTTCTACCTGAGCCTCTTCTGACAGACTGGGATTGCTCCGTCTCTGCACGTTTCTGTCCAGTGTGCTGCAGTCCATCCTCTTCTGGTGACTGCCAGCTGTCAGCACTCTCTGAAGCCGGGGTGGGCTTGTTGGAGCCTTGTTCTCCACAGCCATTTTGTTTCCTCAAGTCCATTTTCCCTAAGAGGTGCAGAGAGTGTTTCTGCTACCATTGCCAGGTTTCCTGGAGGTGGTTCAGCACTGTTTCCTCTGCATCATCCCCTAGTTTTCTGGGCAGAAATGTCAGTCGTTTCCTTTAGTTGTTTCCTGTGTAAAAAGAGAGGGTATTCCAGTCTTGAGGACAGACTGACCATGCAAGACACGTCCTTGTGTCATGATAAGACAAAGCAGCTGTTGTGTCTCCATTTCTTTACACAGATCTGCAGCCTACCTCCACCACAGCCGCGACTCAGCACTGCATCCCAGGCACCACAAACGTCCAGTCCCCTTCCAGCTCAGGTGAGTACTCCCACCAAATCTGAATACATTAACACCACAAGCAAACCCTGAGCTCTTGATGGCTTCTTTTTAAGCCTCCTCTCCCACAGGTGGGCCTGCAGACCATGACCAATGGCCTCATGGTCCAGCTAGTGGCTGCTGGACTCCCACGACACCACTCTTCTCTCCCCACTGCTCCCTTCCAGGGTCGCAGGAGGGCTGTGCTCTCCCAGCCGTTCCCCATTTTAGCTGGGCCTCTTGCCCATGTGCAAATCAACCTTTCTGGTCCTTCTGCCTCCCGGTCCTTCAGGCAGTGCAGCCCTGCCGAAGACAACAGGGTAGCTGGGGCAAATTCCAGGAGCTGATGTTGCTGAACCTCAGCGATCAGCATGGCCATGCTGCTCTGGGGCATGGAGAGGAGGGCCAAGCACTCTTGTCCACTTTTGCCTGTGACAGTAGGGAGGGTGCCTCATTTCCTAACCCTCAAATTTGTTGAAGTTGTAACTTTCTGTAAGATACTGTAATTTGTTTGATCAGTAGAGGCTTCTTGGCTATAAACTAGGGAAAAAAAAGTCAGCTGAGAATATTCAGTGTGTAGCTAATTCTTAACGTTCTGACTGGGGTTACCCACAGTCTGGCTGTCCATGATGTAAGGACTGAATGGGATTTTCGCAGTGGTTGTTCTCTCCAGCCCTTCTTTACGCTTCTACTCTTGTACAGTCTCCTGTGTTCTCAGTGCTACCCTGATGACCTCAAAGTGGAGAGAGAGAAGAAAGACAAACCACCTCATCTCTAGCACAGCTGCAGCCTAGGGCATGGAGAGACACAGAACAAAAGCAACAAAGTTAGGAGCTTGGGAGAGTGTGTTTAATCCCGTTTTGAAGAAGGCATAATGTGGGCTTGGGAGAAGTTAAATGGTTTTAGTTATGTTGTGGCAAAAGTGGGAATTTCTTGCTGAGAAATGCTGGCTGAATTCCATATTAACATCATCCCCACATTCCTCTTCTCCCTTTGTCCTCCACTTGAAATTATTGGATACATGGCACATGCAAGTATTATCCTGCTCCCACCGTAGGAATGGAGATGGAATGTCTGTAGATTTATTGGGCAGTATCCTACTATTCTACCTTTGCATAAAGCTCAGGAGACTGTGATTAGGCAAGACAGGTGTATGCCACGTAGTTAATCACCTATGGTGGCTAGGGAACATTACTGGGGGACCTCAAGTAATCATTTCATCACAAACCAGTGTAGTTGCTGATTGTTGAACATGCATGATGTTCAGTGGCCACAGGCATTTGTGTGTTTTCAGATTTCTTTCCTCAGGCAACACAGCAGATTTTTTTCTGCTGTCTGAACTAGCTGAAGGTATGTTTTCCAGAGGGAAAGGTGTAGAAGGGAGAAATAAGCTTAAAAGGTCCAATTCATTAGTTCTTATTTTATTGATCTGGGATCTTCTGGCACTTGAAGCAATTGTTTTAGGTACATCTCTCTGTTTGAATGCAGGAGGAAAAGAAACATTGACAGAAGCATAATATCACAATAAAACATTCTTGTAATAATAAATACATCTTGTTTGGAAAAAGCAGCATTCTCTGATAGTTGTTTCTATTTATTTTTATTGAAGTATATTATAATCTAATACATTCTCACTTCTAAAGCCACTCATGGGGGGGGAAGGGGAGAGGAGAATAAGTGCAATAGGAAAGATACACGAGAGATTTCAAATCAGGGGAAAATAAATTTTTCTACAAGTGCTTTTTCTGTCTTCACTGATGAAAACAATAATTTAACTATTAATGAAAATGTAGAAGCATAGATGCTTAAGCACATATAGCTTTTTAATTATTTTTTAATTCTAAATTATTATCTGCAATAGTGATAACCATTTTGAGAGTCACTGACACATTTATTATTCTGTCAGTAGTTGTTAATTATAAGCTTGGCAGCTATGCAGTGACAGCACACCATTCTTAAGGGATTTTTGCTGAGACAGTTGATAGTGTCTAAGCAATCAGTAACAGCATGTCTACATCTGACCCATATTTTGGAATTTGATGTAAATCATGTCGCTAATGAGTAGTCCATGAGGCAATAACTAGTTCCATTTAAGTCTTGCAATATACAGAAAAACCATTTGTCCTGCAGTGTATTTAATGGCAGATATTCCTGATAGCTAATTTGATAAATGATTGCCTAGCACATGAAGAGTGGGTTTTCAGAGTTCTCATATTCAGCTTGATGTGGTTCCAACAAGAACAGTTTCACTTCACTGGGGAAATTAGGTCTATGTAACTGGACTGAGGCAGTAAATAAAAAATATTCCCATGTTAAATGTCAATCAGGTGGCCTCAGCAAGAGGCAGAGGAACAATACTTCAGATTTCTGAAAGAGTACAAAAGACTTGATTTGTCTCAGCAATTTGTTTAACCTGCTGCTGAGAGAATGTTGTGCTGTTATGTAAACATGGGAGGTGAGAATTGTGAGCTGTAACACTATGCACTAAATTAAATCAGTAAAAATAAGTATCCTGTCTTCATCTCTGCCACATATGCTTCATCTTTACTTGCACACGCAGACGTTGCAGAACCTGACAATGTTTGCAATCAAGATTTTTAATTGTCCTGAAGTACTCCAGGACAGGAAGCAGTATGCTAACATGTGCAGTATCACCTTGGAGGAACCTGATACTACAAATGTCATTGTAATTCATTCAGATTTCCCTCCATCTAAGGATATACTACCTTGCTCCCATTAAGACTGGCAGCTTAATAAATAATGTTAAGTATACTAAGGAAATAGTTCTATTTAAAGTAAGGATAGTAAAAGAAATGGTGGTGAAGCTGTCTGGCTTTCTCCAGATTTAGTCATCTATAATGATGACTTTTGGAGATAGATACATGTGAAGTCTCTACCTTAACCAGCTATTTTAAGCCTTCAGAATATCTATGACTTATTTGTCTGGTTAAAGAAATATGGCAGGTGTTTACAAGTAAGATTTAGATTCCTGTGTGTCTATAGCTGATGTGCATAAAATTACACTGGAAAAATTAACACTGTTAGAACAAGATGCATTTATTCCTTATTTTCTGAATGACTAGGTATGACTGATGAAGCTACAGGTAAGTTACAGCATTTTTAGCATGTAGCAGCCTGGACAACCTTTAAGAATCAGTAATACGGCCATTGAGTGTCTTTCATAGCTATTAAAAGCTGAGACTGCTGTAATACATCCTGGGGCTAGTCTCTGAGTGAAGTATTCTCCCAGATATAAAGCTTGGGCTGTCATAGGCAGGCCTTGGAGATGAGGTGTAGGGGTCACATACATAATTAGAAAAAGGACTAAAATCTTTATCCCTACATCAGGCATCATCGCTTGTTCTCTTTCTTTTCAGCTCTCTGTGAGCACATGCAGCTTCCCTTCCTGAAACGACACCAGTGCACTCACTGTCCTGAACCCATAGCCGTGAACACTTCTCTGTGTGTCTAGATTTATTTGGTGTTTTGCTCATGGGGCTTTCCTTTGAGGGGAATGAGGACAACACTGTGACTTGTTAAGTAAAAATCAGGAGTTGGGGAGTGAAGTAGAAACAAACAAACAAAAAAACCAAAATATCACCAAGTAGTTTGAAGTAGCTGGGATAATTAAAATCTGAATTTTCTTATTTCCTTTATATACAAGAACTCTATATACAACAGAAGTCTCACAGACCAAGAGGAGTTCTGGTTCCTGGTGGTTCCTGGTGTGTGCAGACTGGAGATTTGCACTTGCACAAAACTTTATTTCCACTGCCTTCAAGGATTCAATATTATATATATTCCAAAGAGTTAAAAAACTTTCCTCATGGTATCTGATCAGGACGGCTAGAAACACTGAGCCAGATCTTCAGTTTGTGTAAATCACTGTGGCTCTATATGCTTCTGAGGAGTTACACTGATTTATGCATGCTAGACATCATGTCTTCTCCTAGTCTTCCTTTCAGTGTGGAGCTTTTACTTTGTCTCATCATGTTTTGTAAGGAAAATCCTCAGAGATGAAAGCAAGCACATTTCTGTGTATTTTCTACTTATGAGTGAAATTAACTTGATATCCAGTTTCATCACTTAAAAATCTGGACTACCAATGAGAAAAGCCCTTCAGTTCTGTTTCAGGAAAAAAAGATGTGCTCTGCCACAAAAGCTCTGTTCTGCCATATATCGGGTGTGTGTTTTTGGCAATGACATGAATGAGAGTCGAGGAAAGAACATAAAAGTTAAATCAGGTTCATGTGGAGCATAATGCCCTCAATATGTCAGTGGTAGCTTTTTCGCTACCGCCTCAATAAATATAGAAGTCTTTAATGGCCTCTTACCAGCCATTCAGTCCAGCTGGCTTTATGATTTGTATACCCTTCTTCTCTGTGCTGGGTTAAGATTTTACTTGGAAATATCCTCTGAGCTCCTTCACACTGTGATCATTTCCCTGCAGCGTGCAGTCACACTGAAACAAATTCACTGAGCTAATTGTCCTTTTATTTATCCTTTGTACACTGGAAGTCATTTAAAAGTCAGTTCACTTATGCCAGTGTAAAGCTGGATGATACAGTAGTAGGGCTAAGTGCTGTTCCAGCTAGTTGTGTAGTAGGAAATAAGATCAAATAGAACCCTTTCTGTTTGAGTAGTTTCTTTTCATAGACCCAGTTCTGCTTTTAGTCCAGGGGAGATTTTCATTAACTTCAGTGAGTGGGGGGACATGGCAATCTTCATGTTCTTAGTGGCCTCAGCCATATCTCTGCATAAATATAAAAGGAAAAAAAAAAAAAAAAAAAAAAGGAAAAGAAAGAAAGAAAAAAAATATTTATGACCAGATCTTCAGCTTCTGCAAAGCAGTAGATCTCATTCCATTAGTACTTAAAATGAGTCTGGGTTTGGATCTTGTATTTCTGATGGGATTATTCAGGAGAACCTCTAGAGTATGAATTGGTGTGTTCTGTACTCTATAGCTGAATATGCTAAATTTTAAAATTATTCCAGTCTTTTTAGGAAGCATGATCCATCCAGTGAGCCAATGCTGAGTAAGCCTTGGCATTGGAATACACTGTCCAGTTGAAATTGAACAGTGACATTTTTCTCATAGGAAAGCAAGATACATTGCTTTGGATAACTTGATGCCAATTTCCAGGAGAGTAGTAAGATTAAGAGCAGGCTAGTTTGATCTTCTCTCTGCCAAAAGTGTGGATTTTTGACACTGTGAAAATGAATGAGCAGTATTATTCCATATTTGCACTTAATAAACTGCTCGATAGGTACACTTGCCATCTGTATCCTTCTTTGTTTAAAAAAGTCCTCAGTCCAATTCTGCCTGTCCACGTGTTCACTCCAGGAAGAAAAAGTGTATTGCGTTAAGTGGAAAATGCAAACATCTCATCAAAGCACCATCCATCGTAACTGATTAGTAACCATGGTCAAATGACCAGGGAAATTCTGCACAAGGGTGTGCTTCATGATGGCAGATGGTTCTGCTGATTGCAGGAGCCTGCAGACTGGTCTCAGGAGTGCTGTCTTCTGCCTGCAGCATACATGGTCTTGAGAATATTTTGGTGAAAAGTGTGAAGCATGTCGGTATGAGCTGCTGGTGCAACCTGGTAATGGCTGCAGATACTCTTGTCAGCTGCGAGCAGCCGCCACAGGTGATGCTGTCCTCCTCACTGTGGCAGCCAGATTGTCACCAGCCTGGTCTTATTCATGACCAGCTATTTCTGTAAGTGATCACATGGCATCAGGGCTAGTCAAGACCATTTATCTATGTCTGTAAGGGATTCACAATCTGTCCGTGTGCTGATTGAAGCATAAAATGTGAAAATAGATATCTGGAAAACATAAGTTTGATATGCTGTGATATGAAATGGAAGTGTGCAGATTGCCATGAGGGATAGGATGGCAGCTGGAGCTGGGAAAGGCACAGGAGATGAGCCTTCTGCCTGCTCACCAGCGTCAGATCGCAGGGCAGTGTTGGGGTGCAAGTGGCCACACTGTTGGGATACTCCCCAGAGGGTGTGGACTGCTGGCAGTGGACTTGCCCCTCATCTTACATAAGTAAAACTTAAAGGGTGTCTGTCATGTATGAACATATATCCCTGTGGCTCCTGTCAAGGCAACTGGTAACTGACCAGTTATGGCTTATTTCTGCTGCTTCTCACTGGCACGCAGCTGAGAGCAGATTTTGCTACTCCCCATTTGTCACCACAAACCCCTGAAATGTCTCTGGCAGTGGATCTGAAGCTTCTTTCCTTTTCCTTTGTTGTCGGCAGGTCCAACAGATCTCAGTATGAAGAGGCAGTTAGCAACCAGCTCTGGATCCTCCAGTAGTTCGAGCTCTAGACCCCAGCTGAGTCCCACTGAAATCAACGCCGTGAGGCAGCTGGTAGCAGGGTACCGGGAGTCGGCCGCGTTTTTATTGCGTTCTGCAGATGAACTGGAAAACCTTATTTTGCAGCAGAACTGAGTCACGTGACCTTTCCCACCGGCCTGGTCTTATCGCAGAGTTTCCACTAATGACATTTTGCTTTCCCAGAGCACACACTTCAGTTACTGCACAGTCTTTTAGGAGGGTTAATTGCCATAATGCCACTGTTCTTGATCCATAAAGTGATGTGTTAAGGTGCTTCAAGTGAACTTTGACCTCTGGTATTTCTGAGGTAACTTTGCGGTGTCCAGCCTATTGCTTTTGTTTTAGTGTGTCAGCATAAATATCGAAAAAGTGGCTAGAAATTAACTCGTTCTAACAAGTGGAGGAAACAGAAGATGCTGTGATGGTTTAAAAAACAAACAAACAAAGGTTCAAGATCCAAGTGCAATATTAGTGGAATGTGATACTGACTCATTGGACTTAAAGCTGCAGTATATGGCAAAGCGTTGCCAAATGTCCTGTTGCCACAGGGCATAATTGCAATTAAAAGGATCTTGTATTTTAAAAAAATGTAATTTTTATAAAAAAACAAAACAAAAGAAAAGATTTTTGTTTTCATTCAAGATTTTTCATTTTTACTTTGGTAAACTTTTTCACTGGTCCTGAAAATGTTTTGAGGAGCTATTGTAAGTCCCCCCTTCCTCTCTTGAACCCCTGACTGTGCCCTTCTCCCCAACTTCATATTCTTTCTACAACAAGTAACTTTTGATGCTGGATAATTCTTCCCCCCTGTACTGTAAATTGTCATCTATGGAATACCTTCCAAAGGAAGCATGCATTTCCTGCATTCATACCATTCTCAGTTCCATTCTGTAATATATTGCAGCTTTATTAGCAATCAATAAAGAGTTGAGGGTTTTTTTTAAAAAAGACATATCATTGAGAAAAAATAAAAAAAGATAAATTGATTTCTTACAGTGAGCTCATCTAAATCCATGATCACTGCTGCTGTCCTATACAAGTCCCTCTAGTTGTGATTGGATGTAGATGATGAATGTTAAGAGGTTGCAAGTGACAATCTGAAAATTTGCACTCTTGTGTGTATTTATTTTGTTTTGCTTAATTTAAACAAAATTCTTACGGAGGAAGGTCATTGACACTTCTGGTATGATTTGTAAAATTCCCAGGCCTCGCTAAAACTTGTACAAAACTGTTAATGGATGCAGCTGCAACTATAATAAAACTCTTCTTTCCCCTTCCCCACTCTTCCCAACCCCTCTATTTCTTATTTTATAATATTGATTACACATTAATGGTGTTTTCTTTGTGCACTACAGCAGGCTTATTTTTCAGTATATAGAAAAAAAAGTACTTTAGTTTATGCTTATTGTACTATCTGTTCTGTTGTTTAGCTTTTGTTGAATAACAAGTTTCTTGTGCATTCCTAAATTTGCCTTATTTCATGTACAAAATTTTATGTAATTCCGTTTTTGACAATGAGTTTAAGGCATCAGTGATATTTTATATCTACTTGTTACATATAGTTTTCCAAGTAATGACTGTGATTGTGACCAAGTAATGTGCACTTTTTCTTGTAACTGTGGACATTGCTATGCTTTTTTTTTCTCTAGTGTTTCTAGAATTACTGTTGCTTACAGTTCTGTAAAAGAAAAAGAACTTTTGTGATACTGTTGGTGAATATTAATGTGAAAAGCCTATGAAATATGAGTATTTTGGAGGTACATAGATACACAAACATCTCTAAGTTGTGGACCGATGTTCACATATTTAAATGAGAATTCAAAACCTGAGGGCTGGAATAATTTCCTCTGTTTTGTTTGGGTAAATAAACAGATTTCTGTGTTTAAATACATTATTGTGAAACATTATAACATTTAAATTGACATACCCTTTAAAGCTATTTTACTGTCTTTAAAGAGGAAGAAGGACCTAGTCCAATTCATGCAGACACCCAAGCCTCATTTCTCAAAATTATTGACTAAATCCGGTGGGCTGAACTAGCTGGAGCTTTGTTTTAGTGAAGAATTTCCTCAATAAAGCAAAAGTGGGTGGTCCATAAATCATGAGGACCGAATCACTAGCATTTTATAATTTAAAAATACCTGGAAGCAACACCATTTTGCCAGTCTACAATTATTTTTTAAATCTATTGGATGTCCTTTTAAAGACATGTATTCTTGGATATGAGAATATTGCAGATTCTTACTATCCAGCATGTGAAACATGCATTTGCTCCTAACATTGTCTCACCACACCTGTGAAAGCTCATAGGTTGTCTCTACCTTAGTTGTGTGGCTCCCTCTGCTTTGTCTCACAAGGCATTCAAAAGCCTGTTTAGGAACCGAGTGCTATTTTCCTCTCTTCCTCTTGCAAATGTTTACAGCTGCTTTTGTCTCTTGCCTGCCAGAAGGGGGTGAACCAGATAACTTGTGCTACTTCACTATCTTGGCCTCATCTAAAGAAAAGCTCTGGCATACATCTTCCACAGAGAAGAAGAGTGACAACTATGCCTAGGTTTCCTTATTCCTGTTGTGCAGGACAGTGTTCCTCAATCTGCCAAGTAGGCAGCAGCCAGCAGTTTGTCTAAGGAGATGTTTGCCAGCCAAGGATACTTCTCAGATGGACAGCCTCACAGCTTTTCAAGCTGTCTTGCTAAATCCAGATAAGGACAAAGACTAAAGTAAGAGGAGTTAAGAGATTTACTTCAGTGTTCTACCCTTTTACTCCACTTTCCCTCAATTGCTCCTTCTTTGGATGGAGAAGTCCTAAATCCAGATAAGGACAAAGACTAAAGTAAGAGGAGTTAAGAGATTTACTTCAGTGTTCTACCCTTTTACTCCACTTTCCCTCAATTGCTCCTTCTTTGGATGGAGAAGTAGGAAGGTTGGTGGTCACCATATGCTCTTCAAGGCCTATGGCTAGTCTCCCGTTTTCCTGCTCCACCCCAAGTCTACCTTGATAATTCTCCAAATAAGTCTCCTACATCATACACATCCTCTTCTTCCAGTTGTCTTCTCTGAAATATTTAGGGCCTTCCTCAATTATAGGGGCAGCTGATGTCCTTCTCTAAAAGCCTATACTGGTATTCACCTTTCAGTCCTCAAGTCATGCCAAATCCAGAATACTGGTGGGATTTTTACTCTATAGCTGTTTCCACCTCGAAGTACTGGATTTATTAATCTCTTCTTTAGAACAGTCGTAGGCTCAACTATGGTTTTAACTTCTTCCAAGAGGGTACTGAAATTCAGTCCCATCCTGCAAAGGAGAGACCATAAATCTCAGTCTGTTTTTGTGTGTGCAAGTCAAGATCCCAGCATTGCAATTAAATTTGCCCTCTTGGATCTAGTAGAGTTCTCAGAGCCACCTCCTTTCTGCCTGCCTTGAACCTCCTACAGAAGTAAAGACACAGGTGGAGAAGAGCTCTCTCCAGCTATGAACTGAATCAGGTATCCAGAATTAACTTCAGAGTTTTATTTCTTAGCCACATCTTCTGTAATCAGTGCCTGATCACCTCAGCCTAAGTATTGCAGTTTGGATGTTCAGTCTCTTCCGGCAGGGACATGTCCCTAGAGTATTCCTGCTAAAGGCTGCCTTCAGAAAAGCATTATCCTTAAATCTGGTATCTTTATTATACCAGTGCTTGCAGTTGATGCGTGTCTCACTAGAGAACCTCATCAGTGCAGACTGGCAGGACCTGGTCTTTCTTGAGACAGTCTGACATCTTCCCAACCATCCTGGAGTTTCCTTGGTTGTGGTCCCGTAAGACCTTCAGTATTCAGGGGGTTGCTGGAAAGGGACGGACGGTGTGAGAATGTCCTATAATGTTCCTAAATTCCCATCCAGAGTTAAGTCCCAAACTTGGCTATAGTCTCAGTGGATTAGGACTCTTTAGGCTAAGAAAATTTATCCATTCTTCTCTCTTTTCTCCCTGATTGCCAGAGTGTTTTTTATTGGTAGGCAGGCACCTGTGGGGAGCAGCTCTAGATGCAACCTTAGGTTGTGGGAGTGGACATTCCAACCAGTTTAGCAACCAATCAGATTTATTTACTGATTTTGATGTCAGCTGGAAAAACAGAGTCAGAACACATGAAAAGTGATCTAGGGTCAAATGTTTGCTTCCAGATTGGCACCTTGCTGCCTGTCATCAAAGGAGAACACCACCATGTCAGCTGCAATGAGTATCAAAATTACAGCAAACCAGGGCATATGTAAGCAAGAATTTGACAGTTCAAAAGCTGCTCATCCCATATGGAGAATGAATTATCTGAATGAGGTAAAACAGATGAACATGTACATGACCATGGCTATAAAACTAAGTGGAAAACAGTGATACTGAAGAGATTGGATATTCTTGCTTTAATGACCTGAGTCACTGCTGACTGCAATTTAAGTAAAGGTAAGTTTTGTTAGTAAAAACTCCATTGAAACAAGGAGCAATTTAATCCCTAAAATTCCTAGCTATGTGTTAAAAACTTCCTCCCAATTTGTTAAAACTCTGAATTGGGCTTTGGGCAGCTTGTGAGGCATTCACAAGGAAGACGTGTTTTTCTCTGTGAAGAAATGCTGATCTCAGTAGATCCTGGAATCAGGATCTAGGCCTGACTCCAACCACAGTTGAAAAACTTTTACCAGCACTTAAAAAATGACTTGTGAATTAATGACAGAAACCAAGTAAAAGCCACACAGTTGATTACTGGAGTAAGCACATAAATGGCTGTACTGGGCAAAGCCACATAGTCTGTATCCTGGGTCTGACAAAAAATAAAACAGATAAATGTGTAGCTGATACAGCAGCCCAGAAGAGAGCAAATATATATCAATGCTTTCTAAATGCATGTCCATGGCCCAGTTTTAGGCTGTGGGAGGTTGTCCCCATCTGGCAGGGAAGCCCCCACCTTGTCACTTCTTCACCCCCACAGCAGCACAGGGAGAAAATTGGAAGGGCAAAAGCCAGGAAAAAAATGTGGGTCACTTAAAAAGTGAAGAATGAAAAAAAGAAAAAGTGATGGAAAGGCAATGACTCACCACCTCACCCCAGCAGACCAGCTGGTCCCTGAGCAATAGCTGCTTGGGACACACACCCCAACCCCCGTGGTGCCAAGGGCAGTACTTAAAGTCAAAAAATCCAATTATCTTTTTCTGCTAAGAGGCCCTCCCTAACCCAAACCTTACTTTAACCTGGTTAAATCTCCTTTTCACCACTGAAAAAATAAGCACAAAGGAGCTGGAAAAGCTGCAAAATTAATAACTCCTTTATGTTGTGCCACCTAATTTCTCCAAGTGGGGAGGAAGATAATGTATGCAAATTTTTTTCATTCCTTTTTCTAATAATGTCTGGAAACACAATGGAATAGAGTTCTCACTGTTGTGAGTGTATATATGATCTGTTTTGCAAGTATGCCTGTGCTGTGGTAACCCAACTATAAAATTATGGTGTAAGGAGAGTTGGAGAAGGATTCGGTCTACCAATTGTGCACAGATTGGATTGTCTTCATTTTCCCTGAGAGTCCAGGCAGCCGTGGACTCAGCAGGGGGGTGGATCACAGTAGCTGATTAAAAAGAAAAATGGTGCCAAATTTTCAAGGTTTTCTAGAAAATAATTTTAAAAGTTTAACCTAATGCTCTCTTGGAAACTTAAACCAGATATTTATTTATTTTTCCTGCAAGGCTGATGTTCTCTTCTTGTAGAGCTGCTAACCAGTTCTTGGTGCAGGTTTGCTTTTTATACTCAGTCACTAGATGGTGAAGCATTCACAGCAGGAAAAGCACTGGGAAAAAACTGGAAAAATAAAAAGGATGAGTATCGATTTTTCAAGCATATCCTTATTTAACTTGTTAAACTTAATTTTATTTGTGGTTGCAAACTCAGAGTGCTTTAGCACCACAAGTTTGACCTATTTATTTCCTCTCATACTCTGTAGGGAAGGATTTGCTATGAGGAAGAATAGCTTCTAGCTGAGAAAAGCTCTTACTGCCCTAGCCAGCAGGCAGCCTTATCAGTGTTCATTTACTGCCCCTGATATTTGAAAATTACAAGCTACAAGGCATGCTTAACTTTCAGATCTGTTCTCTAATAATTAGAGGCATAGGCTAATTTTTTTAATGTCTTGGTCCAATCTTATTTTCTTCTTTTCAATGCAAACATTAAACTATAAAGAAAGAAAAAACAACAAACAAACCCCCCAAAATAATAGATTTAATCCAAATCTTTAATATCCAGCATACAGTTGAGGTCTACATTCAGAAAAATGTCATAGTGTGAAGGCTAAAGTACCAAATCTTACAATTGCTTCTTTAAAAAAAAAAAATTAATAATAGTGTTAATAGTTCTGCTATATGGAGAAGCCTCTGCAGTGGAAATCCACCCTCTTCTTTGGACTAAGGTTTCAAAGGTGGCAGCATGGCCTGCTTATTCTGCCTGCCAAATTCTTGGTCACTCTGTTACCTTACAAATATTGCTGATGTAAACCTTGAAATCATGCTCAATTTTAAAAGTCCTTCATGGTTATTTAATACACTTTAGTGTTTTAAACACCAAATCACTTATGTCCTGACAAAATAATAGCATCATGGAATAGTTTGGGTTGGAAGGGACCTTTGAAGGTCATCTAGTCCAACACCCCTTCCGCGGACAGGGACGCCTCCCACTAGACCAGGTTGCTCAAAGCCCCATCCAACCTGGACTTGAATGTTTCCAGGGAGAGGGCATCCACGGATTCTCTGGGTAGTCTTCCTTATATCCTATATAAATTTACCCTCTTTCAGTTTAAAACACTGTCCCTTGTCCTGTCCTACAGGCCTTGGCAAAAAGTCACCTTCTGTCTTATATACTGAAAGGCCACAATAAGGCTCCCCTGGAGCCTTTGCTATCCCAGGCTGAATAAACCCAACTCCCTCAGCCTGTCCTCAGAGGTGAGGTGCTCCAGCCCTCTGATCATTTTTGTGGCCCTCCTCTGGACATCCTTGAACAAATGCATGTCTTTCCTGTGCTAAGGACTCTAAAACTGGACACAGTACTCCAGGTGGAGTCTTACTAAAGTGGAATTGAGGAGTAGAATCAGTTTCCTCAACCTGCTGGCCATAGTTTTTTTTAGGCAACCAAGGTTATAACTGGCTTTCTGGCCCTCATGCACACATTGCTCACTTGTCCAATTTTTCATACACCAGGATCCCCAAGTCTTTCTCCACTCTCAATCCATTTGTCCCACAGTCTGTACTGATATTGAGGATTGCCCTGATGGAAGTGCAGGACCTTACACTTGACCTCGTTGAACTGCATGAGGTTTACATTGATCCACTCCTCAAGCCTGTTAAGGTTCCTCTGGATTGCATCCAAGAGGTATCATGTCTTGGCCCATTATTACAGAAAGCACAGGAGCAGGCTGTTATGATTGCTGTATGATGTAACAGGAAAGCTCTCATTCCTGATGGTCTTTTGGCTACTCCTTCTTTCATTCCAATATTCTTGGGCTGAAGATTTTGTGGAAAATCTCAGTGAAATGCTACTGCTCAGGTATTGTGGGCAGTGTGGGGATGCTTCAGCAGTACTTCAGAAAAACTTCCAGTGGCAGTTCCTTGTATCACTGTCACTGGGACTTCAAACTGATATTTAGGAACTTGGAAGATATTTCCATTGCCAAGAAATTGAGAGAGAAATGTGGTTACTAGCTGTCACTCTGTACATCATACTAGGTGGTACTTTTTTATGATGCAAAAATGGGAAGATTAACCTTCTGAGCTTAAAAAGAGCCACCTGCCTGTCCCAGTCACTATGAAAAGTGACTTTCTTCTTTTCTTGTGTAGGGGACAATAAGAGTACTAACAGGGATACTAATTTTTTTTTTTATTAGTCTTCTATTGCTTCCCACCAATAAGAGGATGTCATCGTTATGGTAAAACAGCGTGAATGACACAATATAATGAAAGAAATCTGTAGGAATTAGGTGCCCTAATGAACATCAGCCCCTGAAAGGCCTTTGCAGACCCAGATCTATTTGTCTTAAGTTATTGGAGTCAAGACTTGGCACATTTTGAGTGGGCACAATTTATTTCACTTGTCAACATTTGGATCACTAATTTTGCATTAGTGAACTATCAGAAGGACTTATCTAGAGTTCAGATGTTGCAGATCCTATTTCAGGCTGTGAATAACAGCTATTGGGGCCACTTTTTAATGGGAAAAGGAACAGTGCTTGTTGAACAGAGAGCAGCTCTCAGCCTAAGAGCTTAGAAAGTCTTCACAAAAATGAGGAGCCATAGCTTTACCTGGTTCAGGCTTTGACAAACCTCATGAAGAGGGTATCCTTAAGATGATGAGCTATTTCAGTTGTAACTGCAACTAAACCAGTAAAAAGACATTCAGCTAAATGATCACATCCTTTACCTGGATGAAATACAGAGCTGGTGACACATCTCATTATAACAGTTCTTCCAGTGATTGCAGCTGAGCTGGGAGGCCTGTACCTCATACTCTGACTATGTGTTGCGTTCTAGAAAGCTAACAGTTCTGAGATGAAGGCAAAAAGCTCTTCCATTGCTGACTGATTCTCCTCCAATTCAAAAAAGAGTAAGCATTTGGTTTGGGTGCCAGAGACTCTGTGTTTGTCCACTGAAGCCTGCTGGATAATTTGCCCATGTTCACATGTAAAATTTAATTGTCAAGTAGTAGACTTAGCATTGAACACTAATAAATGGTAAACCCTTCTGAAGTGGTTGCTATTCATCACAAGCAGATACACTGTGGTAGCTTCTCCTTGTGAATATTTCACTGTTGGTTTATGTGAGGATATTGCTTTGAAACTGAGGCCGAAGTAGAGAGAAGTGAACAATTGGCCCAGTCTGGCACCAAACAACCAGACTTGTGTTGTTGCAAGCTGCTGAGCACCAGCAGTTTTAAAAATCAGACCCTGGAAAGGTCCCTAGAAGAGGGTAGCTACTGTTCTCTCTGCTTGAGAAAAACTTGGGTAATTAGGAATAGGTTTTAAGGTAAGTATTGCCAAGACTGCCTCCTGTGACGCTGCCTTCTCTTTTCTCAAAGTGTATTTTAAGCAAGTGTATTCATGGTAGGAACTCAGCAGAGGCTGGACTTCTCCCTGAAATATTTTGAGATACCAAAATGCTGTAGAGATCTCAATTCCTTCAAGAATGACAACATGAGAGGGTGGAGGTGTGCTTTGTAAAACCCACGCTCATCTGACTACAGAAGTTTTATGAACAATTCAGCAGTTTCGATTCAGTTCTGCAGATGGCAGTGCTCATCACAGTGCTACATCCAACACTGGGGCAAGACTTGGGTGAGCAGCCTCCAAGTGAGAGGTGCAGCATGGGTTCTGTGTGGGGAATTGGTGAGTCTGAGCTAAAGAACTCCATCAAGTCTTGCCTGACTACATGTCGCGCAGGTGCTCCTTGGGGTTAACCCTGTGCACTTCTGTGCTGCTGCCTTAGCTTCATGTGATACTTGTTCTTACATATTTGGCTTCTTTACTGAATTTGTAGGGTTGGGACTTTCACTAATAGGAGATGCATATTATTAAGCATTTTTGCTTCTATCTGTCCTGAGGAATCCATTTGATGAAACTCAATTTATTTTTTCATATTAACCCTTTGAGAATCTTGAAATTCAGTTGTAAACACGAAGGCCTTAAAACCACAGGAGTAGCTTCAAAATATGGGTTTCAAAAATAATTAAAAATATCTAGAATGGATTTACACTATCCCTGGAGCTTAGAGGAAGACCTTGTTGAGAACAAGAAGCAAGGATAGACTAAGGAGGGTTTCTACATTTCTAATATGATACTGCATTCCAGTTTTTCTTCCCTTGCGGAACAGTAACAGTCCCTTTCACGTAACGTGGCAGAGTGGTTATTTTTTTTTGCAACCACAATCTCTAAAGGGCTAAGATAAATTAAAAAACAAACAAACAAACAAAGAAACCCACCCCAAAAAAACAAACTCAGAACATTTTAACAGGTGCTTTGATTGGGAAAGAAGAAATATCCAGAAGTCACCAGGCCAGCAATCGTATAAAACTTAGAAGCATTTCTACTTTATTCCTCCTAGTTTGCAACATGTATATACAGGGAAAGGCTTGAAAACGAAACATCTTATCTGGTGTTTGTACCCTCAGCTTGCACGGGTGTCCATAAGTATGGGCAGTGCCTGCTCTGCAGGCTTGATGTGGGGAAGACAAAAGTCAGCATGTGCCAGACTGTAATTTGCAGCTGCCCATCTCCATGGATATAGGCTTGCCTCTGCTAAACATTTTTTCTCCACTCTCTGATCATTTCCCCCACTCTGGAATGTGGAAATTAATATAACATTCTTTTATTCTTATTGAAAGTATTTTTATGTTTCATCCTCCCTGTAGCAGGAGGGAAGAACAAGGAAACAGTGTGACATGCACATAGTCAGTGTGTCATGCACAATAGTCATACTTTGCTATGATTATTTTACATTTATAACTGCAACTTCAGTGGGGTACAGCTACACAGCTACACTACTGAAGGAGGATGACCTTAGTGAGTCCAGGCACCTAAATGACTATCTGACATATTACCATTCATTTTAATTAATTTCTCAGACTTGACAGGTTTTTTTGCCTTTTTTTTCGTCTTTCCCCAAATAGGATGAAACCAGGATTGTCACAAAATTGGACATGGCTGTGAGTGTGCTTTGATGTGTGACAAAAACATCTAAGTGGACTGCTCTTCAATGTAGCAAATGGGTGTGGCATTCATTTTGAATCTCTTTCTACAAGGGAGAGGTTATAATTAATTTTTTCAGAGGATTTCACTCTTCAGTCACTTATCCACTCCATTATTATTCCATTATTATTTTTGCCAGCTGAAGGACAAGTACCATTCCTGGAAGAAGGGAAACATCTGTTACACAGACATCAAAAAGAAAATTTTTGAGCTGCGCCAGAGGTTTTCAAGGAGACTCATGTCTGGGTAGTAGCATATAGAAACATTAACCACTCTTTTAACCACTGACTTCCAATAATTGAAATAAAATTCCATAATTATTAGTGTTATTTAACCACTCTATCTCCTGCTACACCAAGAATTTTCACAGGTTGCTGTATTATGACACCTGCTGGTAGAGATAACCAAAATAAATAGATGCAGCTCTTTCTGAATGATGACACCAGAGTTTCTGTCTACAAAGGGATGCTTGTTTCATATCAGAGTGATTACTGGTGTATGTACTCCCACAGAGACAGCACAATTCCTTGGAAAGGGGTGAGGAGGAAAGGAAAGTGTTGTGTTTAAACACACACGTGTCTGCCAGCAGCAGGTGCACCCCAGATTGGTGTGGCTCAGGTTGGGATTGCTTACCCAGCTCCTGTGATCTGGAGTCCAGAAAAGACACTTCATTGTGGGGTTTAGCTTCAGATGAAGCTGAAATTCATGTCTGGTTTGTTCTAGTGAACAGAGCAGAGCAACCATGTGAAAGACACCACCCTTACCTGAAAAGTATAGCTGCTGGCTTAGGTTAGGTCTTTAGAAAGCAGCAGCAGCACGTCACTGAGAAAGAGCTTTAACAGATGTATTCTACACAGGCTGCTGGAGGTAAGGTTAAATTTCTTCAAATTAAGGTAATGTAAGAGTTGATGGACTATTCTAAAGACAATAGGGATGGACTGAGAGTGCTGTGAAGAGAAGCAGTAGAACTGAGCTTTAAACCCTTTTGCATGGTTGTCATTGTCAGGGTTATTTTTGACTTCTCACCCAGTCTCATCTGTCTTTTTTAGGGCAAAAATACCTTTATGAACAAACATTGTATGATTTGTATGAACTGTAATCAGGCCCTGATGAGTTGAAATTAAAATACTGTATTTTACCATACCACTCCATCAACGGGTGTGGAATTTTCCGAAGTGTTTCTAAACCAAGAAACTCCTGGGCATGATCGCAAATGCAAACCATCTTTCCATTCCTCAGTGCTAACTCCATTTGACTCGGACCTTTTCAATTGTCTTATTCCAATTTAGTCCTACACCCATGTTTCTGTTACCACCTTGAAAGCCACCTGCTTCCCTAACATGTCTTGTTACATCATTAAATAGTTTCCCTATTTGACAGCACACCGGCAGCACTTCCATTCCTCAGGATATGGTTTACCAGAGAGCTATTATCTATGTCTACTCAAGCTTTTTGTGATCTAGTCTAGGCTTTCTCCTCTTACAAAATTACTGTAACAATGTCAGTTATCAAATTGTCATCCCTGTTAAATTCTTCTGCTCTGCATAAATCCATTTTCACACTGCACAAGGCAGAATCAAGCAGCTTTTCCAGCAGTTTATAAGCAGCATGTCTGGCCAATATTTCAGCTGCATAAATCAATTCATGTCACACAAATATGAATGGGAGCTTATGTGTATGTAGAGTGAGGTGCAAAAGATAGCAAGGATCCCAACATTTCTCCTTCGTTTTTTTAATCTTTCCTTCTAGGAAGAAGGAGCACAAGAAAAGGAACTATTTTTGACTTGCAACTTCCAAAGTAGTAAAAGATACAGCACAGTTTCCCAGTAGGAAAAGTACTGTTTGCTTTAACCTTTTTTGAAAAATCCAGTTTGAGATGTCAAACTTTTTTTCCCACATGTCCATCCCTTTAAAATCTGTGATTGCATTTTGGCTGCATTCAGTTGGATATCACCTGGAACAATTTTTCAGTGTGTGTTTACATATTAGCTGGAGAGGCTCCTAAGCAGATGCCCCACAGTTTTGTCAGGGAGGAGAGTGAAGATCTGAATTTTGTGGTTAGGTCACACAAGTTGCCTGACTGGCTTGTGCACGAAGCCTAAGCCAGGAAATTTGTCTCCTAAATCTTTGCAGAAAGAGACTGGTTTTTTTTCCCATTAATTTACACCAGATAAGGTGATATCTAAGATGTTTTTCCTTTAAAAATGGTTAATTGGGTAACCACAGCTGCAACACCACTTCCCTATCATCTTTCCTTCTGGGTAAAATTTTTTGCCAATTCACACTGACAAGTCACTTAAAAGGAGAAGCTCTGTAAGAATCAGCTTTCCAGAGAGTTTGCAGTTGTGAGGAATCCTTTCCCAGTGCCATCTGCTATAGTTGTGCAATCTACAAATTCAAAGGATGGCTTGCAAATTTAGTAAACTGACTGTTCCACGCTGTCCTCAGCCCCTTACATTGGCATTACTCCCCTAAGCTTGATGAAAACAGAGAGCTGCCACTTTAGATGTCCTGAGGTTCCTCTGAGCATGGAAAAAAGCACCTGCCCGGACTTGGTGGTGAAAACATCTAGGTATTAACAATCACTACAAAAAAATTAAAAAAGTAACCAACTCCATTTATACAACTACGTTTAAGTCTGTATAAAGACTACAGGCTACATTTATATTTCCTTCTCTAATCCTCCCTCTTCTTGGTAGGGTTTTCCCTTTACTAGTGACTTAGTGGGCCAAACCCAACCAAATAAATATTATTACCGTGCTTCCCATCCCCATCCATTTCCCCACGTGAGGGGCAAGAGAGAAGGGAAAGGGACCTCAGGAGGGAGGCTCAGCTCTGGGCTGCCAAACTGGCAGCAACCCCGCCTGCTTTTGCTACACATGTGGAAACTGTGCCCTTAGGGATGTCGGGGTCCTGATACAGCAGCCAGTTTTTCGCCTCTGTTCAGGCAATCGAAATCTTAGGCTGATCCTGAGCACACAAAATCTGCCGTTTCTATTCTTTCTGTGCCATTGTGTGTGTAAGAGGAACGAGTGTGGATCAACAGCTGCCTTTAGTCAACACAGTCAATCGGCTTAAGAATGTAATCATCTAGAAAAAGGAAGGGAGGCTAAACTGCTGTCACTTGCTGCTAATAAAAGTTACGGCATTAAGCAACAGCGGGAGACAGGCTTTTGTTCGCTTTAAGTGAGCATTTGGCTCTCGGTGTGCCCTGCACTGCAGCAGCACTCTACATTGAGAAGGGCTCTTACAATGGAGCCAACTTGGAGGAGTCGTTTATTCAACGTGTTACTTTGCCATTCATTCCCAGTGTCCCTGCTAGCTCGGGGAACATTAGTGCTTGAATAAAGCTTCCCTGTCCCCTACCATCTAATTCTGCCTTGTTGGGCGTAATCCAGTGGTTTTGTTTCTTGGATTTTGGGGGGGTTTCTTTCTTGGAACAGCAGCTGGTTGGGTTTGGCACAGTAATTACTGTTGTGTCATAAATTCAGCATAATGGCTGCACTGCAGGACCAAGCAGACAGGCTGTGAGGCAGCAAGCCCTTGCTTAAACAAAAGAGAGCTTTCATAAATAGTAATATTGGCCAGGAAAACTATTTTAAAATATCTGCAACAAAGTAGGGGCTCAGTTACCTGACAGATACCATATTTTATCATGCTCTACCCTTTTAACATATTATTTCTCCTGGTTTATTTGGGGTTATGGGGCCTGGGGGATTTTAGCTGGGCTTGCTTCTCATATAGCAAGCACTAGGAAGGATGCTGGAGTCCTGTTCACCCATAGAAGAGTAGAACCTTCATTTAGATTCCTGCATTGCCCAATACGACTAAGGACTAATATGAAAAAACAGCTGCCTTGGAGCTAGTGCTTATCTCGTGATTCAGTTCTCTGTGTGCTTTTTGAGACCTTGAAGGAAGTTATCACTGGGGACAGTAACTGTCTTGTCCACTGTAAACTGCAAGATGGGAGTAAAATCACTTTAGCTGAACACTGAGTAGTTACCTGAAAGTTTTTCTCTTTTGCAGTATTGATGTTATGCTGGGATGAAGTAAGAAAATCAAGGCTAAGACAACTGATCAAGCCGTGACAAAAGTTCAGTGTTCAAGTACAAGACGTCAAAAACCAAAACCAGCATGCAAAAATGAAAAATATTCCTAGCTAAAGAAGTTGAGCTACTGGCTACTACTAGTTGTTTATAGAAGGAATCCCAAATCTAATGAGTTTTCTACATTACAAACTAAGTAAATATTAAAACAGTGCTATAGCTGTCCACATTGTAGAAATGATGATTGCATCAAAAGACTTGAGCCAAGAGCAACAACTCTGCCCTTCCTATACAGAGCATAAAGAAGGAGGAATGTTTTAGTCTCTCAGTGAACAAAGGAAGACTCCTAGACTTGAGTTAATACTTCCTCCTTTCTCTCATACTATCGTTTGTAACATCATCAATACATGGGGAACTTGGGGTGAAAGACTATTAAGATTCAGTTAGGCAAGTGTTTCTCTGCTCCTCTGAACCAAATACACTCCAAATACACTGCACTTGGGATGATTAAAAGCATTTAGCAAGTGTTTAATGTAAGCCAGCATTAACTGTATCCAAGATACTGGGATCAGCCCTTGAAAGCAAGCTAAGTGTGGTATTTCAAATCATGTCAGAAGGTAATAGTGGGTGAACACAGACTTTAATTGTCACTCAGTGCAGTTTGCTGCCCTGTGTGGTGAGAAAATCTTCTCTGTGCAAGTCAGAAGCCACAACATGCCTCAAATGCCCAAAGTAGCAAAAACAGCAAAAAACTCCCTTCCTGTTTGGAAGTGGCCAGGTTAACACTTGCAGAGGCCCTTCTGCTGGCAGGGAGATCAGGGAATGCACCCATCAACAACACTGTGCTGGAGTTCATCTCATGAGGAACACAGCAAAGCTGGTGGTCCATGGGGGCTCGGGGAAGGGACAAAGGCATCACAGTGTCCCTTGTGAGGTCTTGACTGTTCTTACCTGAGCACTAAGTTGTTCATGTCTCACTGGGTAAGGTAGGTAAGTTAAGGGGTTGAGTGGCAGTCAGAGGTCCAGTGTTGTTCAGCCCAGGAATGTGGCACTTAGCCTAAGATCCTCAACTGGAAGTGACAGCCTGAGTCCACAGAGCTGCTCAAGGAAGGAAAGAAGAGCAGGCTTTGAGCCTGACAGTTATGTGCCTCCCTGGGACAGTAATACCAGAGACATGTCATGGGAAGATTTAAATAGAAAGTGTTCCATTTAATGGGATTTCGGTCACAGTACTGTGGATCTCTTTAGCAGCACAAAATGCACATTTGAAGCACTGCCCCTTTGCCTTAAATTTCTGGCTCATTTTGCTTTGCTAGTGTCTTAATGGTGGGTGCTTTTTTTTTTTTTTTTTTTTTTGCTTTTTTTTTTTTTTTTTTAAAGGGAGAAATAATCTGCAGCATGTAGACTGTTTGATGGTTTAATGTAGTGCACTGCTGGCTGCTGAAGGCAAAATACCAAGCACTGCCTCTTTGTTTTATCTGTGTTATATGCTAATTGATGGAACTGCAAGAAAAAGGAATTAATCATGGGAAAGTACAGTTAATTTCATTGAACAAGAACACTACACAAGACAACCAATATGGCACTCTTTCTTCAAGTAAATATTTTTTCTCTGTCCTGTATTTTGCTTCTTCAATCCCCTTATTACTCCATCCCCCTTGTACTATACTGAAGAAGATTAGGCTTTGTGTCTGAGACCTGAGGAGGGACAATTCAGGGGTTAAAACAGATGAGAGAGTAACTGGCAAAAAGGACAGAGGACAGAAAGGTTGGGAAGAAGAAAAAGAGTGAAGGTATGTCTCTACATTTTGCATCAGAGCATCCTTTGCTATCGTGTGCCTTGGTTCCAAGTAGAAAATGGCATGATTCATGGAGGAGCTGCCCAGTCCCAACAGAGATGTTTCTTCCATTCAAAAACCCAAGAGCAGGTACTGCAAAACTGCAAGATTCAAAACAAAAAATCAATTTTAGTAAATTCAGGATATACAATTCTTCTGCCACCAGGAATACACAATTCTTGGGCAAATCCCACCTACTATCTGTAGCTCTGTGAAAGCCCTTCTGCTTCTTAGCCCAGCCGTGCACTCCCTCCTCATACAGAAATTGGTGACAGTATCTTCATTTCCCCTCCTTGGGTCATTCTCATAAGCAGAAGGAAGTCTTCCTTACCCTGCTCTACTCCCTGGTTCCCCTTCAAGGCTGAAGCTCCCTTTTCCTCTAGAAAGTAATTCCTTAAACCTGCTTTCTTCTCTGCCCCTTCATTGTCATCCACCAGTAGCTT
This sequence comes from Apus apus, assembly GCF_020740795.1. NCBI lineage: Eukaryota > Metazoa > Chordata > Aves > Apodiformes > Apodidae > Apus > Apus apus. The sequence goes on along the minus strand of NC_067283.1, from coordinate 112,637,178 downwards.
CTGAAGCAGAGGAAATGATGATGTCGTAGCAATTCTCCTCTTCCTCAACTCCAGCCATTATCCACTGCCAACACACTCTTTTTGAAGACCCTAAAACCTGTACCTTAGCTTTCACTCTGAAAACTTTTCTGATCCCTTCTACTACTTCTGCACATCCCTCAAAGATTTGGTAATATTTCTGCCATGAACAAATAGTACATGGTCCCAAGATTAAACTGTGTTTATAGAGAAGCTAGTAGTTACTAAATGTTCAATATTTTCTTATAGCTATAACATATCTGAAATTTTTGAATGCGGGAGTGAAAACTAAGTGGGACTGGTATGCAAATAAATAACATAATGCAAACCTAGTAGGCAAATCACACTATCTTTAGAAAAATTATGGAATGGTCCCATAAAGACTACTTTACACAAGCACAGACATTTGGGCTTAAAGGCAGGGAAAGTAATTCCCAGTTCCAAGTGGCCCAGATGATCTGAGAAGAGAAACTGCAGCCAAAGCACCCACCTCACCATTTATTCTTCCCTAACTTTCGACAGCTTGCTTTTTCTGCTTCCCATGCCATATTTCTTTTGCTTTCCCTCCTTTCTCCTAACCCCTCAGCCACAAAGGCCACTGGTAAATGGTTTCCAGCTCAATGCATCATTGTGCACACACACAGCACAAAGCACATCTCCAGCCCATCTCTCATCAGCAGCAGTGAGAGGTCAGGCTCCACGTGCCTGCCCATGTGCAGGAGAAAGCATTTAAACTGTAGTTCAGTGTGGACCCGCAAGGTCCCAGTTGAACCCTACTTTTGTCTGTTGCTTACAGACAATTCATCCTCTTAGTCATTTTAGTTTTGTTCTCCTTTCTTCTCCAGGTCAGTATCCTGGAACTTGCCCATGCAACCAACATGTTTTAACATTCCCGCTGAACAGGTGAAGAGCTAGAACTCAGCTTTCTTACGAGTTCTAAGTTAGTGCTTCCACAGCCATCTTCCCTCCAGCAGAGAGGCTGGGTCATTCTGTAAAGCCAAAGTTATTCTTTTACAGGCACAGTGAGCAGAAAAAAAATAAAATCCTGTATACAAGGGCACTTCCCTTTATTTGAAGCTCCTTCTTCCTTGGGTTCTTAGTTCAATTGCAATTCATGCAATGATATTCCTGAATATTGTTCTTGTAAACATGTTCCCACATCCCAGCCCTGATCCTTTGCTCTGGCTGCCACATGGCATAGAACTGCATTGCTAAATAATTGCAATAAATATTATTACTTTAGGCTGAAATAAAGTTAGGTTCTCTATATTCTTCTCACTAAACAAGTGATCATGCTTTCAACCTTGGTGCAAACATACTAGCAGCACCCTCCACTTGGATGTGTTGATAAGCCTCCTATCTTCCCGTTTCTTTTGATGTCACTCTCTGCAAGACACCCCATCATACATCAAATAATTTTGCATGTTTGCAATGAGCTGCCCTACCTACCTCTTCATCTTCCCACAGAAGTCCCAGAACCCTGTGGTTGGCTGCAGGTCTGCTGGCAACAGCCTGCCAGAAGACCAGGGTTCCCATGAGACATGCATATCTGAGCTGGGTGTGCTTTGTGCAAATGAACTGTTTTCCTGCTCTTCTTTGTGATCAGCGAAGCTTCAGCAAGTGACACTTGCCATTTCCAGTGGTGATGCTGCTGAGACTCCTTGCAGGTTCAGTTCTACATCCACTGAAATCTTTGTACTCACTTCAGTGGGTGCAGTTTTGACCATTAGAAAAGGCATAACTGCACTAGGTGTAATTCAAAGACCTCCTTCTCAACAGTATGTAGTTAATCTTCCAACAGCTTTCAGTTGAGACCTCCTCTGATTACTCTTCCTATTCCACTTTAATCTTCTTTAATGACCTCTGCTGTTCTTCTCTTTGCTACATCATCTACTTCCTAAATTTGTCTATCTTGTTACTAGTTTTATTTTTGTCTTTTATCTCATGCCAGCAACTGCATTTCCTTGGCCTTTACACAGAAGTTCACCTGATAACTCTATTTCAGACTGTTATTTCTAACTTTGTTTAAAAAACAAAGATAAAATTAAAAAAGACACAATTCACAGCATATGCTAACACTCACTACTATGTGATACCTGGTGTAACACAATTATTTATCCCCTTAAGAGGAGCTACCAGCCATGAACCATACTATCTGTGATGGTTGAACTCAACAACTCACTCAAACTACTGGTAGTTTGGTGCAGGCTCCAAAAGAGGCAAAGGCCTAAGCCATAAACAGGCTAAGAACTCTTCTAGTTTCAATTTGTTGTCTGAAATCCCACAAAGGAGAGGACTGACACAGTGAGCACTGATGTACATGAATTTGCAATACTGATCACATGATTAACATGTGAAACAGAAGTGGCTTTTCCAAGGCTTATTTATCAAGGATCACAGTAAGTATGGGGTACAAAGTGTCTCATGGTACCTTTTAACTACGAGCCAACCAGTTTATTCCATAAATATGACAGCCTAAGTGAGTCTCCTTTGAGCTCTCCCTGCTAGGACCCATGGCTGCATGGTGGTGATCTCCTCCTGAGCTGGGACACCTCTCAAGGCTGCTCTTTGAGGCAGGAAAGCCTTTTACCAATGCCAGATCCACACTGATAGTGTGCTGAATTAATCCTAATGGAATATTACCAATCCATTGAGCCATTAAATATTTGTCATTATAGACTTTGTATAGGTGATCTCATTAGACAGAAACCACTGTCTGAGTCTGAGACAAAGATTGGGTCTACCTGTGCCTGTGTTCCATAAGGAGTTTAGAAAACAAAAGGGTCTACTCTGAACCTCATGACTCAACAGGAGGGTCTTTCTTACCCTTCTGCATCTTTGATTTTGACATGAATCATTCTAACTTGATTCTAACTCAATTCTCCTTTGTATTTTTTTCAATGTGGTAATTAATAAGGCGAACCTCTCCATCAAATTTGTTGAATCTTTGTAAACCACTTTTACATTTTGTTAAAGTCCATCAGACTTATTCAACTCTGCAAAATTATTATTTTTACCCTATTAAAGCACATTGCTGCTTCTCTCTTCTGAGTGCAGTGCATACTGTCCCTTCATGACAGTACCCCACTGAGTTACTGACTTTTGATACATTAGTTTTTCTGATCCATCTTCAGCTATGTGTTGCCCCATCTTTCAGCTGAAATCTCTCATTGCCCATTTCTGTGCTGGAGCAAACAAAGAGCTCATGTGTTAGAGGGCAATTATTAGCATGACTTTTATAGATTAAAAATTAGAAAGTAATTTTAAAAGCCTTTTTCATGATTTTATATTATTTTTTTTTACTCCAGAAAGCTGAATTTCGTGGATGAATGACAGGGCAGTATTTCTGAAGTGCAGTAATCTGCACATTATCCTGTGATGGTCCTATAAGTACTACCTTAATCACAAATGCTGCATAGTAATGAAAGTCCTCACCAGATGAAAGAGAATGTTAAAGAGTAGATGAAGCTTGATGGAATTAATGCAATGAACTTTGAGTTTTGCTCGGATTGAGTCAAACAGCTTTGAGCTACATTTCTGCAAGAGGGGGAAAACCCAAGATGACAGATGCCGTGCAGAGCAAAGCTCTCTCTAAATAAAGAAATAAATCATTTATGTACAGTGTTCACTAAAAACTGCAGGGGGCAAGAGTCTGCAGGTTTTCCTTTCAACAAGAAAGGAAAATGAATAGATATTAATTGCTGTTGCAAACACACACAGCACACAGAAAGTGAGTCTGGGTAAGAGTCAGTCCCTTCCCCATGAATGAATGTGGCTGAGTTGCTCCTGGGGTGCTCCTCTGCTAATAATATTGGGATTTTCTTGATGCAAAACAAAAGGAATATCTATCTGTTAAATCTGTGAATTTCTATGATTTAATTGAACAATCCAAAATGCACCATTACCTGTACTAACAGGCAAGCGCACAAGGTCCATCTGCCTAAGCATGAGAAGGGGTCACAGAGTGTGTCCAGGTGTACAAACAGAAGTGGTTGATGGGGTTTGCAGGAACTGGGGTAGGTTGCTGTGCTGCAGCACTGTCCCTTTTGAGGAAATCATTACTTCAGTAAGGTCAGCTGTTGCCACAACCATATTCTGAGTAAGTTACTTGCTTTTCAAAATAGAACACAATTCAGAACAGCAGTACAGAGACCACCTGAAACTTCATGAAGCAAACTCCCTTATGCAGGAAGGCTGAGAGAGCTGGGACTCTTCAGCCTGGAGAAGAGAAGATTGAGGGGAGATATTACTACTGCCTACAAGTATCTAAAGGGTGGGTGCAAGGAGGATGGAGCCAGACTCTCAGTAGTTCCCAGGGACAGGAAGAGAAGCGATGGGCACGAGCTGGAACGCAGGAAGTTCCATTTAAATATGAGGAAAAACTTCTTTATGGTGAGGGTAACAGAGCACTGGAACAGGCTGCCCAGGGAGGTTGTGGAGTCCCCTTCTCTGGAGATATTAAAGACTTGGATGAACCCTGCGTAATGTACTCTAGGGGATCCTGCTTTAGTGGGAAAGTTGGACAAGATGATCTCTAGAGGTCCCTTCCAACTCTGACAAGTCTGTAATTCTGTAGTACAGACCACCCATTTCTGTGCTGAGGCACACAGGGAAAATAAACTCCTACAGTCTGGTGAATGGCAAATAATCCAAAATCTTTCTGTGTATTGGTTCCCCCTCCTCATGTTATGATTGTTATTACTTCTTGTATTTCTGCAAGCTGCAGGACTCTGTCCCCAGCTGGAGAAGACTCCCAGTGAGGGTGCTCCCCACCACCAGCCCTCCTGCCTACTCCTTCAGCAGTGCTCCTTCGCCAAGAGGGGAAGGGCAGGGGCCACAGTGTTGCTGTGATCCAGCCATTTCTGGCTGGTGGATGGTCCCTTGAGAGCTATTAGCCAGAGACATTGCATAGAGGAGCTCTGAGAGACTATTACTGATCTCTGGTTCAGTCACCTCAAAGAAGGAACAGTCTGTGACTCTCTTTGGCCTCTTTCCCTGAGTTCTGCTCTCAGAGGATGACTGCAGCAGAATATCTGGGTGTCTCCTGCACCAAAGTAACAGAAGCACTATTCATCCTACCCATTCTCAGAAGCGCATTAATCATTGTAAGATATGCTTTTAAATATTTCAAAGATCTGATATTTTTTTGATAGCATCTGTTCTTTTTTAGGGGAAACTTGTGACTAATGACACCAACTGTACCAATCCCAGTCAACAGAGCAGAGACCATATAGAATCACAGAATCATGGAATGGTTTAGGTTGGGAGGGACCTTAAAGATCTGCATGGGCAGAGACACCTTCCACTAGACCAGGTTGCTCAAAATCCCATCCAACCTGGCCTTGAACACTTCCAAGGGGGGGCATTCTCAACTTCCCTTACCAACCTGTTCAATATACACACTTGCAGATCAGTTAAGTGGCTAACCTAGAAACCCACCTGCTTGAAGGTGAGAAAACACACCCAAAATCCAGGTTCCCAGGCATAAGAGAACACCACGCTGAAAAATCAGGCTGTGGTTGGCAGGCCTGGTCCATGTTACAGCTCCAACCTTGTGCATTGGACGTTGTTTCTGCTGTCAGGAGAGCAGGGCTCACCGCCCTCAGTGACTGTGCCCTGTGTCTCAGAGACGGTAAAGTCTGAAGCAGTTGGTGTTTCTCACACAGCCTGGCCTTGCATCTGTCGGAGGTAAGGAAATGCTGGCATATCTTATCTCTTCCAGCCCTCACTGTGATAGCTGGTGCACACACGTTGCTGTCAGCTAAACCCACAAATGGCTTAATGGCAGGTACATAATAGCCTGTTAGTGCAGGTTTACCTGGGATGCTGGCAGGTGTTTACATGAAATTTTGCCCTGCTTGTCATAGCATATAGGACAGCCAGTGCCTGGCAACCTCCTGCCAAACAACACATTCTTTAATCGCTCCTAAGCGGTAACAGCAGCTGCCACCAACCTTGTTAAATAAACAACAGGTTCTGCACCTGCCTGAGCAAAATCCTGACCCTGCTCCCAGCCTGCCAGCAGGCACACAGGTAGTCCTGCCTTCCCCACACACAGCAGCCTCAAGGATTAGTTGGAGTCTATCAGCATAGATTTGTCCTTCGGCTGTGGAGGTTTGCCCTGCCCTCCTCTTGGGAGTATTTTACTCAGCCGAGAGACATGAAACTCTGCCTAATTAGATTTCTGGTTTATGGATGATTCTTGTCATGCGCACACACACACACAGAACCCCCCAGACATATGGGCACAATGGTAATGAGAAAAAAAATTCCTATGGCACAATAGCCAAGTTGATACAGTTAGATACAGTATAGAACAATTCTGAGCTGTTTCTGAGGATACAAAGTCTTCAGACAGACAGGGCTTTTTATTCTTCAAGGGGTGAAACTGTGCAAAAAGTCAGATTTTTGTTAGGTGTAACTTGCAAAGGCAAGAGAACTACAAATCCTAACAGGTGAGCATGTACTCTCAAGGCTGTAAGTTTTATAATTCCCTTTTCTATCAGGTTCAGTTAAATCTTGGCATCTTACCAGGTTCTGCAGGAAATGCACTTGTATGAAACTTATCAAACTCAGGAGGAACAGCAGGGAGGAGGAGTAACTTACCTGCTACCAGGATACTTCTCATTTTTTTCAATTTTCCCTCCCCTTCGGGCTGTTGAGCAAGATGCTCTTCGAACAACATCTTGGCATCTCTTCCAGCCTCCAGCCAGGGGCAGGTGCCTGAAGAGGCTGCACATGAATCACGAGTGAGCACTAAGGAATAAATGCAAAGGTTCATTATTCATGTGTAAGACAAAAGCCACTGTAAGAGACAAAGTGTTTAGAGCAAAGAGAGTGGAATTCCAGGTGCATGCTAGGGGTAAAAAGCAAACAAAATACCTCCCATTCACAAAAACACTCCATCAAAGAAACAAACAAAACCAACAAAATCCACCACCACCAAACAAACCAAAATCAACACCAAAACCCAAAACCAAAACAGGTGACAAAACATCAAGGTGATCCATTAAAAAGCTGTATAGTACTTAGCTTGGGACATCTCTCCGAGACCAGAGTGCCATGCTAACTGAGCGCAGTTCTTTTGATCCTTAGAGCAGGATTTCCTCGATTTACATATTTTCTTGAAATTTAAAAGACAGAAAATACTTTGTGGCAGCTCTTATACTACTGTTTAACACACAGATGGAGAAAGGACCATCTGTTGGGTCTCTCAGCTACAAGAGAGATGAAAAGGGAAAAGGTGAAACAGGAACACTGCATCTGTTTTGGAGTTTTATATCCACCCAGACATAAGGATATATTAACTGTGTTTTGGCAGCACTGAATTCCTGACAGGGACAAGTTATTTACTACTGATAGCCCACAAAAGCAAGTTAGCAGAGCAAATCCCCTTCACACAGTCAGTGTTTCAGGTGTAAGAAACCAGCAATGATCAAGAGACTCTTATTTGCATTTAACCATTTCCCAATAAATTGCCACCAGTCTGCTTGGCAAACATAGCTGATAAATACAGTAAGTACTGTTACAGCAGGAGACTGAAATGTCTGTGTGCCAGCAGGGACCACCACCTCTTCTTATGCTCTGCCTTTCAAATGCCATGGTGCTGCAATCACCGCCCAATTAAAATGCTCTATTTTTAATAGACCCCATACTGATTATACATTCAAGTGACAAAAGCTGTTTTATTGAGTAGAAGTGCAGGTTTCAGCTTAAGCAGCTCTGAGGGAATATTACCTTTGGCTGTTTGTGGGATCACGTTGCCTTCTAGTGGCTGGCCCCAGCTCCCTCGTACTAGAAAGGTTTCAGGAAACTTCCACAATCATAGCCAGAGGGAGAGGATATATATTTTTTTAATTCCTTCCAGAAAAAACAACAACAAACAAACAACTTTGCAACAAAACTTATGCTCTGTATTGCTTAGGAGGCAAGAAAAAACAGTCACTAGAACAGTCCCTTTTTCTGACACACATTGCTGCTTGTTTTGAGTGTCTTCTAGGAGAAATCTGAAGATGTTTTAAACTCTCCACAACCTTTTGCAAGCCAAAGCAATGGAAGTTTATCAACTCTTGGTGCTGAATAGGACTGTCTCTCCTGCAGGAGCACAACGAACGAAAGAAAACCTTAAAAAAAAAACAACCCCAAGAAAAGTGAATTTATTTCAAAATATTGATTGCACAACACCCATGAAAACTGGAACTAAAGGATAGCTCCAGGATGAGGTTTGCTTATTGGGCTCTGAGCACCAGGGTAGTCTCCATCTTAGCAACTGGGGACAAAACAGATAAGGCAGGAAAGCAGAAAGAGGTTGGGGAAATATTTAAGTCAATGGATTCAGGAATATGGAAAACAGGAGAGGGAGACAACAAAACCAGTTGGGGCAATCTGCCCTCCCAGATTTGCTAGAGGAAGAGTTCACTAGCAAGGCATCTAACCAAAGCACTTTTTATCTACACGTACAATTTCATCTGAAGTGGCTGCCCTTGAAATGCATGAGCTGCTTCAACAAAATACTTCATACGGTCTTGATGCTCATGGTCCATAATCCCCTCAGGATCAACTGCAGGGCTGGATCTTAAAATGCTTATCTCCAAATGCAAGAAAATTCGTTACAAGAAGAGGAATTAGACATGACTGCAAGAAAACAGTGACTAAGCTACATCACTGAAAGACAGGCACATGAATATGGCCAAAGCTGTGGACTATTTAAAGAAACACAGATACAGAAGATGATTTTTTTTCCTCCTGTGACATATAAAACTAAGGGGGGGGAGGGAAGAAGTTGGACACAAAGAACAAAGGGAGAGGAAACAGAAATTCAGCTGAATATTAGAAGCAGAAGCCAAATCTCTGGAGGAACAAAGACTGGATCATCAGCTCAGAGGATAAAAATGTGACAGCAAGTAAATTGTAAGAGGCTTCTTACAAGAGAGCTGAAGAAAATGAAAATAAAATGTCAAGAAATGTGAAGAAAACACTTTCAACTGCACAGACTACAAGGAGCAAGTGGTCAATGACAAATGCATAGGCCTGGAGAGGAATCCAGTTGCTGATGGGGTGGGCAGTTTTAAAAATTCAACACATGGCCACCATCCTCTTGCTTCAACAAATAAAGAGTTTCTTACTGCAGGAGAAACAAGACCCTTATTACTGAGAATTAATGATTAACATAGCTGAGAAAAAAAATGTTTAAATCAAAAAGATATGTTTCTCCTTGAACAATATATGCAGGTACAGCACAGCATTATGTAAGAAATCAGATTAGACTGTTGCAGTCCTCCTTTTTTGCTCCATAATTTATGAATATACTCACAACATGACTGTATCATTCCTACCTGTTCCCCAAAACTCTGCTCATGCACACCTTGCATACATAATAGGGGAAAAAGCAAAGCATACGTGAGCAGCAACTGCCTTCAATGCAATCTGCATGAGATAAACATGACAGAGATGAGTTAAACACATGAATACACCACGCAAAATCCAAGCCTGATTCTTCTATTCAGAGCTCCAAGTACTGACTCCTGGGGAACTGTCAGTGTGAACAACATAGCTTATCTTCCTTGAATATCACAGAATCACATAGAGTCACAGAATGGTAGAGGGTGGAAAGGACCTCTGGAGATCATCTAGTCCAACCTTCTTGCAAAAGCAGGATCCCCTAGAACAGATTACAAAGAAACATGTCCAAGTGGGTTTGGAATGTCTCCAGGGATGAAAGCTCCACAGCCTCCCTGGGCAGCTTGTACCAGTGCTCTGTTACCCTCAGAGTAAAGAAGCATTTTTTCATGTTCAGATTAAATCTCCTGTGTACCAGTTTGTACCATATTATTTCACTGGACACGACTGAAAAGAGTCTGGCCCCATCTTCTTTACACCAGCCCTTTAGATACTTATAAACACTGATGAGATCCCCCTTCAGCCTCCATTTCTCTAAGCTAAACAGACCCTGCTCTCTTGGCCTTTCCTCATAGGGCAGATGCTCCAAGTCCCTTGATCATCTTAGTGTCCCTGTGCTGGACTCTCTCCAGTAGTTCCTTGTCTTTCTTGAACTGGGAACTACACTCAGTACTGCAGGTGAGACTTCACCAGGGCAGAGTAGAGGGGGAGGAGGAGGACCTCCCTGGACCTGCTGGCCACACTCTTCTTAAACCAAATAGTCAAATAAGAAGAGGTTGCTCATATTGTGAGAAGTATTCACATGCTGTGAATTTATACATAGAAAGATTTCATAACTTATTGTGATCCCTTTCCCAAAGAGATTGTCATCCAAGTAAGTTATGCATTCTGTAGAATATTCCTGTTGGTTGACTGAAGGAATAGATGTATACAAGATTAAATGCCAGATTTTTACACCAAAGCCCCTTACTCTACTTTTTTCTGTCTTGTTAGATTCTTGGGAGACATCATACTGCATGATAAATGCAGAGTGACTTGAAACACACAGATAGAGTCTTCCAAAATTGTCACTTTCAAATTCAGACCATTGAAAAAGAAAAAGAAAGAGAAAGAGAAAGAGAAAAAGAAAAAGAAAAAGAAAAAGAAAAAGAAAAAGAAAAAGAAAAAGAAAAAGAAAAAGAAAAAGAAAAAGGAAAAGAAAAAAAATAAAAAGGAAGAGAAAAAGAAAAAGGAAGAGGAAGAGAAGGAAGGGAAGTGTTACTAGCAACTTCCTTATGATCTTGGTGCTTTGAGAAAACTGTGGCTCAAAAGTTAATACCATTTTCTAATGAAACGTCACCTAAAGTACTCAGAGAGATACCTCTTGGGAAAGAGAAAATACCCCATGCTGCTGTAATCACTGTGGGCTGCCTAATGAGATTATCCTAAAGGTACTATGGACCATCAACATCAAGCCAGCATGAAGTATTTGCTTGAAGCAGCCAACAACCTTCAAGTGCAGCCACTTCAGATGAATTTGTTTTAGCATGCAGATAAAAAGAGTTTGCTGTGGTAAACAATGGAATTTAATTGGTATGCGGTAACTAATCACCATAACAGTCTGCCACTAACTGGAATACCACCTCACTCTAAAAAAAATATACTTACCCCTAAACTTGAGAAAACCATCCAACTTTAAAATAATGATTTCTTTTTATTCAACGAAGATTAAAAAAAAACCAACACCTCCTCTTCCAATGTGTTGGTCAGCCTGATAACGTAACGGTGTCTATATTTCATAATTATACAATATGATCTTTTCAGAAAGTATTGAGGTAAGTCAAATGATTTGTATTCATGAGACACAGTGAAAGTAGAAAAGAAAGTGGAGTTCTGATTTTATATATAAAAACACTGGGATTCAGTCAGATGAAGTACTGCCAAGAGATAATTCAGAATTTCTTTAATATTCTTCAGGTTCATCATAGCACATTGAATAGAAATCAAAATGCCCATTCCTCAGTCTTCCAGAAAGGATTAATAAGCAAGGTAAGCAACATGGAACAATATTAGTTTTTTTTGTGTCTATGAATTTAGATATTCACACCACCATTCTGTATTGCTAACTTCATTTATTTAACAATAAACAAAACTAAAGGCTTGTAGCCCTGACATCAGCATCTCCAGCTATTCTTCACAGGTGCAAGGTTTCACCCCCTTGTGGATGCAGGGAAAACTTTTTATTCCCAAGCAGTTATTTCTCATTTCCAGCATAAACAGAGCTACAGCCACTATGTAGCTCAGTGTGTGTGTAGCACTTCATTATAATTCTTCCCATATTGCCACCAAGACAAAAAGATCAGTCTCCTGGTACCCTGTGTCTGGAACCGTACTAGTCTCTCTATTTGCAAGCAATGGGAAGTTCATCCTCAGAACATAAAATGTTGTCACAGATTCAGAAAAAAAACGACAGCATGTGGATGTCTGGTTTCGTATGAGGAACCGTACAACATAAAGCAAACAGCTTTTCTAGAAGGATTCCCACTCTAAACAGGGAGAGTTGATTCATCAGTTTGCTTCCTTTTAACTCAATCACTGGCTCTCAAATGGAAGTGTTACAAGAACATCACATTTTTTAAAACCATGAGGAACTCATTAGTCATGTCTACATGGCATTTGCTGTACTGTCATTATCTTATTCTGCCCACACTTGGAGTGAGCTGGAAACACATGAGCTCAGAGGGAAAGCTAGAATGCCCTGCTTGCATAAAACTAGGCCCAAACTAATAAGCCTTGCTGAGAATCAGATTTTTTTGTTGTTGCTTTAGGTTGGCAACATATTAACAGGGCTCTGTAGCTTCCAGTAAGACAGTAGCATAACCTTATGTCTGCCTGGGGCATGTGTAGACATATTCACACAGACTGGAGGAAAATGAGAAGCAAAACAGAGGGGTTTATTCATTACAAACAATGGAGTTGGTGTCTGCACTGCAGCCATCCCCAGTGCACCAGTCAGCACAGTCAATCTGCTGTTAGTAAGGAAGCACCTACTAATCCTTCTTCATTGTGTCCCAGGGAGCCTGGAGCCATATGACAGCTTCCAGAGTCACAACTCTGGGTCAGCTCCCTAGACAGCCCAGCTGTACCCCACAATTACTGCAGGGGCCATGTTATAAAGCTAACAATTGGCCTATGATTAGTCTTCATTTTCCCCTGCCAACCATAGATTTGGTCTATTTGGCCTCTTCCTTTACAAAATATTGTAATTAAAGTGATATGAATGCTTAGTAATCCTGATTTATAATAATAGCAACATTATCAATTCCTAACTGCTATTCAGTCCTAATCGTCTCCTTGGAACACACACGGGATTAGAACAAGTTTTAAAGCCAAGAACCAAAGCAACCGCTTGGATCTCAGACCACTGAGGAGAGGGCAGGAGAAGGTCCACCAAAGTTGGAGGTGGCAGCAGTGTGAGAAGGCAGTAGAGTAGAGCTAAAAGACAGGCTCCATCATGCTTCTGCTTCTGCCTGGCACCTCCACAGCTCTCACACCAGCTCTGCATCTGATGTTCTAAAAAAAAAAAAAAAAAAGAAAAAAAAGTGGCTCTGGAGTGTGAGACACCACATGTCAGAAGTGTACTGTGAAACATATGTTAATGTTTTCCCTTTAAGACAGAGTATTTCACATTTTCTTTTTTATATATACTTTGGATTACAGATTAATCTGTTGTACCAAAATACTGGCAACTGCTTTCCAGCATGGGAGACTGCCTTTCACGTTCCGTGAACCCTCCATGCTTCTGACTATCAAACAGTTGAGCGGGCTCTTGTATATTGATATTCATTGCCTGTACTGTTTGTGTAACAGACATGCAAACAGCCCAATCAATAATATCAGCTCATATTGACTAGCTGTTTCTTCCCTGAAATAGGAATGTCAAGCTTCAATTGATTCACATTCATACACTTTGTAAACATAATTTAAAATTAACATGTAGGAGCAAGAGCACATATTATTATTACCACATGGAGTAACCCAGGCAAAGCTGGTGTACTAGATAGTTTGTCAATAAAATGTAAGTCATAAATGTGTTACCTAAATATCCCATAAACTCCAACGGCTGCTGGCTACAAAGCCATCACAACAGCCCATTCTTGTGCTAGCACTGTGAACCCCTTGCAAGCCACAGGAGGGGCAGTGAGGACAGGTATGAAACACTGCCAACCAAGTCGGGGCTGCCTGGAGACAGGAGCTGTAGCTGGAGCTAGAAGTCTGAGAAAGGACAGTGCCCGAGATAAAGGGATTCTCTAGATACCAAAATACCTCTCTCTTACTTTGCTCTGTGTCACACTGAAGAAGCAGGCTCTCACCCTCCTTGCACAACTGATTAGAAAGAAAAAGTCAGATTATTTTTGGTTTCAAACTGAAAGAGGGTAGATTTACATTGGAGATTAGGAAGAAATTCTTTACTCTGAGGGTGGTGACACTGGCACAAGTTGCTCAGAGAAGTTGTGGCTGTCCCCTCCCTGGAAGTGTTCAAGGCCAGGTTGGATGGGGCTTTGAGCAACCTGGTCAAGTGGTAGGTGTCCCTGCCCATGGCAAGTAGGTTGGGACCTGACAATCTTAACCAGTCTACAATTCTATGATTACATGACATGGCCTAAATTTTTGTACAGCTTCACACTGTAATTGCCTTCTCACACTGCACAGGCTGGTTTTTGTGCAGATAATCCGAAGGAGTGCACCTCAGTTTGGGCAACTACAAGGTTCCAGTTCAAACAAGCGAAGTCTGAAGACCCAGGAAGACCTCAGTGTCCCCCCCTCTCTCTGAAGATCCCTTCTACCACCTTTGCTATTTCCTCCCTAGGCATCTCCTGCTGTCAATGCCTTTGTCCTTTGATCACTCCAAGGAGAGAAAGAAAAGTGCATGATCCCTTCTTTACTTATGAGCAACTGAGGAGCAGCAGTTGTCCAAACACACAGAGGAAAAACATGTCTGAGTGGTGCAGTCTGGAGTTACCTAAGGGACACAATGCTCCTTAATCACACATACATTTCTCAGCTCCTTGCTGTGCCTCCACTGTTCCAGGATTCACGGCTCACCCTTTGCAAGGCTTTGATGGTCTTGTCTCAGTAACTATGGCTGAAAAGAAAAACAACACCCAAAAGATATTTTTCCCACCAGTTTATATCCTTGGCTGTTAGACTGGAAGCCTCAAGTTATCTGTCCTGGCCCCCGCATTGCTTTATCCTTTCTCTGCTGCCCTGGCAGAGAGCTCCCCAACATCTGCATTCCCAAGGTGGCCCAACGAGGGATGTGGTAGAACTTATATGTAGAGGAAAAGAACCAAGACTAAGATACTACAAATTAACAGCTGGGAGGGAGGGTGAAAAATTCTCAATCTCTAGAGATAATCAAGTAGATGAAAATAAATCCTTCCCACAGGGGGTCACTTATTTGGTACAGAAGCACATTATGGATCACAGCACAGTCACGAAGAGCTGTAGGAAGAATAGCTTTTTTCCTAGTCCTGGAGAACAAAAAACAGTAATTAAAAATAGCAGGACAGTATTCAAATACTCTTCAAGTTTTCTGTCTCTTTTTGGGTACTAACAGAGAACCTCTGACAAGATTTTCCAGGTATTTTCTCACCTGGATATGTTTTCTTTTAAACAAAAAGGTCTATTACAAAAAAACAAACATGAAAGCAATGTCCCCAGCATGAACAAAAATATTCTAGGTTACTACTATAATGACAGCCTGAATGAAAAAAAAAAAATAATAATCCAAAAAGAACTAAGAGTTTTGTTTGAAAAAAGCTCAGAAGAAGAAAAGAAGAGAAAAAGGCCCTTTGACCGTCTTCTTGTCAAATCAGGACCTTGGTCCTGCAGCTCTCCAATTCCACAAATAAGTTTCACTGGCACTCTCCTCTGGTGATGAGAGGAACAGAATTTTAACTACCAGCACCCCGATGCTGTAAGATCTCTGTGCCCTATATTTTTATCTCTTGAGCACTCATCATGTTGTGTTTTCAAGGGAAAAATATGGAGCTCAATGATGAGAAGAAAAAGACACTATAGAGCAGCTGCAGCTGTAATTGGCTGAAGGGCTAACAAACGACCTAGTATTCTTCGAGTGAGGATTTATCCAGCTGCTCACTGTTCTGATTAAACAGGACTAATCCATCAGATGAAAATTGCTTTGCTGATTCAAGAAATAAACGTACCTATTTCTTATTTTTTCTTTAATTTTATTTTTAGAAAATAAAGCTCTGCTTCTCTAAGCCTAATGTTTGGTCTAAATTATTCATGGGCAATTTTGTAAATTACCACACAAACCTACTCCCATAGAGTTCTCCTATGAAGCTGCTGTGTCTGATCTTTACTTAAAGTTGTGAATTGAAACAAAGCACAAGATGAACCACTAAAACTCCCTAACTTCTCTTTCAATGAATATATTTCATACAACTTAGAGTTTTTTTCTGCTATTTGACCTCTGAAATAGGAAGCTTGATTAGCATTTGAATGATCACAAGATACACATATCATTGCTCCATTTCAGATAAATGCTTTGCATTCCAAAATAAATACACCCGATTAAATTGTAAGCAATATGACTTCTAAAGTAATTTTAGAAATAATCATTAGAAATAATGTAGAATGAATGTTAAAACTATTGAACCTTTGACAATCCTTACCTTATTCCAGTCCTCTCCTGATTCAGCATCTCAGCATCCTGCCCTTAAATCCTGGCTGGCAGGCAGGCTCCCTTTTCCCCTGAACTAATCAGTGTGAACACTCCAGCCACAGAGCAACACCTTTTGCTATTTTGCTACCACAATAGTGGGGCATTTTCCATCTCACCACCATCTTTGTCTTTGCCTTCCTCACTCCTGGAGTGAGGAAGACTCCTTGCCAGACTCAAACCTGGAGTGTGCTGCTATTAATATTTTCCAAAACTGCATGTTTTTTTGCACTGAAATACATGACAAATCTTCCCTCTCAAGTAATTTGAGAGCTTAACATGCATGCAAACAAACAAAAAAATCTACCAGGGCAGAATTTTCTTTCCCCCATTGCTCAGGCGACCTTCATCGATATCATGTTTTGCTTCTGCACATGAGGCTGAGGTCACTTTTCAGGATCCTGCTCCCTCCCCACCAAGGCAGAGATTGCTGTGGCTTCCCTTTTGGGACGTCTTTACTATTGAAATCAGTAAAGAAAATGGAAATGCAAGAAGGTTCTTCAGATGGGACTGTGGGAATGGACCCTTAAAACAAGAAAAAGACCAAAGATTCAAGACTTTGTGAATATAAAATCCAACTTCCAAGTCTCTCTTTATTTACAATAAATGGTGTAGTTTTGCTACCAGAGAAATGAAACGACAGAGTTGTAAACGTGACTAGTATTTCACCCGACAGCGGTATCAGAAGTAGCCTGCACAAGATCTAACTGGCCAGACAAAAGGACAGATTTTGGTGGAGAACTGCTTGCTGGATCTGACAGAATACCTGTTTCAAGTTGCACATCTCAGCATTAGAAGAGTTCACCGTTTTATTCTGTTCAAACCAATAATCGCAAACTCGCTACAAGATGGCTGTTTTTAAGTACACAAACAATCAAAAGAATAAAAGAGTATATAAATATTTGCTTTTGAATGTAATTAATATTCTTGTTAATGAATCAGGAGTGTGAGTTTTGAAATAAACTATAACCTTGTCTTAACAGCAAAAAATAGGAGATAACATTAGCAAAAGGTGCTATACATGTTAAGTGCAAGTGAACATTATTACAGAAAGAGCAGTGTATAGATATGGTCCTTTAGGAAGAAAACCAAACTTACGCAACCTGCTGTCTCACCTGAGGGACCCACTCCCCAGCCGCGGGTTCTTTTTGGCATTTCTGACATTTGTTTCTTGACTCTCTTTAACATCTCTGAGCCCCTCGGGACTGAGCCCTCCCGGCAGAACAGGAGAGATGGCAGCAGCTCCTGGGATCGGGTTTCACTGGGTAAAGTGCTAAAATTGGTGGTAGTCAGCTCCCTGCTAAGATCACTCCCGCCTCCCATTTTCATCTTGAAGCTTGGATGAAACCTGTGCTCTGTATAAGGTTCTAAAAAGCTGATCCAAAAAGAAAAGTCAAGGCTTTTACCATCATAAGAAACGCAGGCTCATAACATTGTGATTCTTCATCCTCCTCAGTCAAGTGAAGCAGAAAAAAAAACAACCTATGGGCTTTGGTAAACACATCTGAATTTGCCATCCTGGATAACTGAGTACTTGACTGAAGTGCCAAGTAGAGGCTAATACACACTTACAGGCTACTAATCACCTGGTTTCAATAAATCCAATATAATAAAATTGACAGATGCTGTTTTACCTACTCAAGTGATTCATGAAAGGCCCAAAACTGTGATCCTGCAACAAGATGTGCCATCTGTGCTAGGGTTTGGTTATTTGGTTTTTTTAAAATAAAAATAACTGACTGACAGCACATTATTTGCCTTGCACAAAATGAGAAGCTTGCCATCTTCACCTATAGAGATAAGGGAATTACTGGCCTGGGCAACTATTTTCCTATCCATTATCTACCCAGACTGTTATTTTGCAAATGCTGAAAAGAAAGAAAAATAAATCAAAGAAATAATTGAAATTTAAAGCAAAATTAGATGTTTTTTTCATGTCTCCTTTTAAAATGATGTTAATTGGCATGCATTTTTAATGACAACATTAGCAGCGAGTAATAAAAAGTCAGCAGGATCTACAATTGGATAAATAACAACACACTAATGATAATTACATAAACCTTCTGTGTAGTGACATGCGGGTCAGGAATTGAATTTGCACTCTCAGATTAAATCATCTATCAGATCCCCACATGATCAGTAACAAACGTCACTGGTAGGTCTCCTTCTCCCATGTTCAGAGTGCTCTCATAGGTCTCTTTGTTAACATCCAATAAAAGATGATTCAAGGCCAAATCTTGACACGTAAAAGTGCTCAGGGGGAGTGTTGATAGCAAAAGGGTAGCAACATTTGAGTTACAAAAACGAGCTTATTTCAGAAACTTAAATAATGTAATTTCTACTCCATAATTAGGCATTTAGAAGAGCCTTTCTAATAAAAAAGGGTTGACTTAAATACATGTGTTTATAGTTATATATTGGCATAACTGCCTTGCTGAAAAGGGACCCCTTTTGAGTGGTTGACTTCACAGGGAAGATTTAACGACTGAGCAAAGAGTTTCTGAATTACTGACATCAGGCCAAATAGGAAATGATTGAAGTCAAATTGAAAGGTTGCCTTTAGTTTCAGAGGAAACACACAACTTTACATCTACTTTTTTCCAAATAATGGGATATGCTTTCTTGTCATTATAGAACAAGCTGACAAAGCAGCTGTAAATAATTCTCATATGATCAGAAGAACATGGTGCTTCCCAACTGACTTTAACCTGTGGTATCAGAAAGCAATTGGCAGAATAAATCACATAACATGGGCTGTTTGGGAACCCTGAAAATGGCATCTGCTCTGCCTTGTGTTAGGCACAGGTAGGACAACTGTTTGCTTACAAATCCTGTGGTCCTGAGCTACACTGACATAGCAAAAATGGAAGCTAATCTAATAGCTGTTGTATTGAGCATAACTAGCATCATGTGAGCAGCTGGGAGCTGCAAGGGAGAAGGTCATCAGTTGCTCTGAGAAGATAACAGCTACTTTTAGCCAGCTCTAAAACTGGTGGAGCAACCCATTGCCTGCCAAAAATTCAGCGCTGAAGGAGGTGCATGGAGGAGCCACAGGGAAGGAGACATTTTAGGGTGTAGAGGTGACCGATGCCAGAGTGGGGACCACTTCAAGGGGCTCAGGATGACCCATGCTGGGCCAAGGGCACCCCTGAGGGACCATGGCCATGGATAGCATGAAAAATGAGGCAGAAAATGAGCAAGGAGCAACAGAAAGAAACCATGAGGCACATGACCTGTCTGTGGGCTCAAGGAATTAATAAGGAGGGACTGAGCGTGATTCGCAGCAAAAACAAGACAAGATGACACTAATAAGAGGAGAGCAGAGATGTGTGCCTTAGGATGAGCCATGGAAAGTGGAAAGAAAGTGGGTTTTCTCATTTATGTCCACCCCTCTCCACCCATACCCGCATCAGAAGATGGTGTTCATAGGCAGTAAACTAAATCAAGTAAAAATTCCCCCAGCTGTGACTGTTTTTGCCCATGACACCTGTGTCTTTTAAGTTGTAGTTGTTGAAATAGAAAAGATCTATCGAAATGTCCTGTCAAGACTGACTTCTAAATTTACAATGGATGATGAAGGATCCACCACAACTCTTGGTGCTGCAGGAATCATAGAATCATAGAATCCTAGGGGTTGGAAGGGACCTCGAAAGATCATCTAGTCCAACCCCCCTGCCAGAGCAGGGTCACCTAGAGTACATCACACAGGAAGGCGTCCAGGCGGGTTTTGAATGTCTCCAGCGAAGGAGACTCTACAACCTCTCTGGGCAGCCTGTTCCAGTGCTCTGTCACTCTTACAGTAAAAAAAATTTTCCTGATATTCATCTTAAACCTCCTATGCTCCAACTTGTATCCATTACTCCTTGTCCTATCACTGGTCATCACCGAAAAAAGCTTAACTCCATCGTCTTGACACTCACCCTTTACATATTTGTAAACATTGATGAGGTCCCCCCTCAGTCTCCTTTTCTCCAAACTAAAGAGACCCAGCTCCCTCAGCCTTTCCTCATAAGGGAGATGTTCCATTTATCATTTATCAGTTTACCATTTATCAGTTTCCTTGTTAAAAAGGTGTATTTTAAATTGTTCAGTTTAACTTCGAAGCAATACATTTTGTTACATCTTCAAAAACTAGAGCGAGCTATTAATAATCCTTGTTCATGCCACTTCTTTAACTACCTTAAGTATTCAGATTTATATAAATAATTAGTCTCTTTTGTTCAGATGTTCTAGTTTTTTAATAATTCTAGAGTTATTTGGTGATTTTTATCAAGTTTTCAATGTTATCCTTTAGTTACAGACACCTGAATTGGTGGGTTTTAGTAGTAGACGTACAAAAGTCAAAGAAAGAGGTAACACAATCACTACATTCCAATTTAAATCCAAATAGGATTGTCTGTTGCCAACAAAAGATACACTAATTTGTTCAACTCAGTCTATTAAAATTAAAGATTACACATGGAAGGGTAATGATTTTTTTCACTCAGCCTTTGTGCTTGCAAATTTACCTTGGACCAGTATTTGCTCTGTTAATTTGATATGCTGTTACTCAGTTTTCATGGAGAAAGCCATAGTTTCTTGGAAGCCAATTTGTATTTTTGAAAGTCTGGGATCATTCTCAGAAAGGATACATTAAAAAAAAAAAAAAAGCTTATAATGTATCAAAGTGCAATATGCATTGAAAGTTAAATAATGGGGAAATGTAGACAGGAAAATATTTCCAACAAAATGTTAAGAATTAGCATTTTCTTCCCAGAATAACTTGCCCAACTTTTTCCTAGCACAAAAAGCACAAAATCAGGTTTGACCAGTAAAGGACATTAAAAACAACACAAGAAGTCACTCAAAATACATCAACAGTGAGAGGAACATCAAGGTGCCAGTTGGTCAGCTACTCAATGGAGAGGAAAGGCCATCCCTAAAAATGTCGACTATAACCAGATAATTAACACAATTGGTACCAGAAACAAAAGGGTACCACCTCAGCCTTGAATAGGATAGACAGCACTTGTATGAGCTGTAGGTTTTAGACTTGGGCATAATGGACATCATTGGAAGGCACTTGAAGGGGTGGCTGAATCAGCCACAGGGCCATCAGGAGTTACCTTCCAGAACTCCTGAGAACAGGTGATGCAAGGAAGACTGGGGAAGGATAAACATAATAACCACCAAACTATAACCACCATAACCAGAAGAGGGGAAAGGAGGTGTGGAGGGAATTAGCTTTATTTCACTCTCAGAAAAATGCCAGCACAAGTAAATGGTTTATAAGCACCCTTGGAGATAAAAAGTAAACCAGCAAGAGTCAAGATGAATTTGTCAAGAAGCAGCTGGGTGAAGCCAGTCGAACTTCCTTCCATGACCGAATCCACACCATGGACTGAGGAACAGTAGATGTCACATCTTGACTATAGTTAATGTTTTAGCACTCCTCCCACCACATTTTCATAAGTAAATCAGAAAAATATGGTCTAGACACAACTGTTACTCAGTTAGTCAAATGTGGGTGGAAAACCACTCTCATACAGTCGCAGTGGCAACCACAGCAGAGTCAGTCCTGGCACAGCTCCAGTTCCTTCAAGCATTTTAGTTAGTGAGATGGTTGACGGGACAACCAGCTCTGAGTGGAGACTGAGCTCAGTGACCTACTGAGGGCCCTTCCACCTGAACCCTGTGATACTGTGGTCTTGTTCCCTGAATTTGCAGATTATACCTACCTGGGAAATACTGTTTGCTTGTTGGCAGGCAAGATTAGAATTTAAGATGATCTTAACAAGTTCAAGTTATTATTTAAAAGCTTATGATAGCACTAAGAGCTGATAAATAGAATATTCTGCACTTAGAAATATTTAAGTGTTCAGTGGGGAAGAAGCAGCTAGAAGCAGTTTTACTAGGAAGGATAGAGGGGCTATTGGGACCAACCTGAACTCCAGACAAACAGGCCATGGGCAAACCAAACACTGTTCTGGGGCACAGGAGCACAACTGTAGCCTCTAAGCCTCTCTGCTGTCTCAGCTGAGATAACATAGTCACTCTGAGGAACTGAACAGCAAAAGGATTTGAACTAACTGGAGACAGTCCACAGAAGATCAATGAAAATGGTAAGAGGTTGGAAAATATGACCTATAAAGAAAGGGTGAATATTAGGATTGTTAACTTAAACAGTGGAAAACTAAGAGAAGCAAATGAATAGCCTAGCTATCTAATAAACTGCTGGAAAGAGGAAAGGAAAAAGTTATTTCCAGTGTCCGTGAAGTGTAGATATGACTGAATGGGCCTAAACAGCAGTAAGGAAGATTTGGGTTAAACGTTAGGATAAGCTCTCTAATTGTAAGGACAGTGAAGTGCTGAAGCACACCGTGTGCCAGGAGGCCCTGCAGAGTGGGTGAGGCACATCACCTCCAGCAGCAGCCTGGGCCTGCTGCAGGGCAGGAAGGAGAAGTTAGTCTTCAGATTCTTGGCAATCCTATTTTTCAGTTTCTATAATATATGAATATCAGACTTCTTTTTGAAGCACAAGTACCCTAATATTTAATCCTGATTTAACTGCACTTCATAGCCCACTTTCCTAATGCCTTACTCTCCCTCAGTAGTCCTTAAATAGAATCTATTTTATTTTTTTTGTAACCATATCATAATCATCAGATGCCAGAGAGAACAATCTCTTGTGACTGACACCTCAAGCGTATTTCTTGCTGTTCCTCCAAAGCGTCATTTCATTTTCTGCCCAAGTCTCTATAAATCCTTTTTTATTAAATATGCAAGTACCATTGTCACTAGTGTACGCATCAATCCTCTTTGTCACCTACATACTTCATGGTCTTCATATTATTTCTCTGAAAATACAGAAGGTGTAGATGGCAAAGGTCTGTACCTCAAGTCCAGTGGTAGTCTAAGAAGTCTCTTGAATCACATGGCTATTTTCACTGACTTTTATTTCAATTATAAAGGAACAGAAAAGACAAATGCCTGTTTTCCCCACACAGACAAATTCTGTTCTAGGTACCATGACACTCTTGACACTGAATGTGTTTCTAGATTATTTTTTAAACTATTTTACACAGTGAAGACATACATCAGACGTGCTTGGCAATGCAAGCAAGGACTTTCTTGGAACAGGAAACTAAAGTAAGGCTCTGAAATTCCTATTTTAGGAAATAAAAACAAAGACCCTAATTATGTAAAATGCTGAGCACACAGTAACTTTTTAATTTCCTAACCAGAAGTATTGTAAAACACCACCAAACAGCCATTTTAAAGAACCTAGCCATCAAATTTTGTAATGTTATATTATCAGCTAGCTGTGAATCTATTTTTCCTTAAATACTTAGATTTCATTCCCAATTTAGAGGTATGAACAATGTTCTTAATATTCACAAGCCTACAGAGATGCTGAAATTTTAAGAGAATTGGCAGGATTCCTTGTTCCAAAAATATAACTCCACTTCTTTTCACTAGTCTTATGCTGACTCTCCCTACCAATACTTACTCTTAGTGACAGACTGTCTGCTTTGGCTGTGTTTTCCTAATACTCTGAGGCCATTTATTTGGACTTGTGGAACTGTAAATGCTCACTTCTGGATGAAATCCAAGATTATGGTCTATTCTGGCTGCTATGGGTCAGCTCCTGTTCACACTCATTAAAAAATTTGAGGCTTGGACTTTTCTACTCAATAACCTAAAGGAAATAAAGGAACATATGTTAGGATTATCACATTTTCAGAGCTAATTTTATTATTTTCCTCAAAGACCATGCTGCACATGAGTGAAGAGGGTGAGGAACTGTGTACAAGTCTCTCTCCCACTGCCCAGATTTGCTCCTTTAAAAGACAGAAATGCACACAGCAGTAGCAAAGATTCTGCACAATGAATGTAGTAGGGCTGAGAGTTCCCTATCAGGGAGCGTGAAAATGTAATTTGCAGGATAGATCTGAGCAGTTGGGAAAGAACTGGAAGCAAATAAGACTGTTTACAGCAAGGCCCAATATTTTAAAAAGATTTAAAAAAAATTAAAAAGGAACAGAAAAAAGTATCTACTCCTTTGTATTAATATCAACAGTCAGTTGCTTAGCATCACAACATTTCTTATTAATAGAAGGCAGTTATCCAATATATTCAGCTTATTTTCAGATGTGTTTTTCCACACAAGATCTTAAAACTGTCCTCTGCCCTGCTGGTCTGTGCATCAGGATGCTCAGCAATATTGGAAGAAAGCTCTCAACTTTTTTTTTTTTTTTTTAAAGACCTGGAAAGAAGGCTCTCAAGGCTGAACTAAGCTCTATGAAACCAGGACAAAAGACACAGAACAGAAGGGCTTTAGAGAGGTGACCTGTACACAGAAATTCACATTTATCCAGGGTGTCATTAGCATCCAAAAAATACACTCCAGGCATTTCTCCCCCATGGATATGTGAAACAACTGCAAAGCTCACCACTGCTGCTAAGTCAACAGGCACCTACCAGGCTGGGACCGTGAACTTTCAGTGCTGAAGTGGCTGTCATTTAAATGAGATACAGAAAAACGCCTTTCCTCAGTGTTTGTAATGTAATTGTATAGTACCAGTGTCCAGGTATCTGAATGATCTCAACAAGTGTTGCTTAATTTCAATGTCTAGCTCAGTTTCCATAAAAACCTGTAGTGCTAATAAGGTACTGTTTCCACAAGCAGGTACCAGCAGGTATCAGTGGCTGTGACCTTCCTTATCATGTAAAGCTGTCTCCAAGGTGGTGCTGCTCAAAGATACTGCTATTTGGTGGTCCTTCAACTGCAAGCCATGTCATCCAACAAAGGCCAGGCTTGGTAACGGCACACACCCTTTGCACACCAAGCAGTCACAATACCTTGGTATTTGTTTGTGAAGTGCCTTGATATAAAGAGCCATGTTGCTGCCTCTCTTCATCTACAAGCGGCAAAGGACACTGCAAGAAAAAAAATAAATTAAAATGCCCAGGCTCTGACCTGGGGAAGAATTTTTTCCAGTGTATCAGTACTTCACTTCCATAGACTGTACAACTCAGTGCTTTCAAAGGTTGCCAAAGTTGCCAAGTGTAGGAAAGGATGACGTGAGCCTCAGGGCATAATTTCTACTGAAAGCCAAGCTGCAGGACTGGGAGGGAAGGAGGGCTTGTTTCTCCACGCTCTGTGGTTTTGCTGAGGCAGGGGAAAGCTGAGGAGCGGGAGACCCCAGCGGCGTGTTTTCTTCAGATGCCATCTGCTGGCTGAACCGACTCCCTGAGGCTGGGCTGACCTACGGAGCACACGCCGACCGAAAGCGAATGATGAGGATTAACTTTCACATGCACAGCCCTTAGCAACACCACAGAAAAGCCAAACACTCATGTTTTAGGATTGAATAAAAACGGGCAGAAATATTTGCCAGGTTTTAAAAAGAAAAAAAAAAAACATAAGGAAAAGGATGAAAAATAATATTCAGCTAGTACAGATTTAAGAACTTGATTTCCATTAGTTGAAAAATTGTGAAATTAGCTTGCAAGTTCCTGAGTTCCTGATTTTGTACAGCCTCATGCAAAGGCAAACATCTAAGCAGAACTTAACAAGTTAAATAAACTGCATGGCAGTACTAACTGAGGGAGTTGGCCAGATGGGTATTGGGTATGAAAAAACAGGTCATTGGATTATAAACTACATGGGGTGGCACTGTGTTCCTTCTGGATGTGGACAGCTTTTGGCAGAACGGGCTGCCATGTGCTGCTAACAAGGCCCTCAGATGGTACCACATGTGAAATAATGATGACAGGAGGCTGGACAAAAGATGGTGTTTCAGAAGCAATGTTCTGGTTCTTCTGAGCAGGCCTACGAGAAACCCATTTGTTGCCCGCCCACTAACAGTTGCACCCTCCCTAACCATCAGTACTCCAAGCTCTCTTTGCAGGGGAAAATGCTGAAAACTTCTTTTACATTTATTTTTTTTGTACTGAATTTCCATTTCAGAAAGGCCTTCCAGAATTCAAAGGATAATGCCTTGAGGAACATAACCTGGACATTTAATTTCTTCTGCTCTGGGGATGAGAAATGATGGAGGTGTATGCCTGGGCATGGAGCTGTTAAACCTGCTCCAGACAGGGCTGCAGATGGAGGCAAAGTGCTAAAATATACCTGACATGAACTACTCAAAGTGACATAATCACTTGTGTCCACAATGTTACTTACAACAACTTAATGTACAACACCTACTTTATTTTACTAGTATAAGACGATTAATACTTGACTTACATCAGAAGTCATTCAGATTATGTCTTTCATCACTCTCATTCAAAAATCCTTTACAAAAGGACTGATTTTTCTCTCATATTTCTACTTCACCAACTTGTACATACAATGGATGTGCACAAGCAGGATCTCCTGCCTAAGGCACTAAACATAAAAGAAATAAACCAATGACAAATATTATTTTATCTCTTTATTTTTTTTTCCAGAATATTTTAATATTGAAGCCCAAGTTGGTATTTTCAAGGGATAGGAAAAGGAAAAAGGGAATAGAGAGAAGTTATGAAGACAAAATCATTTTATTTAAATTATGGTTTTGTGAATGGTCATTTCCGTAGGCAACAAAATGTTGTTTTCTTAAAAAAAAAAATTAAACAAACAGCACCATTAAAGAAAGCATGATCCCTGAATTCTAAACAAAACACTGTCTTGAAACAAAAACATTGCTAAAATGCTTGTTTCACCCAGTCACGTCTGGCGGGGTAATAAAGTGAAGCATAACAGCATTAAACTGTAGCAATCCGGCTGAAACCAACTACACCCCCTTCTGAAGATTCAGAGAACCACCTTCCAAGCTTGTCCTGTGGGAATAATATTTTCTTTGGTTAGAGGACTGAAGGAGGGTATTTACTTCACTGAATGTAGATAGAAAAAATACCTATGCACATTTGGGATCTCCCCAATAAATCTGTATTTCTCATGCATGTTACGTATGAGTGGATTTCACATTTGCTGTTATACTGCAGGAGTAATACTGCCCTATAAAGGCAAAGAATGGCTAATGTTGAACAGATGTAAACATTCAGAATACTGACAAAAAAACCCCAAAAACATACACACAAAAAACCCTGTACTGAAAATGTGAATCGAGTTAAGTTTCCGTAAAGCAGAAAAAATATTTTACAGCAATACAAGAGAATTATGGCAACAAAGTAAAGCACTTTTCTTGTAACATTCATGAACAGTACAAATACAACAAAGTTATTCTACGGACTAAATTATTCTTTAACTATCAAATATAGTACAAAGCGAAATATTATGTGCTATAAAAGAAGCAGCTCCTTAAATTAGACTAAAAAATGCCTTTTTTGTTCTGTTTTGTTGGTTTTACAGTGACAGAGCATGATGACCGAAGACAACAGGATTTCATAGATTCAGAAACATTTAGCTACACGGGTCCATGATAAATCCACTGAGTATTTTGTTGCTCCCCCCGCCGTGCTCTGCAGAGCCGCAGAAGACGAAGCGCTGCGCTGCTGCCAGGAGGCTGCAGAAGTCAGTCAGTGCTCAGAGCAGGGCCGCTCACCTGTGTCAGCTAAAATGATCCCTTTCGGTGGCACCTCCCAGCTCGTCTTGAGTGTTTGTCCTGGCATATACTTCACCACACCTTGGAGAAACTGCTAAACCAGAGGCTACAATAACAATTCTGAAATTGTGCGTGTGTTTATAAGGGGAAGGGGGTGCAGCATAAGGTAATTTTACTTCAGAAATTGCATTATAAAGCACCATATGCACTAGCTTAAAAACAGTGCGAGGAATTGCAGGGCCCTGAAAAACCATCTGCGCGACCTGTAGCTTACCCTGACAACATGCACCACCCTCAAGAAGAAAGACTATAGAACAGAGAATATACCTTTTGCTTTATGGCTCAACCTTGACTTTTGTCTTTTAAATGCTATTTCATGTACTAGACCTCAGCAGATAAATAAAATGCAAACAGGGAGCATCCAGTTCACCATTTCTTTTTTTTAATTTTTTTTTAAATTTTTTTTTTCCAAAACATTATTTCAAAGGGAATTTCTGCTTGGAAAATTATTTCAGAACAGGAACACACACACACACACACACACACACACACTGCAAATGCCCTAACATTATCTTGCATATCTCACAGGTATGCAACTAAATCAATAAAAGAGGGAGGAAAGAAAGAAAAAAAAAAAAAAAGAGTGTTTCTCCCTCTCACCCAAAAGTGCTGTTCCAGGGGTAGGAGTGGGGGAATAACTATGGAGATCTTTAAAAAGAAAAGGTAAATTACACATGCTAGACATCAGGACACATAGGTATGTACACACAAACATATGAGCAGTGTGTTCTTAAGTAATTATTTCACCGCTTTTCAGTGCATAAACTATTAACACCCTATGGTGCAAACTGAATGGCCATTAGAAAACAATGACATTGGGCCTGAAACCTGGACAATTAAACAAACAAACTAACAAAAGAAGCAATTGAAAATTAACCTCTAAACGTGATTGTTTTCTTATTGAAGACCAAGGATTGCTCTTCCCCAAGCATTTGTGTGGTACTAGAATCCAAGTAAATTTGTCAGTCACATTAGGATTCAGTCAGGCTCCTATATCACCACAGTTGCTTCTGAGTATTTCAATACCCATACATTATAAACAATTGTAACAACCCTTCATGACTGTTGCTAAGTAATTGGTCAAATTTATTCCTGGTGCAACTCCAATGACCCAAAAATTAAAGGAGTGGAAGATTTTGGTCAGTTGTGTAACACAACATAGCACCATCCAGTCTAATGCCATTCTAAATAACATTTTATCATGACCTCACACATGCAAGTTGCAATCCTGATACAAAAATGACAATATGACATGAATGAGTTGTCTACCACATTAGTCGCATTCTTATCTTTTGAACACAGTAAAACTATTTTGTGGCCAGAATTTATTTCTGAATTATGTCAGTCAATACAAGAAGTGTTTCAAGATGCAAATACAAACAAATACTGACTTATGTGCTGTGGACAGGAAAACCTGAGCTAGAAATGAGAATTCCCAGCAGGCTTAGAAACATTGGTCATTAGAAGTCCAAGACTGGTTGCTCTCTTTGTTTTAAATAGAAGTATCCTACCTCTACCACCTATAAATACAACACAATACAATTCCGATACAAAGGCTCCTCAAATATGAATTTGATATGCATTAACTGCCTACACTCATGCTTACTCATGAGTATTTTCCAGTCACTGTTTTGCCAGCAGCTGGAGTAGCACTGGATGCTAATTTTCATGTGATTACTTTAAGGTTTTTGCTTGTCTGGCTTATTTTCTTACCAGAAGACCTGAAAAAGCTGTTTCTTAACTCACATGTCCTATTAAGGAGCACTTTTGTATAGAAAAAATATATTATTGTATCAGCAACAAATTTGTTAGGGTAATTATAAATGGTCTTTGTACCACACAGTGTCAAAAATAAGATTGATATGTTACTAATTACAATAAGAGAGAAAATCAAGGTGCACCATAAAGCTTCCTATGACAGGAATGTACATTGTAGATATTCCAGCTCACTTTTAAGACAATAAATGGCATTTATCATGTTTGTGAAAATGGTGTCACAAGAAATAAATGTGGTTCCTCCATTTAGTAGACCCTCACTAATGTATATCCCTGTCAGGGAGACTGGTCACAGCTTATGAGTAAGTACGCAAACAAAGATCATATTTAAAAAGTAGAGTGTAAAATGTAGGATACTTCTTATTTCCTAAATGTAGTTCTATCATTCTCATTAATATTTCTGAATGCAACAGTATGCATCATAAAATCCAAGCAGTATTACATCTCACACATTCTTACTACACTGCTCTCCAAAAATTGTGGAAGGAAAATCATGAGCAGACTGTAAGGTCTTCAGATTAGTGAGGTTCTACTGTAATGGTAAAAATAACATTTCTCTCTGATGCTGACATTTGGGCAGACCCAACCACACACTAGCAGATGGATGACTTGCACTCCACATTTTGTGATCTTGAAGTGGGAGTAAAAAAAAAACCATCTCCCCAGCAAATGCATGTGCTTTATCCCTTTATATTATTTTCCTTTTAGGTGAATACGGCCTCCAAAATATCATTTTTCTTCTCTGCTGTTATGGTGGCTAGTGCATCTGGAATGCAGCTATAGTCCTAAATGTCAGTACAGTACTGGATAAATACTGAAGGTTAGCTTAAAGATGCAGTATCCCTTTTAAAAATGCCTTTTTGCTTCCAAATTTCTAAAAGGGGTCTGAATTCCTTTGAGAAAAACAAACAAACAAACAAACAGTCAGAGCTGTAAGTAATTCCAAGAATTACTTCAAATGGCAAAACTCTGAGATGTTATTTAAAGTAACTCACATAAGAGGTAAAACAAATGATAATCTAATATTCAAACAATATGCAATTAGAATCTTTCCTTATTCATTCATCGTAAGAACACCTCATTTTTAGGCCACAGAAAGGCAAAAACATCCAGAACCTATTACATAAGTCTGACATTCTCTCTATACATTTATATCTGGGATTGACAATTCAAGTGGACAGAGTAGGGAGACAAATACAAATAAAGATTATCTGTGTGGGAAACCAGAAGAGAAAACAGGTTTCTAATCCCCAGTAGATAAGTTACTTTCTCTGGACTCTAATGAAGCCAATGTGATTCCAGTGTTGGTCCCACTAACCCACCACATATACAAATCTTTCTGAAGGAATCAACAAGAAGAGATGAGTAAGACTTGAGTTCCACAGTCCCTGTCAGGCATGTAAGGAAACTCCTCTAACAATCTAAATTTCTCTTTTTTTATTTTATTTTTTCCTTTTTTCTAGGTGGAGTGACTATATTTTAGACCTAGATAGTGAAAGTCCTTAGAAGAAAACAATCCTATCAGCAGAAAAACTGCAAACCAACTTAGAAGCTACTACAGCTGCTACTCTGCACCTTTGTAGTACCCCACTCAAAATAGTCACTATTCAGTGTTATTCATTCTGCATAGTTACTCCACTTCTTGCAGAGTTAATTCTTCCACTGATATTTAACCTGCAGATTGCATCAGCCATCAAAAAGTGGAGAAAAAACGTGCTGCACTTTGTGCAAATAAATAGAAGCTATAAATGACATGCACTAATGCCTTTTTGTTTCTTTCTTTTTTTTAACACAGCAAGAGAGCTCATGGAAGGTCCAGTAACAAGGCTTTTTTTAAAAAAAAACAAAAACACAAAACCAACCCTACTTCTACAGGTTTCCTCTTCTCCCCAGAAAACGGCACTCAGGCAGGAATAACTAAATTCTGAAAGCACCACGGGGAAGAAAATAATAATAATTAAAATAAGAATAATAATAAAAAACCCCAAGTCAATTAACTAGTTGCAAACCATCAGTGGCCTAAAGGGTTCCAATTCTCCGTTCCTTTGTCCTGCACTCCCACGCTGATCAGGGATACTGCATCTTTGATTCAGTTCCTACCGCACAACCAGACAAGCTACACACAGTTTGGAAGGCCCTATGCAGTCATCATGACAAAAGGCTCCGCAGCCTTTGCACACGATCATGGCTTTCAGCCTGCAGGAGCATTTCAGTTCCAGTTCATCGGCATTGCTGCTGTCAGCAAATTTCTGAACCGGGATCTGGGCATTCTGATTAGGCAGACCTGTGGCAGTGTTTGAGCCACTTCCTAAAATCCCAATCGATTTCTCAATTGCAGATGCCGCCCTTTTGAAGCTTGTGCTACCGAAGTGTATTGTTGGGTAATTCCCACAGAGCTGCTGCTGCTGCTGCTGCTGCTGTTGCTGCTGTGGGTGCTGTGTCTGTATTTTCTGAGCAGCAAGTTGGGTAAAAGGCTTCTGTGGCTCAGAGAGTAAATAGGAAGAGAAATCTGCATTTTTTAATGCAAATGCTTTTAACTGTTCTTTCACTTCGTTCTGATCATAGGAAGCTTGCTTCATGCCCAGTTCGCAGCTGCTGCTTAAACCTTCCTCAAAAGAAATAGGTTCAGATTTTATATTGCTACAGATGCTTGCTGGCTGAGGCCAACTAAGTCTTTTAGTGGTTTCCATAGTAACTGTCGGTTGTTTTTGATCAGAGGGGACTTCTGCATTTGGGTGAGGGGGGGGAGGAGGTGGCAGGGGCGGAGGGGGTGGAGGGGGATGCACTAATGTTTTGCTCTGCAGAGTCTGAGAGGCACTGGCAATGTCATCACCTTCCTTAATTTGAATATTAGGGGAAAACACGCTTCCTAGCCTCAGCTGGTGAGCTGCTGTAGAAATATTCACATCTCCCAAGCCCTTCTGTTCCAGGTGTCTGCTAAAAGTAAATGCGTTGCAGCCAGGTGGGCCTTTTGAAGTAGTTTGCAACAAAGCTGCCGTAGGAATGGGGCCTCTTGCAGCCATGGACATTTGGTAAAAATGGTGTCTATGTGAGGTACTAGCATCTGCATGAAAGCTGCCATTTTTATCAATATGAAATAAGCTCTGCTGGAAACTGCATGAAGGCAGAGGCCTCTTCTGCTGCTTGATCTCTGGGCTGTGAGTGATTTGGTTCTGAATGGCATGTTTGCTCAGCCACTCCTGCTTAAATGACTGACCATGCCCTAGCTGATTCATGCTGGAACTAATTACACAAGGAGCCACTTTAACATCTGTGTCCATTGACACTTTCCCAGGCTCACATTTAATTTGAGCATGTTCCCCTACAGTCCTGGCCATCCTCTTTTTCGGATGGTTTTCACGCTTTCTGATTTGTAGAGGGGCTATGCTGCCTGTTGTAAACCCTTTACCATCTGGATTAGGAGAGTTGGAAGGATGTTCAACAATATTTCTCTCGGACACTGCTGTTTTACATACTGAGGTAGTTTGCAAAGGCAAGGGAAGCCTGTTAATTTCTAGTTTGGCTCCTGATCTGGGCTGCGGCAGCACTTTCTCTAGAGGCAGATTGCCTTGCAGTAACTGTGTCACTAAAGGATTGTTGGCCTCCACTGATGACAAGCGACAGCTAGAGCCGCCGGGACCGGTAACTCTCTTCAGGGTATCTGTTGTCAGGGACAGGGAGTCTTCCATGGAGTCCGCAATGGATGTCTTGGAGGTCTGTGGTGGCTGCACACTTGTGGCTATTTCTGCAGCCTGGGCAGGCATTTCAGGTCCTGTAAAATCCTCAGTGTCCATCCTGAAGCACTTGTCAGACTCGTTAGTTTCCGATTTCACAGGAACAGCAATGCTCGGCAACAGACTCCTGGATTGCAGTTCTGACATCTGTGTGTAACTGGAAGGTTCGGTTTTGACATTTTTTAAGCAGTTTTGCTCTGCGTATTCCTTATGCTTATTGGAGTTAAGATGGTTGACCACTGGCTGGTCTGTACTCATTGCCTCTTCATCATGCCAACAAATTCTACTGTTAGTGTTATACTGATTGGTACAGGCAGCATCTGCTTCATTTTTAAATGCTGAAGGACCTCTTAATTGCTCAGCAAAACCTTGGCTGGGAGTAACCACCTCATTTAATTTATCTTGAGGAGCAAGAGGCACTTCTCGAAGACTTGAACAACCTGCCTGCAAGTTCTTGCTGTCTTGCTTTGCTGTGATGGTGAGAAAGCTGGAACTGTGCTCAAGGCTTTCATTAGAGACCGCTTCAGGCCTGCTTATGACAGACACCTGAGGACAGGCTATACTTTGTAAGGCAGCTTCTGTCCTTACAGGTCTGCTCTGCAGGTCAATGCTGTTCTCTGCATTTTCAATAGAAGAAGAAAGGGACAGACTGGCATTCAGGTTTGTAGTGTGGTCAACAATGACTTTGCAAGGTATAGACCTATTCATGGCAGTTTGTGCAAAGCTCACTGGCTGAGGTTTACCAGAGAGATCCATTCGGTTTCGTGCTCCAGAGCTTTTTTCTAAGAGATCAGCATTTAATTTAGTAGCATTTTCATAAGAGCTTATTGTCACCATGTTACCAGTAAACATTGAAATGGGTGGCCTTGCAACAGAATCTGCTACTGCAAGCGCCTCGCTGCAACTTAGAGCTGACCTAGTGGTCGTGTGAATGGAGACAGTGCTTTGCTCGTTACACCCAGTTATGGCTATCTTATCAGAAGAAAACCTGTTGGTAGTCCCCACTGGGGGAATCAGTACGGAACTACCAGAGAGATGATTTGGCAACTTATTTGCAAGAGATGAAGCTGGCACCACGGTGGCATAATGACTGGAGACTGCGTTACTCGCATTGCTACTTGGTATCGGCAGCCTCTTCTCATCCATGGCGTTTGATAAGGCCGCACTGTCTATGGAGACTGGTACGTTACTGTTATCAACACATTTTGGTCCAACAGCTATGCATGGAGTATCAGCCCCTGGGATGGTTTTCAGC
This sequence comes from Apus apus, assembly GCF_020740795.1. NCBI lineage: Eukaryota > Metazoa > Chordata > Aves > Apodiformes > Apodidae > Apus > Apus apus. Next base: position 112,602,675 of record NC_067283.1, on the reverse strand, counting down.
ATATTGATATTACACGCTGAAACTGCTGTGTTTGCACTGTCAACAGACATTAAAACAGAGGATTTATCAACAGAACTTGCAAAAGAAAGTTCTTTAATTGCTCCAGACATAGCAGTGCTGCAAACAGACACAGAGACCGAACTTTTATTATAAAGCACTGGCACACTGTTACTTTCAGTAGAGGTAGATGAAATAATTTTCTCACACAATTGTGGCATAGGTATATTTTCATCAGAACTGTGCACAGGTATCTCAGTAGCAGTCTCTGGTAATGTGGCTGTGTTAAGTGACTGCTGCAACAAAGTGGTGGTCTCGCGGTGATGAGCAGACTTGTTGCTAGGGGACCTGCAGTTAGGATTAACTATAATGACACCAGTAGAACCTTCAATCTTTGTGTCAGTAGAAGCTGGTATCTCCAGAGATGAGGTACTTTCCTTTGAGCTGAACTGCGACTTGGATTCTTTATTAGTCTGGAGTAAATGAGCTCTGGCTTGATGCTTTGCAAATAGCTTGGCCTTTGTTTGCTCCTTGATGTGTGCCAGTGTTCTTGTCTTCCCACCTTCGCATGGGGTCCCCATTGCTCCAGAGACTATGCTCGCAGCTGCTGCCACGGCTGCTGCAGCTGCAGCTTCTCTTTGGGCTCTTGCTTGCTGAGCTCTTGCTTTGATATCTGCAAGAGTTCTAGCCCCAGTGTTTCTCCCGCTGCTGACCGATGTACTTGGGGAAACCCGAGGTTCTGGTTTAGAAACAGGTTGGCTCTTGATGATAAACGGTGGTCCAATTTTTGAAAGCTGAATCTAAAGGAAGAAAAAAAACAAGCCACAGTAATTTTAATGAGATCACTGACTTGCTAAAATCATCAGATGTCTTTCAAAGGGTCAGAGAAAGGTAATGAAGGGAATTATTGCTCAGTGCAGCTGGACAGAAAAATGCTACAAAATAATGCTAATAGACTCCAGTATTTTATCATCCTCCAGCATGAAAAACTGACACCATATTAGCCTACTCACATTGATCCTTTTGACAGGAAGAAAGATTGAATTGGATGACAACAGATGCTTATCTGACACAATTTGTCAGACCTGTTTTATATGCAGTGTATCTAACTGAGATCATCAACAAGCCTAGTGCAGTGATACTGGAAAAGAGCCTACAAATAAGCACTTGCTGAAAGCGTGTGAAAAAATAACAATCATGTAATGCATTCGCTCCTTGGTCTCCAATGACTAAGACATTAGGAACAGCTTGTCTTTTACTCATATACCAGACAACAAATCCTGCCTTTAAATAGGATGTAGCAGTGTCTCCACTGAGCCTGTTTTTCATGTTACACCACAGAGCACTTTAGAGTAGTGGTATAAAAGAAGTAAATCACCAAAGAATACACCTTTCCCTTCCTCACTCACAATTTTAAGAGTCTTGCTTTAGTACATCCCTGAGATATGTCCTACACTACGGCATTTCAAAAATTAAATACTCAAACCTAAAAATATAAAAAATGCAATAACTAAAGTTTTAAAGACCTAAACATTTAAGCAAAATGATAACCTGTAAAATGACTGGGATTATTATTATGTTTCCAATTAGGCACATCTGTTTTCAGGATTAGAGATTAAGAGTCCTGGGACCACTTTATAACTCATACATTCTCTCAGACTATGCAAAGGTTGGCAAAAGTAACTTAAATATCTTCAAAGCAATGTATGTTTATTGGCTGTCCACAGTAGTAGGACTTAGTGGTTAATGCTGTGATTACTCTTCAGAAACGGACTAGGAAGAAAATGAGGTGATATTTGTAGAAAAAGTAGTTGTTGGGTATGATGGGAAGTAAAACCCATGTATCAGAATGATGTAGAACTGGGGTTGTTTTTCAGGATAGTGGGTTTGTTGGTGACATAACCCAAGAGCCAAACATTTGTTACACAAAAAAATATACTAGAATTGATTGTCCAAAATTATTCTTTTAAATGCTTGCCAATTTTTCAGTATTCTCATTCACTGGCTGGAAGCTTCAGGGAGAATCAGTTCTTAAGACTGTGCAAGGCTGACAGCATCTGATTTTCCATAAGAGATGAGTGGAAATCAATATCTAGATGGTACTGAAATACATAACCATTTATATAACCATACATTTTTATGCTGGTCTGGAGGGCTGGAATACTTTAGTTTTCCCAGGAGCTAATTTTTTGCTTGTAAATAAACGCTCATGACTAATACTGTGAGGCTTTAACATTTACTTGAAAATATTTTTAAGAATATCACAAACTCAGAATACTTTAAAACATTTTGCTTTCAGTTTCAGTAGCACCTTTTCTCAGTATCCACTTTGCATCACACCAGAACCGCTAAAGGAGTGCTTGAATATTTTTATTATTATAGTTATGACCTTTTTCAGTTCCCTAGTGATCTATTTTCCTTTGTCCTTAGAGAGTGATTAGAATTTATTAGGCTAGATAGAGACCTTCCAAATATGAAAGCACATCACTAAACTTAAAATGGGCTAACATCCAATTGCATCACTGCTCATAAAAATAAATTAGTTGAAATTCGCTGCCACACTGGTGATTAAAACAGTTAGCCTATTTGCCCTCCTGGCCATATTAACAATGTTCACTGATTGCAGCAGTTAAAAACAAAAATGCAGAAAAGGGCAATTCTGAATATTCAGGAACTAGGATTGCAAAGTCAATGGCTTAAGTTCAGCAAATTGGATTGGCTGATGTCATAATGTACAAAATTAAAAGGGTCAAAACTCTGAGCCCCTATAGCCTAAATCTATAGACACCTCTGTTAGGAAAAAAAAACCCACAACAAAATGTTTTCAACTGGAATTAATTTTCTTACATAGCAGAATGATACACATAAAAGTGTTTGGTTAGTTGGTGTATCTTTTTTACCTTTTGCTTTGCCATTAACAAAGATACCTATACATATATCAATTAGATACTTCCCCCCGATAGCCAGGTCTTTGCTTTCAATTAATTATATGGGGGAATCTTCAGCCTGCCCCATGCTCTGGACTTGCAAAGGGGTCTCCAACTATTCTGACTATAGATTCTCTTCCTGGATTAAGGCTCTTGATGGTTTTTTTTAGTATTGGCTATGGTAACATTTACTATTCATGCTTGCTGGAGAAGTAATCTGCAGGAGAACAAGCAAATAATACAGCTCGGGAATTAGAAAAACAAGTAGCACTGTATAAACCATGGGGAAGCTCTTGAAATAGATTAAGCCATGGATCCTGGACAACCTTCCCTCCCACAAAAGCAATTTTGTAGCAAAGACCCTGAATGAACAACTATAAGTATACTCATATCAGAAGAAATCTGGCATGGTAGGAATTTAACAGGAAAGTGAGACCATCAGTACTAACACCCCTCACATCTCCACAAAAAATACACCACATGCTGGCTCTGCATGCAGTCAGCAAGAGGGAGATAATAAACCTTTAGTTTTCAAGTCAGCCCCTTGTTCCTTTCTTTACCTTAAGTGGTGGAACTCGGGGTTCTTCTCTGGGTGGCTGATCTTTATCAGACGGACTTGTTGATGAAGCACTACGGTTAGGCTGATCATCATCTATTCTAGCTCTCTTCTCTTTGAAGATTCCAAAACTGTGCTGTTCTGCTGTTTTCCTCTTTGGGATCTCTGGGTCTCTACTTTCATTCCTCACTTCAGGTGATTTTGTGGGTTCTAATGACTTGGAAGAATGTGAACTCTCTAGACGGCTTTGGTTGCTACCTGTCTGCTTGTGAGATTTACTCCTGCACACTTCAGAGAGTGTAGCTTTCTCTAGAGATGAGGTATATAGTTTATCATGTGGCTTTGTTGGAAGCAATTCAATATTTTTGCTGACTGGTCCTTCTGATAAGACAGCTACCTCTGATGGCAAGAGTGTTCCTTTCTTCTCACTTCTTTGCTGAACACTGTGATTTTTAATTTTGATCACCTCTGGAGGCGAGTGTTCTGGTATGGATGCAATGTAGGGTTTCTCAGTTTCAGAATGTGACTTACAAGGCTGATGACTGAGGTTTTTGCTTTGGGACTCTTCCAACACTGAAGTATCAGGTATAATTGCTAGTGGACCAACTTTCAGATTTGCAGGGGCACTCTGAAGTTGCTTTGGCTGAATAACAAGATTCTCTTCTGGAGCCACTTTAGGAATGGTAGAGCTTTCTTCATTCAAAGTGGGAAGGGAGTCTTCCAACAAACCAGGTGATTTCCTTTGTGGCAGAATTAGTCTTTCATTGCTTGGGGAATTAGAAACTGGAGATGTCTCTGATGGAAGAGGCAAACTATTTGCCACAAGTGTTTCAGAGGTTAGAAGAACAGAAGATACTGAAGATGTTTCTGATGCTAAAGGCAAATCAGACATTGGAGATGTTTCTGATGTTAAAGGTAAATTAGAAGCCGGTGATACCTCTGATGTTAAAGGTAAATTTGACATCAGAGATGCTTCTGAGGTTACAGGTGAAGTGGACATTGGCGAGATTTCTGACATTAAAGGTGTGTGCAAGTTTTCATCCCTGGCCTTTTGCTGAATATCGCCATCAATATTTTCAGTACTGGACACTTCAGATGAGCAAGCTGTTTCAAGAGATGCTGGAGTACAGGGTTCCTCTGAAGTCGACTGAGTGTCTCCTCCAGGAGAGGCAATACAAACACATGGTCCGTCTGGACTTCCAGAGGAAAAGGAAGTTTCAGAAATACAAGCATTCTCAGACAGCTGTTCCTCGGGGTCACTTTGAAGCTCCATATCCACTGCAATGCCTCCACCAGTGAACAAGGAACCTTCCAGAGCAGCATTTTGCATTTCTGGTGCAATTAGCTCTTTTGCAGACTCAGAATCCTTCTCTGCTGTATCACTGACAGAGTTTGTGGATGAAGCTGATCGTGCTGGTGATATGCAATCTTCCAGCTGATCTATCACAACTGACATCTCCTCCTGAGGGCTTTCTGACTTCAACTCCACCTTAATTTCAATGTGAGATACAGTATCAGTTACATCATTCATCATGACACAGGACTCAGTGCTGTCTGCAAGCTGTACTGCCTCTGTTTCTTCATTTGTGCCAGCTGGACTTACTGACTCCTCAGAAAACTCATGTTCTGTTTTATGGTTCTCCTCTTGGCATTCACAAATACTTGTCTCAACCTCTTCAGCAATCTCCTCCTGAATGAGTGATTCTTCAGGTATCAGTATATCCTCAGAGTCTGCTGTTGTATCCTTGACAGGAACCTGTTCCATACTACAAAGAGATGGACAATAATCTCCCTCTGGTAAAGGTGGAATTTTAGCACCTTTCTCTTCTTGGTCCTCAAAGGTTGCTTGCTTAGAAGGACCAGGTGTGCCAGAAGATCCACATGAAGAATTGCTTTCACTTTCATCATTATTCTGCACTGCAGTGAGTTTCATAGATTCCCCTCTTGACATTCCCAATCTAAAGAAAAGCACAAAAATTTAAAAGGTTTTTTCACCACAGGGATGACAATAGAATAGGGATTTAGGGTCAACACAACCAGTAATGTGACTTAAATGCTGCACATTAAAGAAAAACCTGCAACTAAACCTACTAAGGAGAAGCATGTGCTTCAATTTTGTAATTTGACCGTAATTTCAAATTTATGATGAAAATGAAAACAATTTCACTTCAGCCTCCTTTTGCAACTCAAGTCAATTATAAAGATCTCAACTGGCAGGTTGTGTGATTTTGCTCCGTTCTTTCAGCAAAGTAAATACTTCATTTAAGAGAAAACCATTTCTAAGTAAACAGATCTATATGTATAATATTAATTAGATTTCACTGTAATTAAAAAGAAGTTAAACATTCTTAAGGAGGTAAAAAGACACACATTTATCAACTATGCATTCATTATCAGGGATAAAGTACAAAGGAACCCTTCCTATGTATACTTCTGAAGATTTTCTTACCTTCTGAAATGTTAGTTTAAAAGAAGTTTTACTACTTTCTCAGAATAAAAAAAACTTCACAAAACACAACCCAAAGGCCGAAAAAGAAAGAAAAAAAAAAGATTATTTTAAAATATGTATGTGCTCTGACATCCTCCTTTCCTCCTAAGGACAGTGGGACGTACAACATCTGTAGTAAGATTTTTCAAGCAGACTTTGTGCCTCAGTAATTCCATAATTGTAGAAAAAACCACAAAAGCTGGGATTTAGGCCTTAAAAGACATTTCATGGTGTTTAAGGATTTCCTAATCTAATTAACAGATTTTTGTTCCCTGTTCTCTTTTTAACCAGACAACACAGAATAATATGGAAATAAGTGAGCAAAAAAGATATTCAGAAATGTTGTGAGATAACTCGCCAATGTGCACTTGGAGGATATAAAGACTATAAAGGCCCATGTATATTGAAGTACAGAATAAACATGTAAAAATCCAAAATCTGTGGTTGTACTCTCAGAGTAATACTGCCTACTACTAGTCACTTGATATGTATAAAGTCTCCCCACACCATCAATATGCTGAGAGCAATCCAGAACAGCAAATGTATACCTCCCACACTGAATGCATTTCAGATGATGTGTCTGTTTTCTATACAGACTATAGGTTCCATATATAGTCTAAGTTTAAGTTATAAGTTTAGTTTATCTAGGTTTAGGTGAGTAACTTCCTTCCTCTAAAATTCTTTGTGTAAATGAGCAAAAGTTATTTCAGGAAAATGAGGAGGGGAAAGTAATCCACTGCATTACTGAAAACCAAGTAAGTGGTCTATTTTCTCTAGCTGGCTTACATCACAAAAAGTAATTGCCTGATAGTTACCTTTATGGAATGAAAATCAACAAAGTAATGAAAGACAAGATAAAGGTGAATGCAAGTGTCACAAGGACACCACAAAAATATGCACATTCTAGTAACATACTGAAGAGGAAAAAGTGTAAGAAAAGTAAGATAATGAAGAAATAATGCCAGCAGAGCACATACAGAGTCTTAATAATTTCTTTGCAGTATAGAAAGTACTACTATCTTGAAGAAACTACTGCAGTGAAGAAAAAGCTTTCAAAAGGACAAGGCTTAAGATCACCATGCTTAAGGCAATCTCAGATTACAAGACGAGCAGCTGATGTGTCTTCTTCCTTAGAGAAAAGGACACCAGAAGTTTGCAAAACAGCACAAAAATAGGAGCACAGCAGTAAATGGCCATCAGTGAAAGTGCTAAGGACAGGATTCAACTGATAAAGTAAATGCAGTCATGAAATAAAAAAACTAGCTACTCAAGGATGTATGGATGCTGATATTTTGGTGCTGTGATAAGTCGTAGCAAGGGAAAAAAAAAAAAAAAAAAGAAGAGACTAAATTACTAAATCAGCAATAAAATTTGGAAGTCTACCCAAAATTAAAACTTTGATTTAGTGAGCTGGCAGCACTGTCCTGACACATAACTCCCTCAAGAGTGGGAAAAGAAATAATATATTGAGACAATATAGCACAACCCTTGCAATCCTGAGGCAACAAGCAAGAAGAATGTAGATTTCTGGCAACATGCATCACCTGATCCTAGATAAATGACTGCAGAATGAACTTTTTGTTTTTTAAAGACAGTCAGACAGAGGAAAAATGAATAACCCTGAGGAAGTGGAAAGAGAATATAAACAGATTGAAGTAAACTACAGCTGACAGTCCCATGATAAACAGTCTGGGTACAGATAAGAGTAAACACAAGAAACATAATGTGCAGAGTTAAGATGGAAGAAGCACTCTCTGAATGGCATAATCTGTGGAGTGTGTAAAAATGTTTACAAAGGTTCTGCATCTATTAATGGTCCTTCTCTAAATATAAGGTGAAACTTGAGTTTATTTATGGAATATTAAAATATTGAAGTAGCTGAAGTCAGAGCAATAATACCATTGACTGTAAAGTGAGCAAGGTAGACTGCAGGAGACACCCATTTTGCAGACAGTGCATGTGAGAAACAGCTCAGGAAGGCTTCAAAATTTGCTATTTCAGATGAATCAACATAGCTGAAAAGAGACAAATCCAAATCATACTCAAATCAAGTTTAAAAACCAAAGTGAAAAAAGGTGAGAGAACTTACACAAGGTGGAAACTATAGCAAAAAGCTAACACTCAGTCAGAAAATACTGATAAAAAGTACTTGAATCTGGCCTAGCAGCAAAGCAGAATCTGCCTACATAACAGCCAGGAAGAAGAATGCAAGTGAAACAACACAGGCTGGGGAAAGGGCAGGAGGGCCCTGATTCAGTACTGTAGTCAAAATGGAAATTATATGCAATGTGACATTTTGCATAACAATGTTGATGTCAGGAACCTATCAACCCAGATGACACGTATCATTGCAGACCAAGTAATTAATTATCTGCCAACCATTACAGTGTCCAGCATTCAGCCAGCACAGCAGGACTGCTGGCTCTGTAAAATTTTTAGTATAATTCTCTGTGCGTGTGACAGTCATTTGTGACTGAGGAACAGGCTTCAGCTAGAGCGAGGTGCTCATGCTTTGCTGGTACAAAACTTCTACTTCTTGCAGAAGGCCCTATGGCAATACCTTACATGGCCCTTTCCTGTAACTGACTCTTCTCTTGACATGCATAATGAAGAGCTATTATGTTGCTTACCTAAAAAACTAATTGATATTTTTTTATACTACAAGGGATCAACACATGGACTATGCTGAGGTCTCAAAGCTGTTAAGTAAGACATTAAGCACTTAACAATAAGAAAGTCTGCCATACTAAGACCCTATATACCTTTTATATGTAAAGCATAGAAATAGTATTCACATTGGGAGAAAGGACCTAACAAGGATATGCAAAATAAAAAATTAAAAAGGATCTGTCCATTTGCTGCTGTTTTCACTATATTTCCCAGTGGTCCAAGGCCGTGGATTGTGAGAAGTAGCAATGCTACTGCAGAAAGCCTTTAGTTAATGCCTCAGTCTTTAAATTAATCACTTATATGAAGTGTTCCCCATGCCCTGGATTTCCTCAGTAAAAAACATCTAACAACAAAACTAAGACATCTCATGCGGTGACATTCCCATGGCAAATTTTTATCTGCTGATTATTATGCATAAATTCCATTTAAAAAATACCTGAAAATAATATTTTTTAAAAAAGCACTAACTTTTAAAGAATTTGTTTATACTTTATAGTAATTAATGCTTTTAATACTTTATATATTTAAAAACAAAGATGCAGTTTACAAAGATGTAAAGGATTAAATTTTTTAAGCAATTTTTTAAAGGAAGGCTCATTAATTTTAAAAATATGTGAATCTCCTTAAATTTTGGTTTTTAAGAAAACCGAATATAAGAACTGAATCTTCAGCTGCTGCAGATTGCCATCTCTGTATCATCACCAATGAAATTGTGCTGACTTGCCCCAGTTGTGCACCTGGAGTGGTATTATCTAATCAATTCTAGTTAGTTAAAGGGAATTTATATCTTCTTTGCATCTTACTTCTATAATCAGACTAGTAATTGTCACTTTCTTTTGTCGCTAGCCAATATTTCTTCTATGTCCTGTATTCTACTCCAGCAAAGGGCCAACTCAGTCTAACAATAAAAAACTATTTGAATTTAGAAACTCTGCAACTAGCTTAGAAAAAAATGAAATAAAAACACAGTACAGAAATATTTTTACTGGTCTTCTAGTCTGTAGAAGCTGTATTTATATTCTGCAAGAGGAGTGAATTGCCCTAATGTTATCTTTTAAAAGGTAATTAGAAAATACTCACGTGCTTGAGCCTTGTGTCTTAAGCTTTTCTAGGAATGAATTTTTCTGGATGACTTATGAACCTTTTAAAAGGCAATTGCAATTCAAGTGCAGACACACCACTGTAATTCTCCCCACAACTTCTTGTACTGGAGAATTACTGCCTTTGATAACCGCTTTATTAACTTTTACAGCATATGTTCGTGATATGTGAAGCAGGGAATTATATTTTTATTTCCTCCTAAAAGAAAATAAAAAATTGCTTTTATTTGCTTCAATACTTACTTTTCACCATAAAACCTTTCAAAGAATTTTTCTTTCCAAGGTTCTGTTTTCTTTTCCTTTTCAATCTCTTGTCTGATGCGCAACTGCATTTCTGGTGTAAATTCTCCTAAAAAACAAATACTAACATATTGAATAAAAGTTGTCAAGTATTAGCTTAATATGGGAAATTATAAATTACAGATACAAAGATGACATACAGTGATTTCTGTTACAGTCATCCAAGGATTCCAAATGAAAATACTGGAAACCAGAAATGAGTGTGACAGAGAGAGATTTTATTTACCACATAACTTCACTATTTCAAAAGTATATTGGTAGGATTTAGTTGCATGCATTATGTTTCCAAGACTGGGTGTGCTGAAAAAGCTTGTGGTGTGTTTTTTTTTTTTTTTTCAACTGTCAAAATAAGCTTCCACAGCAAGCTGTGAAAATGTACACCAAATTCAAAATGGAATCAGCAATTTTTCTTCTGCTGAATTACCGGTGTATTACACTTTCCATTCTAAAAGTATTTATCAGATGTAGGAACAGAGACATTCTTCATAAAAACAATTAACCTTCAGTAAATCTGAGAACAAGTAGAGAGTTACCTTCTGCCAATCGCTGTTTCCACCCCTGCGCTGCATACGCGAAGAACTCATTATTCAGAGCAGAACTACTGAGGCGCAAAACTCCATCACTTCCCATCTAGAAAATAAGCCGATGGTGGCAGAAGATACTGTCAGAAATAGTGTCAGCTGAGACCATGAAGAAACAGAGTTCCAATTAAGGGAATAGAGAGAGGGAGTGGGAATAACAAAGACAATTACTTACTATTACTAAACCAGAACTTTCATTATAGCTGTTACTGTAAATGCAAGTGGGCTAATCCAGCATCAGTGTGCTCTCCTCAGTCACCAGCATTACTGACAACTCAGTTTACAACTGATTGATGTGTTGTAATCACAGCCCTCTATCTTGAGCCTATGTCTAGTGCTATTGTACACAATCAAAAATCAAGATCATTATTGTGCTTGTGCATCTGCCTGGAGTTAAATGTAATGAAGACAGTGTCTTTGCTGATTTTAAATAAGCCTAATAGTCATGTTAGCTAACATGCTGTACTGGCATAACAGTGGATGACAGGTAATCTTAACAAAATAACTGGTGTAAACTCAGCTTTTAAAACTAAAACTACTTTCAACATCTGTCAAGAATTAATTGATAAAACACCATTAAAGGTTTAATCACAGTATTTTCTACAATATTTTTTAAAAGAAATCCAACAATTACACTTTGTTTTTTCCTAATAAAACTTAATGCTTATTGGCAGGTTGTCTGAGGGTATGTCTTATTATTGAAGGACTCCTAATAACTAGAAAAAGTAATTACATAAAACAAATTAGTACTGGGTATCACCTCTAGCATAATAAATGAACACAATAAAAAAAACCAAACAAACTGGCAAATGAATAGAAAGAGGAAACAGCAGAAGAGGTAACATTGCTAGAACAAACAGCCTTAGTATTTTACACCTTTAAGATAACTAAGAGATAAATGTTTGACAATACTATTTGTGATCTAGCAGTAAAATCCATCACATTTTCCAGAATATTAACATATGTTTTAGCTACATAATATCCCCTAATTCTCAGTGCTTGTTCTGAATTGGAACCAGAAAGAAGCAGATGTGTCAGAAACATGAAATGATATTTAGCTGTATCTCCCTTGCTGAGCTCTGTATTTCACTGACAATAGTGGCTCTACTTTCAAAACAGTCTTTGCTACTTTAATCATTCCCTAGGTGACATCCTGTCCCACAATAATCTCAAGGGAGTAAGCCAGAAAGATGGAAAGTAGTAAAAAGAGAGATAGATTGATAAGCATGAACTCTGCAAAATAGGCAATGCTGAAGGCATTTGGTTACAGCAAGAAAACAGCAGACAGAAGCAGGGTCCCTCAGCAGGATATGAACCTATGGCACTGCTGCCTGGGATTTCTGGGTACATGGCATTGTTTTACCAACAAGTCAGGATTTGCATTCAAGTAGGGTGGATATATAAGGCTTCCACGTTTCTCATGATGTGGGTTGGGGAATACATGCATATTAATTACAGATAAGCTATGACTAATTGGAAATAAACAGTGAAATATGCAGGAGAATCAGCAAGAAAATAAAATTAGTGAGACAAGAGAAGGACCATAAAGAACTTGTACTTATTGTTTAAATCAAACTGGTATGACACATTATTTTATTTCACTTTTCACATGATGCACAAATGAACTTTTCAGTAAGTATTTAATTTCAGAAATTATAAAGTGATATTTTTAGATACCAGTCCCTCTTACATCTGGAGAAACCAACCAGTGTATGGCCGAAAATAGCACTTAGACAAAATCCTAAAAAGGTGATGCAAGAAGTTACAAAGAAAAGAATCACAGGTTACTAAATAAACAATTATTGGTTACTCAAAGGCAAGCGCTGAAGTGACCTTTATTTTCAACATAAAAGGAGACGAAATAGTAACACCCACTTCCATCAATGTAGATTCTACTCCAAACTTTAGTAGACTCAAGATTTTATCCCTAAGCCTGACAGTGTTTTGCAGTAAAGAGTAGTATGGAGATGACATTGTTATTATCATCTTTAACTTCATTTAACTGTCGGCTGTCTCTGAAAGGCATGGTCCTCCTGAAACTCCGTTGTTCAGCTGATGGCAAGTAGTGTAGCCAAACAACTAGCCAGATTAACAAATCTGTAGCTGTAGCCAAGTGTGATTGAGCTATTGCACTAGGCTGCATAAATCAAAAACATTATGAAGACCACCAAATTATATTACCATGTGAATACAAGAACGGTATTAACTTCATTGTAACCCTGTTAGTGATAAGGACATGAGAAAAGAAAGCTTTGTAGGAAGAGTTATCGCATCTTTTATTTTACTGGCTAATATATTTTGGAAAAAAAAGTGCCAAGTTTTTGGGTGCACAATTTCTTAGAAGGTACGAAAAAGAAAGTGCAAATCCGAAGCTAAATGCTAGTAAGAGGTTCAACCAAATTCAAATGTTAACTAATCTACCTGAGATAAAAGCACAGGCTGGAACTCAAGAACAGAAAGCAAGTATCTGCAAGGCCACAGGCAAAGTTCATTAGTTCTTGTGGACAGGAAAAAAAGCCAAGTAGTAAGTAAAATGCCAAATGGAAGTAAAAACACAAAACTAGAAGAATAGCAAAAAGGGAGAATGAGAAGACTGACCTAAGAAAAACAATAGTACAGGTCAACTAGCAGTGGAACAACAGATCATTTATGGACTTCACTGGAAAACAGATGCACACTACACTAACAACCTTAGTTACGAATTGTTGGAGCTTACAAGTACCAGGGAACTATGTTCACAAGATTGCAAATACAATGTTAAGATGCTTAGGTTACAAAATCTATAAAGAACAGACTCAAGAAGTCACTGCTGAGTTCATGATAGTCACTACCTTTGCTGAATGGGCAGAGAAGGACCTTCCCTGAGACCTGTGTTCATGGACCACAAAACTCATGGAAGATTTAAATAGCTAGAACAGCTGAATTCCAGACTTGGAAGGTCTAAGATGTCTTCCTCCTACAATATTAGCTAACCACCTCTACTGAAATCTTGTATTACCTCATCCAGAGAACACACTTCCATGTAACTCAAAAAGTTGAAGTGGAAATGGAAAATCTTGAAGCCAAATGGTGTATTTCCTTCTCTATGCTCTGATGATAGAATCAGCATAATTAACCACTAGATGTAAATTAGAATTTCAAGAAACATCTCAATAAAGCAGTTTTTAAATACACTATTAATTTTTATGATATCTAAAAGATGCTGTCCAACAGAGTGTGTTAATGATCTGGAACAACAAACATGTCTTACAAAGTTTATGTTTTATTCTGTTTTTCTGATCAAGCACAATGGTAGAATGTTGTTTTCTAATTAATACTTCTGTGCAGAATTCACAATGGCTTTTAAAAGTTTTTCCTTTTACTGAAAGCAAACAAAAACACCCACCCAACCCCAAAACATTATCTGCTAAAACTGAACATCGGTTTGCACTACAAAGCCAATGGCAAACACTTATCAAAGCAACAGAGTAATCTTTCTAAGAACAACTACTTCAATTATTTTCCTCCAAGTTCCACTGAAATTATCTTCTAACAAGGCAGGGATTATTTTTGTAGCTCAACCTGAAGATGTACACTGATGGTTTATTAGGAATATAGCAATTACTGCATAGATGTATACTGGTAAGTTTTCTGGCTAGAATGTTTGAAGACAATTTCTCTCTCAAATTATTCAGTTATCCTAATGTATTTATAAAACTTCTAATGATCTAATGACCTAATAATTAGGTCCTGTGTAGTATAACATTTTTTACATTAAAGCTTATGTGTAAACATCTCACCATTTGACCATAATACCCCAAAATACAAATAAAATTAAAAAAATCAGAGAGAGGAGTGAAGATTCAGCCAGTGCTTAGTACCACTCAAGCAATAATACACTTTCTACAAACTGCTACTAACCCTCATTTTATATTTTATCTTGGGTGAAGTACAGTCCTATAATTCAGATTTTCCCAAAGGCATGTGAAAGGAATTATGAGCAAAAGACAGAAGGTATAAGAAAATACATTATGACACTTCCACATTAAAGCCTCCAACATATTGAAAATGAAAAATTTAGCAGCATTTATATCACACACAGGAAATACTTCGTTTTATTTATGTATGTGGAGAGACAAGACTGCCATTTTATAACACGGAACAAATGTTGGGGACCAGCATCAAACTGACCTGTGATGTCTGTACTGTGCAAATACAGCATCTGAAGGTGCGACAGCCTTAGTGACTGACTTTCTAAAGGCAAAGACTTCAGAGAGCTGGCTAGACAATATACCAGGCATAGCTCATTTTACACCTGATGGTCTTAGAGCAAAAGTTCACAGGTGACAGGGAAGACCAATATCTGTATTTCCTCCCCGAAATCTCTAATACTAAGGGGAACTCTCTCCAATAAACAGAACTGTTTGTGTTCCACTACAGAGAAACAAACACTTAATTTAGATACCCTGCGTCATCACTCTGGAAGAGCTCCTGTTTCCACTAACAGTAGAGGATGCATGAAGAATATTAGGCTTGTTAATTAGGGCCTCTATATTTGCTATCTAAGCTAGTCAGCATGAAACACCTGCTCACAACCCGAATTCAAAGGGAACATCAATAGTTATGTTGTGTACCAGATGTTCTCTAGCTCCACAAAATCCCTGAAGGATTAAAAATTGCTATCAAATATAATAAAAAGTGAGAGTAAGTTTTAGAAGAGATTGAAACAACCCAATGCATGTCTCAACATGCACAAGTTTCTACCAATTTGACATCCTCTGAATGCAAATGACTGTAAAAAAGGTGAGCACTTTGGAACACACACCTTGGTGATTAATTTTGTGCTTTTCTTCCACATCATTATATTGGGTAGGCCAATCACATCCAGATTCATATTTTTTGATCCTATAAATTTCCTCCACTTCCTACTGGTGACCACAAAGTCAGATGCATTAATTGTTTCTTCCTGCCACAGTGTCTTTGTCAGTACGAAACAGATCTCATAGTGCTTATGACCAAGCTTGGTGGTTCATGTTGTAACAGGATGAATTGCCTTCTCTTTAAAGTCCCTGTGTTTTAAAATGGGCTACCTACTCAGACTACATTAGCCACCCAAATACATCTGTAAGCAGTAACTATTTATGGCTACCAACTATCTTATTAGCAAATATTGATCTTAGGCCTGAGACTTTACTGCTTGTGAAACAGTATATGTAACGGAGGATAAAAAGTGTAAAAGTAAGTTTGGCCCAATTGTGCCTGTTTTGCCTGGGAAACAGTTTATTTTCTCCATAGTAGGTAGTATGTTTTGGATTTGTGGTGAAAACAGTATTGGTAATTCAGGGATGTTCTCATTACTGCTGAGCAGTGCTCACACTGTATCCAACCCCTTTCTGCTTCTCACCCCACCCCACCAGCGAGCAGCCTGGGGGTGCACAAGGGATTAGAAGGGGACACAGCTGGGACAGCTGACCCCAACTGACCAAAGGGATATTCCATGCCATATGATGTCATGCTCAGCATATAAAGCTGGGGAAGAAGTAGTAAGTGGGATGGACTTCTGGAGTGGTGGCATTTGTCTTTCCAAATCACTGTTACCTGTGATGGAGCCCTGCTCCCCTGGAGATGGCTGAACTCCTGCCTGCCCTTGGGAAGTGGTGAATGAATTCCCTGTTTTGCTTTACTTGTGTCTGTGGCTTTTGATTTACATATTAAACTGCCTTTACCTCAACCCATGAGTTTTCTCACTTTAACCCTTCCACTAATTCTCTCCTCCATTCCACCAGGGAGCAGTGATCTAACAGCTGTGTGGTGCTGACTTCTACAGTGTTACTGTCAAAGGCACACAAGGCTAGACCTTACAGCATTATACAAACATCACTTAAAAAGTAATGGAGGGTGGTGGCATTTTTGGCTGAAATTCAGTTTAAGATTAAAACAACTAATGTAAATGTCTAGATGTGGCCTAGGCTTCCAGTCTCCTATTACAATCAACAGAGGTCCAGCTGATGCAGTCAGTGGAGCCTAGAGGACTACTCAGCTGACCAGCAAGTTGGCATCTACTTTACAGTGAGTCAAATAGCTCTTCAGGCTCTTTGTTCGTGTATTGACTTGATCTGCATCATCTGTTATGGGAGTTTAGACACTTGCAGACACACTAATTTACATGTCTTCATTTGGAAGTGAATCAATACCAACCTTCTGTGTGCCAAACTGCTGAGAAACTGGATACAGGAAAGCTACAAAGTGGTAATACACTGCAAGAACAGAAAGGTGTAACAAGAAAAGCACTGACCAAATGAATTCCTGCTAATGCTAATAAAGCTCAATATAAAACGCAAGGCAATGCATTTCTAAAGGCCATCTACCTTGTAATAAACTACTGAAAACTTAAAAAAAACCCCTCCCTTTGCCACACAGAGTAGAATTACACACAAGCACTGTGGATAAGTTTGTTCTTTAATGTGAAGGTGGTGGATCACTGGAACAGGTTGCCTAGTGAGGTGTTGGAGGCCCTATCCCTGGAGACATTCAAGATGAGGTTTGATGGTGCTCTGAGCAAACTGTTATAGTTGGAGATGTCCCTGCTTGTTGTAGGGAGGTTGGAGTAGATGACCTTTAGAGGTCCTTTCCAAATGAAGGCATCTCTGATTATTACTACTTCATTAAACCTATTCTAGTTTTGGTGGGGTTTTTTTATTCCAATTTAAAATCTCTCTTCCTTATTCTCCTCTTTAGCTTACCCTGGGAGGGTAGTGGGGGAATAACAGAGTACATATGTTATTGTTATCACCTGGTTATCGGCTAAAACTGTGACACTTTCATAAATGCAGAATTAGTTGGGAGAATCCACAAGAACTTGATGCTAGTGAAAAAGGAGTTAAAGAAATCTCATCGGTTTTAAAATAAACAATACCGAACACATGGAGTGCAAAGCCTCCTGCAAAGGAATAATGGGGATTGTACAATGAGACCACATTGTCTTAGTTAGGATCTCACTGTTGATCTCACAGCATGAAGGAAATGAAAATGAGGTCAACTTACTAAGCAAGAATACCAGCAGAACATGGCATAATGGGCCAATATTAGACACAGTTGGCAAGGGACTCATCAAATTCCAAAAGAAATAATGCTCTAAGTGCATTAGGAGCAAGAAGATGATGAAAGAAGTCCACTGTGCAACACAGGGGAAAAACTAGAGGGATACAGAGACAAAGCTAATGTTGATATTGTCCTTTTTTTTTATCCATCTTCAGCACAAATCTGCTGCATTGAGGTGCTTAATGCAATTAATAACAGCAACAAAAGGCAAAAGGGTAAGATCTCACCTTTGACTGTACAAGCAAGGAGCCTAAGAAATAATGGATTCAAATAATCTGTTAAGTGTCCAGTTATGAATTTATTTCAGAACCGTTAAAGGCTGGATTTCAGAGCAGTGAAAAGGAAAACTGCAGAACTATACGTGCTAGCTAAAGGTATACAGCATATATGTCTAAAGAAGAGGATAAGCACTGCTAAGGACTCACAGACTAAGCCAGCTTCAGAAGAACTCTGTAGTCTACACATAGACAACCAGTTATTTTTTGAGATGCCCTGGGGTGTCCTAAAGATATTAATATAAACACATTCTGGGCACATACAACCCAGAACCTACAGGGGACTTACAACCTTTTGAAGAAGTTGGGTACGAGACTACATACCAGAATGCATCTCAGTTGACACAAGAAGCCTGTGTTTAAATATCTTTTTTGCTCTCCATGTCTTGAAGCTCCTGAGAACATGTGTGTTCTGGTTTGGTTTGGTGCGTTTTTTGGTAGCGGGGGAAGGGCGCCAGGAGTGGCTCTGGTAAGAAGCTGAGAAGCTCCCCCTGCTCCAAAACCAGCCAAGGAGCCATTAGAGGGACAATAGATATGTTTCAGCAATTAACATACGAAAGAACATCTATAACACCTGAGCAGAGAAGGACTTGGGGGGAGAAGAGCTGTGCTAGAGGAGGAGAGTGGTGCTGGTGGTTGGTGAGGAAGAGGGGGAAGAAGGTGCCTGAGCAGAAGTTTCCCTGCAACCCATGGCGAGATGGCAGCTGTCCCCCTGCAGTCATGGAGGAACGTGGTGGAACATTCCCTGAAGGCTCCAGGAGGGGTGAACTTGGCCACTGGATTTGGATTTTGTGGCCAGAGGATTTGCTGCCAGTGGACTCTGGTTGTGCAGATTTGGAAAACACCAGTGCAAGGGAAGTTTGTTCCTGAAGGAGCCCGTGACTCTGTGGGAAGCCCAGGCTGGAGCAGCTTGCTCTGGACCTCGTGGGAAGGACTCATGAAAGAGAAGTTAGTGGAGGACTCTCTCCCATGGGAGGGACCCCATGGGGAAGCAGGGAAGGACTGTAAGGAATCCTTCTTCCTGAGAAAGGAGCGGCAAGAAGCACCAGCCCATGAACTGACTCTAAACCCCATCCCCTGTCCCCCTGTGCCCTGGGGAGAAGGAGGGAGAGAAACCGGGAACAAAGTGATTTGGGCCCAGGAAGAAGGGAGGGGTGGGGGTAACATACGTAAGAACTGCTCTCTGTGTTTTCTGTATCCTGTGTGTGTTTGATTCGTGTGAAATTAAATCACCATTTTTTCCCCAAGTTGAGTCGGTTTTGCCTGGGACCTTAATCGGTGAAGAACCCTCCTTGTCCTTTGTCTCAACCCATGAGCTTTGTCCTCATCCCAGAGTGTGTGTATGTGGAGTTGAGTGAGAGGCCATGTGGCTGTTCCTTTTGTTGTCGTGTTGGGCCCAGACCACGACAATGTGCAATGATTAAAGCAGAAGATGTCACACTATACACAACTGCCTGGAAGTTAACACTGAGTTGAGCAACAGCCAACACAGATTTGTCAAGAATAGGTCACGTCAAGTCAGCCTGTTTTCTTTCTGACAGCATAAAAGGCCTTGTAACAGAAAAGAAACAGCACAAGTTTTATATCTTAACAATGCTGTGTCATATGACATTTTATTAAGCAAAGCTAGGATATATAAATTGTAATTGGGTGGCAGAACTCTTTGATTAGGTAACTATTGTTCATTTATTATCAACTGGAAGGCTGTGTTTCAGAGGCATGATAAAAACAAGGAAGGAATTTGCAAATAACCTCAGAGAGGGACAGAGTACACTGGAATCTACAACTGCAACTGAATTATCTTGATGGATTTCAGTTACTTTGGAAACAACAGGGGTAAGTATAGCATTGCAATACTGGCAAATGCAAAGTTTCAGACTCTTGTAGTAATACATATAAAGAGAAATAAAAAATGAAGAAACAAAGTGGGTATGCGATGCTTCTGTAGAAAAGTATTTGTGGTTTATGAACACACAGGCTGATCACAAACTGAATATAAGTCAATCTTGCTATTAAATTGCAAAGGTGAGCACAACACCAGAAGTTATAAATGGGAGCACTGTGTAGAAACACAGAAGTCACTTCTGCTCTCCTTGGCGTTACTTAGCACTTGAGCTGGAGTAATACGCTCAATTTTGATTGTTGCAACTCAGAACTGGTATAAAGACAAAAGGAGAGAAATGAGGCTGAGCATAGATTTTAGGTCCTAGATCTGCAAAAATGCATTACTAATGGCTGCTTCTCAAAAGAAAGAAACAAGGAGATGCAGAATGGTTACTACCATCAGGTTTGAGGGCTATTGCAAAATAAGCACAGTAATCTCCATGCTTGCCATGGAGATGCAGAACTTAACAAAGAATAACAGAATTGCAGCAAGAGTGTGGGGAACAGGTTCAGATTAGACAGAGAAGAGGAAATGTTCTAACAGTGAAAACAATCACTAAACTTACTTGGAGAAGCTGTGAATTCTCCCATCACTGAACAGCCAGAAAACCTTTTAGACAGTATCTACCAAGAAAAACAGACACTGTTGATTCTGCCTTAGTGTAGAGAAGACTAGATAGATTGTCCTTTCTTTGTGTATTTTCCATGTCAAGATATAAAAGATGCTAAAGCAATTTTAAAATGAATTTGTAACAGAGTTTCAACATTTACTAAGCTAAAGGATAGTTATATTGCCAGCTATTACACCACCACTAAAAAGAAAACTTTAAAAGGGCTCTTGCATGCATTTATTTCTCCTCTGACCAACTGCCAACCTCCTTTTTTTAAAATAAAGGTGCTAAAGTCAGTCCTGGCATTATGTCTTCAAGGCAGAGGCCTCTAGCCTCTTAATGCCCTTCCAATGGAGTGCTCTATGTGCTCTAGTGTAACTGACCACAGCTCATGATTCATATCTGAACCAACTGTTTATTTGGAGTGAATGACCTTCATAAACACTGTGATTTCTCAGCTAATGGCTCAGCATTTCCAGCATGTGATTTGAACCTTAGATTGCAATTAGTTCCAAACAATCTTAAATGGATGTCATAGAATGGAGCATTGCACTGTCCTCTGGTTCTGCTTGTATTGCAGACACTCAGTTTTCTTTCTCAAGGGCAAACATGTGGTGTCAGCCACCACAATTATGCTTCATGATGGCTGGAATGAGCCTTACTCACTCATCATCAACTCCTTTGCTAGCAGTTGATAGCTTGAGGCATAATCTGGCCTGCATCAGAAGTAGTGTGGCCAGCAGGAGTAGAGAAGTGATCATCCCCCTGTACTGGGCACTAGTGAGGCTGCACCTCAAGTACTGTGTTCAGTTTTGGGCACAGAAGAGACATTTTGGTGCTGGAGCGGGTCCAAAGAAGGGCAACAAAGCTGGTGAAGGGTCTGAAAAACAAACCCAACAAGGAGCAGCCCAGAGAACTGGGGATGTTTAGTCTGAAGAAGAGGAGGCTGAAGGGAGATCTTATTGGTCTCTACAGCTACCTGAAAGACGGTTGTAGCCAGGTGAGGGTCAGTCTCTTCTCACTAGTAACTAGTGATAACACAAGAGGAAATGGCTTCAAGTTATGCCAGGGGAGGTTTAGGTTGGATGTCAGGAAAAACTTCTTTACAGAGAGGGTTATTAAGCCCCGGAACAGGATGACCAGGGAAGTGTTTGAATCATCATCCCTGAATGTGTTAAAAAATCATACAGATACGGTGCTTAGGGACAAGGTTTAGCAGTGGGCTGGTAGGTTAGCAGAGTTAGGTTAAAGGTTGGACTGGATGATCTTACAGGTCTTTTCCAACCTGAACGATTCTATGAAAAGACAAATTACTTTCTGCTCTTGAGGCTCAGTGTGACATCCCTGTCAAACAGACTTCTCATTAGCCCAAGAACCAGATAATATCACTGGGAAATACAGAATGGCTGAAGAGTAGTGTTTTAAGGCCATACAAATTTTTTACAGAAAAATAAAATGTTACCATCACAAATTGGACCAGGCACTAAAAAGGGGAACAGACCTTATTACTGTATGTGCTCTTGTCAGTCTCTGGACTGTTTAATGTCTGACTGACACATTCTTCAGACATTCTAACAAGATCTTCTTGCGCTTATATAAGCCTGAATTCTACATAATAAAGCAAAACAATGATTCTCCTGTTCATTACTTTGGCTAATGACCTGGGAACCAATTATGTCAAGGAGTTCTCCACAGCTACAGCTCTCCCTGTCAAGTAATATTAGGCAATTATAAAACTTAAATTTTATCCATTTGAAAAATACATTTAAGTGAATTTGCATGCATTTCTAGCATGAAAATCATTGAGGGACTTTCTCCATTTCCTACAGAATACTGCTGACTGTTCAAGTATGCCATTACCTAAGTAAAAGTCATTTTTACACTTATACAACTACCACTCAAAGAGATTGTGATAAATGGGACCAAACTAACAGGATGCTCTAAGAGTTGGCAAGTCTATAATAGAGAATGAGTGTGAATGTGCTTGGGTAAGAAAAGGAAAAGCAGCTGTAGTTGTCACAAAACTCCCTCTAAGTTCTGTTAAACAATGGCTACCTTTCTCATGATAGTGTTTCTGCTACACAATTCAACATAAAGCAAAGGTACTATATTTTTCAGCAGTCAGTAAATAGGAGAGTGGTACCACAGGGTAACAGTATCAGGTTGAATTAACCCGTGATAATTGCAAGGAAGAGATCACAGATAAAGCTTATGAAAGATCCCATAAAAGCCAATTACAAGGAAAGCTATCCAATAAAACATTTCTATTTCTGTTTAGCTTAGCTGGCATAAGACTGAAAAAGGGGATTATTGTTATCCATAAAAATTTCAGTCCATTTAATACATCTGCCAGCAACCAATACTAACTTTTAGTATATAAAAGACTTCCATGGGTTAGTTGCCTATGTTATGAAATACAGCACTTGACTGTTATTAAAGTTGCTGGTCTTTCCATTTAGTTTGGTTTTGGTAGATTAAAAAGCCCAAATCCAGGTATTTTTATTTGGATTTTTTTTTATGGCTCATGTACATTTTGGTGCCCTTCTCTGGATTCTTCCCACAGCTTTTAAAGTGAACTGGCCCTGCTTAATATTCAAGGTGATGACTTAGTATTACTTATTTAATGAAAGGGTATTTTCATTAAAGCAGATGTTTCCACTGAGCTGTCCCTGATCATGACCATATAAAATCTCAGTTAGAAACTAGCAGTGGAATAACCCACATTGTTATTTCCAGTGCAAAATGGTGTGTGTTTTCCTACACTAAAGCCCCACTGCCACCATTAAGCTTCAATTTCTAGCTTAGACTGCCTCATTACAGAACTCCTCAGTACTAGATTACCTCTGGACTTTTGCATAAACCTCACATGGTTAGGGAATGGCCAGAAAAAGGCAGAGCTCAAGAATCCACAGGAAGTACCTGTAGGTGTGACAGATAATTTATAATTCCCTCAGAACTTGCAGGCAGCCACAATCTGAAGATCCAGAATCAGGAACTATATGGGGACAAACTAGTGGCACCATCAGGTCCTGAAAAAGAACTTTGTGAGGGGCCCAAGCAGGAAAGCTGAGAACAGCAAAATAAGAACATCCCTAAAGGAAGCTGCCACATAGTCAACAGAAAAATAAAACCAGCGGATTTCAATACATTATTATATTATTAGCTGCTCAGGTTTGATTCAAGAAATTAAGAATCCTGTAAATTGGATGCTAGGGCAAAGTAGAGCCTTGCATATTATGTCAATGTAGGGGAAAAAAAAAAAAAAAGAGACAGGAACCTATCATCTTAAAGTACAAGCTTTTCATTAATCTGCAGAACCAGAATGAACCATATTGAAAGCCTGTGCCTCTGTGGACAACTTCTTCCAGTGCTTACCCACTCTTGCTGAGGAAATATTTTTCTTGATAATAAAATCAGAATTTCCATTTTTCAGCTTCCATCACTTCTAATGCTATTACCATGTGCCTCCAAGAAGAGATCTGTCTTTCTACAATCTCCCAGTACCTAGATGTAATCCACCCTTTAGAAGGCCTTCAAACACATATCTTGCTCCCCTTAAGGGCAACCATGACCCTTGTCTTCTCTGCCTATCTTTTCTCAACTGAAGCAAATTTTTGTCAGTGCTTTTCATATACATAAAAAAAGGGAAAATAAACACATGCAGAGAAACACACAGTATCATGTTGGAGAGAAGCACAAAAAGTGAGGGTAATATATAGTAAAGGAGTTGGTAATTACCAAGTGTAATATAAAATGTTGATTTCAGGTCTTCAGGACACAGATGGTAGGAATGTGGAAGCAGTGCAGTTGGGAAGCTAAAGAACATTTAAAAAAACAGACAGGGCTTGCCAAAAAACACAGGGACAAAAGGATAGCAACTGTTTCTTTTCCTGAAGGAATACTTAGAGGCTCATCTCAAACACAAAAAAACTCATGCCCACATTTACTAACAGGGCTATGATTTTGTGGAAAAAAAACCCTATCCTTTCTCAAAACAGTTTCCATGTATTTAAAGACAACAATGGAAGACGTTCAGGGTTTGAAGTAGGTAAACAGGAGTATAAGAAAATTGCTTCTGACAAGATGCAACTATCAGGACCTTTGTGCTGTTGTGACCACAAAACAGTTACAGTAAAGCTGAGAAGTACATGAATAATAAGACAGACACATTGAACACAAAGGAACAGAGTAGACAGCAATACATGGGTCTGATTTAAGAGCTTCTCTCACTACAGCAAACTCAGCCATCCCAACTTCACGTTTTAGGCAGGTGACATGGAAAGCTTAAACAGTCTCTCACAGCAATTCTTTTGTAACACAACTCAAAGGCTCATGTTCACTCTGTATAATCTCTCTTCTATGGGTCTCACCTTTTCTCAGTAGAGTGTAACTTGACCTAGAATACGGCTGAATTTTACTTAGTCCTGATTACAAAGTTATCAAACCTTATAAGAAAAACTCTTGTCAACACCAGCTGATCATCAACATAACATGAACAGTTTGTCCTTGAATACAAAATGAAAAAGACAGACTCTAAAGACAGATGGTGAAAGTAATTCTAAATATTACTTGATCCTTTAAAAAATAACCAGACTAAACTTAGATGTAAAGCATCAAAGGATGAAAAAGAAAATATCTACTACTATAAGAATAATTGCTTCAGTCAAGAGGAGAAAAGGAAGAAGAGGCTTTTAAAGAAAGAAACAAAGACATTTTCCATCTTCACTAAAGTGGGAAATACGCCGAGTAAGACTGAAGAATTGCAAACATATGTTTTCAAAATGAAATGTGACTTGTTAATTTAGACCTTGTCTAAATCAAGAAGACAAGTAGGATAGCTATATTCATTCTGATACACTGTAGTGTCAAAAAAAGACAATAGAATCCAATCTGGTTGAGTTTAGATGCAAAAAATTGAATGAAGAATTTAAGAGCAATAAATCTGACAAAATGAAAAGATAAAGTATCTTTTAAAATGAAGGAAAAAACAAGTAAAATATAAGGAAAACCAGAATATGTAGAAAAAAGTACCTTCTAAGTCCATTCAAGTTGCAGAAATTACAATTAAAATTTATTTTTCCATTACATCCATCATACAAGTACCAATCCCAAGCATGTCAGAACATGTGACAGTATTTATAAAGGTACTAGAAGAGGCACATGAGTGTAGAAATAAAAGGTAAAACAGAAAACATATATAGACTGTGATCAAGGCAGGCACATATGAAAATAATTTTAAAAAATGATACTTGGAGACTGTGAGAAAGTAAAACATTATTAAATTATCCAACAATGCTTTTATGTTGAAGAAGGTGCAGAAAGAGAGGTTTAAACAGCCAGGGTCTATTAATCTAGTTTTTGATAAAAATATGGCATATGCCTTTGACCCCAATAAGCAGAATGTGAGGGGATGTCACATATGAACATCTAAAATTAGTCAGTCATTTTTGATGAGTATCATAAATGAAAACCCTGTATCCAGTTCCTTTTCTCTAGGCATTAAACATTGCACCCACATGCAAAAAAAAAACACACCCCAAAGACTGTGTGTCCTTAACACAAAAGAGAGCAAGCTAAAGGAAAGTCGAGTTTAAATAATTCAAAGAATAGCAATATTCTCAAATAATTAGGAAAAGAACTCTCAACCTCATTTTCCTTTCCATTTAAGCAAAACAAATATACTGAAAAGAGAGGGAGAAAGGGGGAGAAAGAGAGGAAAGAGAGGGAGGAAGAAGGTGGAAGAAAGTGTGAAGAGAGGGAGAGAGATTGTAGCAGAAACTTAGATGAATCACTTCTGCTTGCTCTTTTTTTTTTTTTTTTTTTTTTTACTGCACCTGCATCCAACATCTTTTTTCAAGCCCTTGGCTGTCTTCAGATACAGAATTGCAAGGAATGTTCTGTTCTGCATCTAATTCCAAGGCAGCCCTACAGTGGCAACACTGGAGGCACTGCAGACCAACTCATATAATTTAATTATTAGTACTTTGCAGCAGCTGAAACACTGCACACTGCAGTAGTGCAATGCATCCTTAATAGCCACATAATTTGAAGCATGGCAGTCACTTGTGTCCATATGTTACCATTTTTGTCCACATATTATACTCTCCTAACACAGCTCCTAGCACAAAATCTTTTAAAAAGGCACTGGAAGGGAGGTGTTTTATCAATTTAACTTTTTAAAGTACTAATAATTCTGTCAAATGTAAATGGAACCGGTGTTGCATACAAGAGCCTCTTTTTTAAAGCACTAACAGCTGTGCACTGTGCTTTATAAACCTTGCTTGGAAGGAAGGAGAGTGGAACAAAAGTTTCACTAGTCTGTATCACTCAAACAACCATGAGTGCAGGGCTCATCGCACTGCAGAAGGAATTATGGAAAATTATGCTGCAGCTTTGGCTCTTGTATTTTCAGTTTTCAGCAGGCTCAGCACCATTGCTGTGTCCTATTAGATGTTCTAACGGAGTTGAGCCTTGCTAGAGACATAAGGAATTGCAATAGTTCTACTAACATCTCGACAACATTTGTTTGTAAAAGTGAGGCATGTTTTAAGCATGACAAGAGCTTGTAGCCAGGGCTTTAGAAATGAAACGAGCTTACTCAACATGGATACAACACGGTGGAAAACACTGATTCACACTTCTGAAATACAGTGACCAGGCCTGCAGAAAAACAAAAACCTGACACTTAATAAAAAATGTAAAGCTTCTTATTCACATATATCGAAGTCCTGACATTGAGGAGGACCTCTATGGATTACTGCAAACAAACAAGAATCAGTCACAGCAGCCAGACTGCAATCCAACTGCAGCAAGCCTTACTGGACTGCCCTAGGGAACCTAAAAGAATATTCCTGTAGTTGAAGCCAACAGGGACTTTGAAGTAAAGTCTTTCAGTCTTCAACTCATGTAAAGTGAAACTGATGTTTGTTATTAATACATGACTGTGAAATGTGCAGATACATCATCCCCACAGCTGCATTTGGTAAAAAAGGTATTAACTTGCAGCACAAGAGGGGCCAGTCGCAAGCAGTAACCTCTCTGAACACCCCTGGCTAGCTGAGCTCAGGAATCTGAGCCCCAGAACCTTATTGAAAAGCCAGCTGAAATGCTTTGGAATTTCTTCATCCATCTAGTCTATAATGCACCTACATTAAAAGATGTACCTAACAAAGACGTACAAATAAAGCACATTATAACACCACCATGCTATCAGCATTAACCATTAAAACCAAAGAAAAAACGTCAGTTAAAGGGAGAAATGTGTCACAAAATGACCTTCAATTACTAAACACACAGGGGTGCCAATTTAACAGCTTTTTAAATATGCTTAGGAGCAGAGGACATATGTTATATTTAACATTCTATTAACATTCTGTTGCAAATGTTCTTGTCTGAACTAAGTGCTTTTGTCATCACCCTGAAACTATTTCAATGTAAAACTCAAACATTTAGAGGAACATAATAATAAATATTTGAAAGCTACTGATGATAGAGAACTGACAAGGACAGCTGAAAGGCTCCAGTATTAGCAGAAAAGGCAGCTAGTAACTTAACATAACCATTCAGCTACTACTATACAATAATTCCATGGAGAGAAATGTAAAATGAACCTGGGAGCAAATAGTACACACAGGACTAATTTCTGCAGTATGATGTCTAATAAAGAAAACACTGGAGAAGTCCAGCAAATGGCAAATATAATCCTCAAGTTCTGATGAAGTTAAGAAAGCAAACAGGAAGATGGTTCCACTGCTACAAGGAATGAACTGTGAAAATAAAGCCTTGCTTACTCTCTTTGAATATAAAACTAATAAACAGTAAGATACCTACTAAATAGTATTTATTTTATTCTTTTGATTACAAAGAATAAAATAAGTACTAAGTGTCAGAATGGCAGATTCCAAACCTCTCTCCTTGTCTTTTATAAGCATAAGACTTTTATTTACTATTCTTTACTTGCCCTCTACTACGGAACTCAAACTGATGTGCTTGAGAGTAGGAGTAATTTGTGCACATCAAACCAAAGTTACCTTTCTTTATCATTGCTCAAATCATAGGAACAGATATTAAAGCTGATTCATACCACATGAAAGCAAAGAGGTTTTGAAATGGAAGTCTGCATATAGCCTCCCCAAAATTACTTCCAACTATTTTAAACAGAACAGAGAAAATCACTAACTGAGATCAACCTGTGCTTTTTTCCAATGCAAGGTGAGAGGAAATCTATACAAGGTGCTATAATCAATCTGGATGTGTCAGCATCAAGCTAAATTGAGTAGGCCAAGACAGAACCACAGAACCTATGCTGACCTTAAAATGAGAGGATGCTGTAAAGTTATTACAGAACAAGAATACTGGCATGGACCAGAGAGATGGTTATTATTTTGGGATTCACTGATTTAAAAATGGAAAGAAAGAGATTAAGGTGTTTTTTGACAAATTTTAGAATCTTTTGACTTATACATCATGTTTTTCATTTTATTAGATTGGCTTACTCTAAACCTGAAATATTCACTACTGCACTTCTGCAATACTACATGGCTTAAGTATTTCCCTAAGAATATTTCAGTTTAGACTTTTGATTTTAAGTAATGACCTCAACTTTCTATAAACTGTAGATTGATTCAGAAAATAAGACTGCTAAATTTCTTTCATAAAACAAGTAAAGCTAAGACAAGATATAGTTTTTATTGCTTTAAATGCTCAGGTTTTGTCAGATAAAATGGCACTGCAGCCTAACACATGGGTCTGAGGAGGCTTTGAGGTCCTTTGTGTTTGTTTTGACAGAAGGAAATTCCCAGCCTATGTGAAAGGCCAGGGCAAACCACAAGAGGGCCAGAAGAACCCAATATTGCCAGAAGAGAAAACACAGGACAGGGAGTTAAGTTCTAAAAGATCAGAAAGTAGTTAAGCATTTGCAGTGTCTGGAAAGACACATTTTTTCAAAGCATTCAGGAAAGAACATTTCGTTCAGCTCTCTAAGGATGTGTAAAATCACTAAAGCTTTCTGCTCCTATTCAGACGAGGCACCGCTTTCTCTTCTTAGAACCTTACTACAATGGGTGTATTTCCCTTCCTTTTGCCCATATTCTAGGTGTTAATAGCAGGATTTGACTCCCCAGTAGCAGCAACAAGGAAAGCTGGTGTAGACAAGATATTGCCAGCTGCCATTCCTTTTCAACAACCTGTCATATAGATCAGTTACTCATCCTTGCACAACACATGTTTAATTAATATTTAAAGAGGCACTGATGCAGTATAGCAATCTAGATACAGAGAAACTTCCTGCTTTGAAGATGAGTATTTGCTGAGAGGTGGTCAGGAGGCCTTCTGTTACATGTAATCATCAGTTTGATGCACTAATACTAGAAGCAGGTATTTCTTTGATGAAAATTCCATTGTCCTTCAGCTGCAGAATGTTCTAATTAGAGCTGAAAAGAAAAATACTTTGCTAGTTTCTATATTCATATGTTTTTATTATTGTCAGCTTAGTTAGCTCAGTATCCTGGAGGATGACCCAACAGGCTTCTGTGTCAGCTGAGCTTTAAGGTTTCTGAGCCTTTGAGTTCATATAGATTAAGAAAGAGCTGAAAATCTGGACATTCACATTTCAGACATGAGTTTCCTAGCACTTAGTGATGCAACACTTTGCAGCAGGCTGCTAAACAGCCACATCAGGCTCACGGCTTTTTCCTTAAATAATGTCCACGTAAGTCACTCTGAACCTAGATGAAAGCAAATAAAATCCTTGATAAAATGTATCTACCACAACTGTCAACCTGCTCCAAATTTATAGGCATTTTAAATACAGAAAATTACACACAGCCTTCATTGCAACTGAAATAAAATGTAATATACAAGCTGAAATCAATTTCAAGTGTGAATAACTGATGACACAATTAATGTTTTCCTAAGGGAAAAAACCCAAACAGTGATGCTGCACTTCCACCTTGTCAAAAGTCTAGCTGGAGTAGGAAAAACGACAGCACCAACATCAGCAAAGTTGTTCTCAAATTCTTCCATTCAGGGACATCTCTCTAAAGCTCTTTGTTCCAGGGGATCCCATAGCTCTTGTTCCATAAGGAGCTCCCATGGCTCCCTGATAGCAACCGCAAAACTTGAAAACAGAAGAAAAATCAGAAAACACATTCCATGAACCTCTTGACTTGGCCCTGAACTATTTTGAACAGATTAGGCTAACCAGGGTTGAGAGATAAGTAATTTATTTAAAAAAAACAACTTGAATGCAAAAATAGAAAACCTCAACTCCCTTAACTAATGGTTTCTAAAACTGCTTATTCAAACTGACATATGCATGACGAGTTTCAGCTCAGTACGATTGAAGGAGGAGGAGCTATACCGCCCAGAAAAATGGTGTTTATGACAGAAATGACAAAAGATCATTCATCATAGGGCTTTCCTATGTGGAGCAGTTAATGCAGCCTAAATGAGACTGCACTTCATTAGTAATTTCTTTCACAGATCACTATATATACACAAATAGTGTAACTCTATTAGATTTTTATAGTGCCATTCATTACAGTACTTCACATACTGTAACCATACGACAACACAGCAATACAGAGTTCTCTGGAGAAGACAGCAGCAGCCAACTGCAGAGGAGCAGATAGGGAGGAAACACTTCAGAGCTAGAAGAGCAGGAGTAGGAATTTTCAGACAAAACAAGGAAAGGACAATATGAAACACCAAAACTGACCTCTCAGAGGTTGGCAGCTAACTCAAAGAATGGTCTTACACCATTTTTGCTTCTCTGATGCCTCATTTGATTTAGACTGTAGAAATAAAAGAGGAAGACTGAATACCCTTGCATTGTCCAGTCGGAACAAGACAACAGAGACTGGACACCAGAGACTCCCACGAAAGCTCCTTGGCTGGAATCCTCTCTCCTCTCACTTGATCCTTGAACACTACACTGGCATTTTCCAGTTGCCACAGGAAGGAAAATACCAGTTCAATTGCTTTCCTCAGTTCGTATCTGGGATGAAACTGTTAGGCATAGCCAAGGATGTAATCCTAGATATCAAGAAAAGGGATGCAATTCTTTTTCTACTAAGGCCCCTCAAGGTGAAGATTTGGGCCTATTTCATTCCCCACTCAAAGAGAATCCTCAAACTATCACACTTAAAGGACAAACATTTTCATTGGTCTTCCAGAGATGAATGGAGGCTTCTGCTTTCCAAATAGAATCATAGAATCATAGAACTATTCAGGTTGGAAAAGACTCTTGGGATCACCGAGTCCAACCATCATCCCTACTCTACAAAGTTCTCCCCTAAACCAGATCCACCAACACCACATCCAAACGACCCTTAAACACATCCAGGGAGGGTGACTCAACCATCTCCCTGGGCAGCCTATGCCAATGTCTAACCATTCTCTCTGTGAAGAATTTTTTCCTAATGTCCAATCTAAACCTACCCTGTTGCAGCTTGAAGCCGTTCCCTCTTGTTCTGTCACTGACTTCCTGTGAAAAAAGACCAGCATCAACCTCTCTACAATGACCTTTCAGGTAGTTGTAGAGACTGATGAGGTCTCCCCTCAGCCTCCTCTTTCTCAAACTAAACATTCCCAGCTCCTTCAAGCATTCTTCATAAGATTTATCCTCTAGGCCCTTCACCAGCTTCGTTGCTCTCCTCTGTACTTGCTCCAGCACCTTGATATGTCTTTTGAATTGAGGTGCCCAAAATTGGACGTAAAACTCCAGGTGTGGCCTCACCACCCCCTCACAGGGGGACAATCACCTCTCTCCTTCTGCTGGCCACACTATTTCTAATACAAGCCAGGATGCCATTGGCTTTCTTGGCCACCTGGGCACACTGCTGGCTCATATTCAGCCGCTTGTCAATTAGAACCCCCAGGTCCTTTTCTGCCAGACACTTTCCAGCCACACTTCCCCAAGCCTGGAGCGTTGCCTGGGGTTATTGTGGCCCAAGTGCAGGACCTGGCACTTGGCCTTGTTGAAGCCCAGACCATTAACATTAGCCCAACAATCCAATCTATCCAAGTCTCTCTGTAGAGCCTCCCTATCCTCATGCAGATCAACACTCCTGCCTAGCTTGGTGTCATCTGCAGATGCACACTAAATATGGTTTGCTACACAAACCAACAGAAAGCTGTAAGAAGACAACAGGTGGAAGGATAACTGTAAATATCTCATGATAAAACTGCTTTTCTGTGACTAGTTTACTTGCAAAGTATAAGTGTTCATATATGTAGTGCTGGGCCTTTCAAATAACACCTGCAATGTATGCACTATGTGAACACTTTCTGAAACAAAAATTTAAAAGAAAGGCACTGCTTTTAACTAGTGAGGTACGACTAAACTGAAAAAAAACATTGTCTTGATTTTCTTGCAAAAAACTGCTTTAAGAACCCTGATAAGAAAGTAAACGGCCTGTCAGTTCTAGAGCCTCCATTCTTAAAAATAATATCTAAAGTAAGAAACTCCTATAAAAGGCTCCTGTATTTGAAAAATAATGAATTAACACTGGGATCTTTGATAGCTGGAGAGAAAACATTATTTTACTTAGCAGATTTTATTTTTTTTTTTCATCTCTTCCGGTAAATTAACTAGAAGGAGAAAAAAAAACTATCAGGAAAATATTTGCTGGGCACTACATTAAAATCTGTTTTACAGCAGGGAAAAAGGGTCTCTTAAAATCTGTCAATACTGACTTTGCCTTGTGGGAGCTTAAGAATACATTTACATTGTTTCTCCTATGGCTCTGGTTTTAATTTCCTTTTTCAAATATTCCATTATCAGAGTGTATAATTCTAGTCCACAACATACAGTACCTAATTTCATAAGAGGATGAGTAAATGTACATCAACACAATTTTTTCTTTCTCTTTTTGTCTCAAATTAAATGCCACGGAGCCATGGCTTTTCACATACTGATCTAGGATGCAGGTTTTAATGAGCCACTGAAGTGACCTGCATTCTCCAGTTATTACATACAAAGAGGAATATTGACCATCTGCAACAAAATTATAATGCCTTATTTGGGCAAGTTAATTTGTCTGAACATTCCATATTGTAATTGGTAAGACTGTTTAAATTCAGAAGTGAGGCAAGTGTGTAAATGACATTAATTTGGGCTCTCTTTGCTATTTTAACTGCTAGACATGCTGGAAAGATCTTTTTTTTCTTGCTCTAAGAAGGCAGAAATCTAAGCAACAAATGCAGGAGGACCAAACATTGCAGGAAACAGCATGAAATTGAACTCTTATTTCTATCCTGTTACTCTCCAAATTATTCTCCTCAACAGAAGTGGTTAAAAACCCACATGAGCCTACATCCATGAGCTCTGAACAAGAACTTACAAAAGGTGTGAATGAATGGAGTCAGTGCACTGGAGCTGAGCAGCTCCATTTGTAGGCATGTGTAAAAGGTGGGGAGGAGAAGAAACTAACAGGACTGATATTGACCTGGACATTGCTGGCAGAGTGCCTAGGAGGAACACAGATGAAAAGAGACTCAAGGTAAATAAACTCTTGAAGTTTATCTTCATAACAGAATTGTCATAGTTGGAAAGGGCCTCTGAGATCACCAAGTCCAACCATCAGCACAAAAAAAACAAACCAAACCAACCAAACAAAAAGAACCAAGCAGTAGAAATCACACACACTCCACCAAAAAAGCACCCACAAAACCCCCCACAACCTTGGCCACTAGAGCATGCCCTGAAGTGCCACATCTACACATTTCTTGAACACCTCCAAGGATGGTGACTCAACCACCTCCCTGGGCAGGCTGTTCCAGTTCCTGACCACTCTTTCAGTATAGAAATTCTTCCTAATATCCAATCTAAACCTCCCGTTCAGGTCATTTCCTCTGGTCCTATCATTACTCACTTGGGAGAAGAGGCTAACACCCACCTCCCTACAATCTCCTTTTACGTAGTTGTAGAGGGCAATGAGGTCTCCCCTCAGCCTCCTTTTCTTCAAACTAAACACCCCCAAGTTCCCTCAGCCACTCCTTGTATGATTGTTCTCCGGACACACTCCAGCAACTCCATGTCCAGAACTGAACACAGTATTCAAGGCATGGCCTCACCAGTGCTGAGTACAGGGCATGACCACTTCCCTGCTCCTGCCGGTCACACTACTCCTGATACAGGCTAGGATGCTGTTGGCCTTCTTGGCCACACTGCTGGTTCATGTCCCTGTGCCTGTCCAACAGCATCCCCAGGTCCTTTTCTGCTGGGCAGCTCTCCAGCCACTCTTTCCCAGCCCTGTAGTGTTGCCTGGGGTTGTTGTGACCAAAATGCAGGACCCAGCACTTGGCCTTATTGAACCTCACACAACTGGCCTTGGCCCATCAATCCAGCCTGTCCAGGTCCCTCTGTAGAGCCTTCCTACCCTCTAGCAGATTAACACTCCCACCCCATTTGGTGTCATCTGCAAACTTACTGAGGGTGCACTCAATCCCCTCATCCAGATAATCAATAATGGCATTGAACAAAATTGGCTCCAAAACTGAGCCCTGAGGGACACCACTGGTGACCTGCCACCAACTAGATCTGACACCATTTACCACAACTCTCTGGGCCTGGCCATCCAGCCAGTTTTTTACTCAGTGAAGAGTACACTTGTCTGTGCCATGATTCACCAGCTTCTCCAGGAGAATGGTGTGGGAGATGGTGTCAAAGCCTTACCAATGTCTAGGTAGACAATGTCCAGAGCCTTCCCCACATCCAATAGGTGGGTCACATGGTCACAAAAAGAGTTCAGGTATGTCAAGCCAGATCTGCCTTTCATAAACCCATGCTGACTGCCCCTGATCCCCTGGATGCCCTGTGCTTACTGTGTGAGCTCACTCAAGATGAGCCTCTCCATGATCTGTCCCAGTATTGAGGTCAGACTGACCTACCATCAGAAGGAAAAGCTAAAAAAGAGATTTGGCAAGTTTGGAAGATCTGCTGGACAGTTTCCACTTAGACAAATCAGAAAGCTGCATAGTTTTTAGAAAAAAAAAATAAAGTAGGAGCTGGTTTATGCTTAGATAAACTTTACAGTAATTCTACAGCTAAGAATTTTACCTATGAAATTATGGAAAATTTTCTTCTTATTCTTTTCTGGAACAATTTCTAGTCAATCAAATCAGCCTCTGCAACACACTTTACGCATTGTAAAAAAATTCCATTAAAGAAAGAAACATTGCAATATTGCCACTTACCTGTCTGTCTACTTCTGGAAGCAAAAGCAAGAGGTATTGTTGAAAATGCTGAGGTAAAGAAGCAAATGTGTGTTTATTTATTAAAGCCCTCAGGTTAGTGTTGACTAGAATAGATCCTGGTGTTTCTATGTCAATATCCTCAGCTTTGGTCCATTTCAAATGTCCTGGAGTAAATAAGCAGAAACAACTTTAAACATAAGTAAGACAATAAAAGCAATTAGTTTTAAGTTTTTAGCTTTTATTTTATAATACAGTAAGCTCCAGAGAAACGGTGCTCTAAGAGAAACACAGCCTTTTCTAGGTGTCTTAACAGCTTTTTTTATATTCTCTTGAGCTCTTACAGGATCCATGTTTCAGTTAACATCACAGCTGTCTTACTTCCAGCTCAACAGACCAACTCAACACAGCAGCAGCAGAAAATTTTCCTGTCGTGTCATCAACATAATTACAAGCATCTATTTCCAAGCAAAAGACTGCTTGATGAGGATGATGTGAATCAATCACCATAGAGTGCTGCTCTTCCGCCATGTTCCACATCTGCAGTGCTCTATGGCCTATATAACTTGTCACACAGCACCTGCTAAAAACTACCTGTGTGAATAGACAGTGATCATAGAGATGAGAATATTTAATGTGCTAAATTAGTGTCTGAAAACATGCATTTTTCAAAAATTTTCTAAGAACCTATGATCTAAAATGATCAACACACAAAAGGCAGCAGCAGAAATTATCAGAAGTTTAGAAAACAGGGTCTATGAGCTAAAACACAAACCTGAGTACAAGTCAGATAAAGACTCAGCAGAGGGAAGGGGAAACACATAAATGGCTGATGCACAGGATTAAAGAACAATTTCTTCTTACTGTCCACAGTGGATAGCAAAGGTAACAGGTTTTAACTCTGGCACAGTAAGAAATATTTCTGTGAAAGTATTGAGAAAAGAGAGCTTTCAACCACCAAGGACAGGGAGACACTAGATTAGATCCATAGGGAGGCATTACAGTCTCCATCAGTAGAAATCTTTAGGAAAATGTTAGACATATACCTGTCAGGAATGACAGGGGTATAACTGATTTTGCCCTATTTGACGAACAAATTAGATGACCACTGGAGGGTCCTGCCTGGTCTCATTTTGTTATTATTTCTAGGATAATATTTAAAAGATACTTTTTAAAGCTCCTTGAAAAGCAATTACTGTTTCCTGTTTCAGGGTATATACACATTGCTACAGTCCTTTTTTTCCTCTCTATCTTAACATATGATACTCAATATAAAAATGGAAGAAGTGGGTAGTCCAGGTGGCTGGAAAAACTCAAAAGCTTCAACCCCTCCCACAAAACTCCTCCAGGTTTTGGTCTGTTGTACTTTCAAATATTTCCAAGATGCTACAGAAGGGGTATTAGCTAAATCATAGACAAACTCCAGCAGAATCTCTAAAAAAGAAATGGAAAAGAACATCTTACCGCAATAAGCAATGATGACTTATAGCATTTACAAGGTACCTCTCAGCAAGGATTATAACTGAATGTTAGGAAGAATAAACGTATTTTACAAATGGGGGAATTTGGGCATACTGATTACTAGGAACTTCTGAAACACTTCAAACTATTTAACAGTAACATTAATAAAAAAAATGCAATTACACTTTAAATTTCTTGGAAGGCCTATAGTGGTCTCCCCTGAAAAGCTAAAACCTCACCCACAAAATGTACAAATTAAAGAAAACGCAGCAGATTTGTACATTTTAAAAGCTGCCCTCAGCCACAGCCTACCACTAACATTCCTGCTATTTCCTTTTGCTTTTCAGCAGGCAATATGAACTGAATGAGACAAGGATTACTTTGCACTCAGCGCACGATAACCTTTTCCAACACATATTTCCACAATACTGTATTTCAGTACAGCAAAGACCCCATTACAAACAAATGAATGTCCTGTTATAAAGGACAATTGTATGGAAGAAGTCCCCATTTTCATGAATGCTTCACAATAAACTGTCTTCACCATCTGTTCCACCCACTAAATATAAATGCAAAAAGAACAAAGTCCCGAAGCGTAACACAAGTAGTATGATGTATCTGATTTTAATGCCTGTATATATACTCTTTTCTGTAATCAATACAGAATAAACATCCCCATCTTCTTAGTGACTCCAAATTGGAGTAATAATTTTCCCCAGCTAATGCATCATATCCTATGGACGGACATACACATAGAGATGATCCAAACTAAACGCAGATATATGACTTCAAAGTCAGTAACATTCTTCAGTGGCAGGTATTTTATAGTGTGAAAAGCTCCAGACAGTATCAGAAAATCAAACCTAATCCTTTGTGCCTTGGTCACACGTTTCCTGATTTATTTGACCTGCTGCTGCTTGCAGGCTACTATGGAGGTAGTATCAACTCATGGAAGAAATGTGTATATTATTCCTAGGACAACAGGCCAGTAGTTCACTGTGGATAGCCAACATAGCCCTACCATAAAAAACCAAAATCTGTTCAGAAGAACAAGTTATTTCTCTTGCACCATTCCTACAGCTAGTTTAGGACCTATACTGCAGCTCTCAAGTTTGTAATCAGTTTTAGCAAAGTATTTCAGAGTAATATGGAAAGCAGTAGTTCTGTGGAATATGACTAGAGTATGGCTCTGAGAAGAGTTATGACAAAATGTATGCCAATGGTTTTTACATTGTTTTCCACAGAAAAAGACATTTTGAATTCTTATATAGATGCTACCAGAGTTTTTGGGAGTCATTGCCCAGATCAGAAATATAACCTGAAAGATGAGAGACAAACTCAGGCTTACAGCCTTAGAAAGTAAGAGATTAGTCTCTTCTAAGAAACAAAAGGGAACACTATAGTTCTATATCACAGTATAAAACTCAGAATAAGAAAAGGACAGGAATCACATAGTTGGCAGAATCAGTTAACTAAAATGGGAAGAAGTCATCATAGTCAATGGGTGCTCAGAAATTCTACAAATCACAAGCAGTGAATGTTGGAGAGATCAGCACTTTTGGACAATCAGCAATGTCTGGAACTGCATAGTGCACTATATAGGACACTGGACCTCTTCTCAAAGGTGCTCAACAACTCTCCTATTAGTATCCCAAGTAATATTATAGGAGAAAAATTTCAGCAGGCACAAGAACAGAAACCCTTAAACCTTACACAAAGTTCCCTGCATTCCAAGTGTGGTATCCCAAAAGGCCAGAGGATTTTTTCTGAAATCCACAAAAAAATTTAATTAATTCATTTTACATTTGGTATCACTTGACAACAGTTGCTGAAATACCTGAGGATGGGGATGTATGTGTGTATGAAATTATGTATCTCGGTCCTATATAGAGAGAAAAGTTATGGGAAATAATCTAAAGTTGAACATATCTTAGCATAGCAGAAGTTGTAATACTAAAGAAATATTTTCATTTTGGAATAATGCTATTTGATTGACACAGAGAATTATCTATCCATGCGTGACTGATGAACAATCTGCAGAAAGATCATATAAGAAACCAAAAAACACTATAAAGGGGGCTTGTGACACAATAAGGCTTGTAGGAAACAACTTGCCAGGAACTTGCAATAGCATATTTAACAACAAATCTATGATATTTAAGAAGCATGTTCAAGCCATTTTACAGCTATTTTATGTAGTGCTGCATCCAGCTCTGGAGCCCCCTATGCTAGAAGGACAGGGACCTGTTGGAGCATGTCCAGAGGAGGGCAATGAAAATGATCAGAGGACTGAAGCACTTGTCTTATGAAGACAGGCTGAGGGAGTTGGGGCTGTTCAGCCTGGAGAAGAGAAGACTCCAGGGGGACCTCACAGCGACCTTCCAATACCTGAAAGGGACCTGTAAGAAGGCTGGGGAAGACCTGTTCACTAGGGCATGTAACGATAGCACAAGGGGAAATGGTTTCAAGCTAGAGAAGGATTTATTTAGGTTGGAGATTAGGAAAAAGTTATTTAGTATGAAGGTGGTGGATCACTGGAACAGGTTGTCTAGAGAGGTGTTGGAGGCCCTACCCATGGAGACATTCAAGGTCAGGCTTGAAGGGAATCTGAGCAATCTGTTCTAGTTGGAGATATTCCTGCTTACTGTAGGGGGGTTGGACTAGATGACCTTTAGAGGTCCAACCCAAGACATTCTATGATCCTATAAATATAATACTAGGCTGGATCATTAATAAAGAAGAATAATTTTATCATCACAAAGGCAGATATTTAATAATTTTTAGGATGATCCAGTCACAACAAAAAGCTTGTTTGTTAACTTTTCCACTATGGCCAAATTGCAAAATACTTCTCTAAATGATGCAGCACTATGCTGACTGCAAAAAGTCCTTTGTATAGATAAAGAAACATCTATGTAATTATTCTACTTTACTTTAGCCAAGACAAGAGTCTTATTGAACACTACATTTTCTGCTCCTTAGGGAACATTTCCAATTATATTTCATGCAGAGCAGGAAAATCTGCTGTCACATGGAGCTACTGAGAATTTACTCTTAGCATCTCTTCAGAGAAAATACTTCATTAATTACAGATCATCATCTATGAATCTTGCTAAAAAACCCAGAAAATAATACTACAAACTGTATCTACAACCTCAAGAGATGTAACTTCAAAATAATTAAGATTCCACTGAAGAAAAAATCAACCAAAGAAAGAAAATCAACCAAAGAAAGAGAATCAACTAAAGATGATGTGCCAAATCTCTATATGACATGGAATAACGCAAATGAAGAAAAGAGGGTTAACTTCTAATAGGGCAGCAATGTAAGCAAATACACTGTTATCTTTGGGAATAAATGCATATTAGATCATAAGCAAATTTATGAGGAAGAAATAGTATTTGCTACACTCTGCCCACAAAAAATCATAATGCAGCAATGATAAGCTAATTGCTAAATGACCTCTCTGCCTGCATCTGCTTAGGTCAGTCAAACTTTAAAAAGCAGCTACAGAAGACCACTCTGTGGGGGAAAAAATGTCCATGTATTTTCCAGGTACCCAGAAAGGGAGATCCCTTCTTGAGAAAGGGTCAGTTGCTGAGTTTGAAAAAGTGACATAAACTGGAGAAATAAAGCTTGTATAGAGAATACAGTTTAGAAAAATATCAGTATTACAATAACAAGGTATTTATTTTACTCCTACTCACCTAAACCAGATTTTTTTAACCTCTTTAAGTGCTGGCTTGTTTGTTTTCCAGTTGGAGACTTTTGCCCATGTTTCATCTCTTTATCAGAACCATCTGCTTCACCATTTTTAGATTCAGACCCTTAAGAAAAAAACAACCAAACATTCCAAACATGATACTGATGCACATGTACAAATAATCCCCCCGAGAACCTCTGACACTGTAAACAAAACAAAAACAGGATTTAAAAAAATTGACATCTGCTTGCTGAAAGGCAATACACCTTTCTGGTCACAATACAATTCCTCATCATCAGAGGAAATGGAAGAAAAAGCTCAATAAATCAATTAAGTGCTGAAACTGAAGTCTGCTGAACACTGCAGTCAATAAAAATGTTCACTGATCTAATAAAAAGAACGTTTTCCTATAATGCCCAAGAGATATCTTTAAAAGTATTTTAACCTCAAGTTATGGGGCAGTAAAGCAAGCTAAAGGTGAAAAAAAAATCATTTCTCTGTGAAGAAATGCTTATAGAAAAGATATGCCTGGAAATACAATTGTGAATTTGTGTTAAACATAGAAACCTCTTAAAATCAAGCAACTTAACCACCAGACTAAGGTCAAGGTTATGCTGCAGTGAGATGCATGGTACAAAAAGAAGAAAAGCTAACAAAAGGATCAGAGTATTGCAATGCAGAACTGACACGTAAATTCACATTCACAAAGAAGCTTGCCTTTCCTCCCCCCTCTCCTCTTTTTATGGCACTGAATGCCAGCATGTGGTCCTCCATTAGAGTTCCAGAGCTAAATAAAATGTTACTTTGCATTCTTTTAAAGCTGCTGCTATTACCAATTGTCATTTTACCATGTGCCTTCAGTTTTTTATTGAAGAAAAATCTCCATCCTTGAGACACCAGATTTGATAAGGAAATAAAGACATTAAAACAAAGCCACCAAGTGGAAATATTATTTCAGCAGTTTCAAATTCTGTATGCTACACAGCTGATTCAGAGGACTGCTCTGTGACTAGTGCTGACTTTGCGAATGGTTCTTTAGCTATTTACCTGAAGGTGAATCCGACTGCTCATCAGACACCTTTAATGGTGTCAAAACAACACGAGGAACAGTCTTGTTTACCATCATTGAGACTCCATTTCTTCTTTTCTGCTGTTGTCTTAAAGCCTACAAAAACGATAACAAAACATAGAATGTAACAAAAAATAATGCTTATAAGTTAATGACATGCGACATTTCTCTACCATTAAACTGAATGTCTTAAAATAAGCATAATTTACATAGCTACTGACTTGCCAGACTAAACACTCATCCCCTTTATGTAATTTTCCTTTAAAATAAAAAATCAGACTTCTGGTTATAAAGAGAAAGAAGATGCACCTTAGATCATTTTCCAATACAGTTTTGACAACAAAGAAGCACATAACTGTTTGCTCTACCTTAACAGCACAACATGATAACCCATGGAATGTGAAATTAAGACTTCCAAGTAAAAAAAATATAAAATAAATGTTTCAAAGCCAGAATAAAACTATATATGTCTGCACATCTCTTGCAGGTGCATCCTCTCCAGTATACTGCTCAGTCAATCAAGTTAACACAGAGTGTCATCAGTATGTACAGCATGTAAGGACTACAGTATTGATGCACTCACTCAGCCGTGAGTAGTGCTGCACAAAATCACTGAACATGGCAGGAATCATTTATTTTTGTGAAAGGAATCAGTCCTAATCTTGGAAACCTTGCAGCACTTGGCTTCTGTCTGCTTGACTTTGGGCATTAACCTTCAGAACACGAACATGATGGTGTTCTGGCAAATCTGGGGGAAAATGATACAAGAATAAATCTCTACAGTTGGGACTGCTTTGTGTTTCATAAATGGATCAAATACAGGGTTGATAATGTAATACAAAATATAGAAAGATTAGAAATAGCAAATACCTGTCAGACTGTTTTATATGGAAAATGAGGTATGATTAAAAACATCTTAAGACATACAAATATGAATACTTCCCAATTAATACATTTGCAAGCACTAAGATTCCAAAATTAATCAGAATGGGCTGGGCTTAATACAGATCTCTCCTATCCTTCTATTTTTCTTCAATCTTACTGTGCACTCTTTTTGTGACTGTGATTTGTGTTATGATCTTAAGGGGGATTTATTAAAGTAATCCTATATCAACAAGGAACATATTCGGTAGGAATGATCCCTGTAGGTTTGTGAGCATGAATGACTGATGCCTTATAAGGTTTAAGTCTGTAACTTCAGTTAATCTGTAATATCTTTCCAAAATGTTCACATAGCTAAATGATAATAATAAAAATATATCTGGAAAAAGAAGAAATCGGTATCACTCTATTCCTCTAAATAACACACTGCACAACATAAAATACATCAAGCCACACAAAAGCTATTCCATTGATTAACCCCTTTTATAGTACATTTCTTGAAAGACACACAAACACTGTGCAATAAAAAGCAAATTAGAACACTTGAAATCAAACAAAGAGAGGAAGCTGGTCAGATCTGCACTGAACCAAAGAAGCAAGCAGAAAGCCATGAAGAACATGAATACTTCACACATTTTTGAGACAGAAAATTCACAGTGGTATTGAGCAAGTACAGCCAGACTTGTGGACAGAAAATTCCAAAATATTAACATTTCTCAAAAATTCCCCCAAATTCCCAAAATTATCCTCAGTGCACAGTCCTGCCAAGCTAAGTGTCAAACCGGGTGATTCTTATTTAATACTATTACCACTG
The DNA here is from genome assembly GCF_020740795.1 of Apus apus. Lineage (NCBI taxonomy): Eukaryota > Metazoa > Chordata > Aves > Apodiformes > Apodidae > Apus > Apus apus. The sequence goes on along the minus strand of NC_067283.1, from coordinate 112,559,082 downwards.
AGACAATAACAAATAGTCCAGTAAAAATTAACTGAAAAGACAGCCAACTTCTGTGCTAAAGGCATACCAATATAACCACAACCCAAACTTCGTATTGTTGTGCCCCACAGCCTGATTTGTCTGTTGAAGAGCAAAGAGAAGAAATATCCATTCTTGGTGTCATCCTCCCTAAACAAATGAGTAAAAGCCCAAATGATGCCCCACGTTCTCCTCCAGGTTCCTCCTGACCTTTCAAGACAATTTCCATCTCTACCAGGAACCCCAGCCTTGTTGCCAGCATTCATAAGGAAATACATTTTTAAAGATTTATACAGTCACTTTGACAGAGGTAGATTCTTTGCATAGCCTCACAGCTGATTTTCAGTGCTTTAGACTGAACTGCCATGAGTGAGAAAAAGTAAGCAGCAGAGTATCCTCCACCAATGACAGGCAGTCAGCGTTTGCACACCTGAGGTGACACATGTGCTGCTGGAGTGAGGGCAGCAGTACCCAATCTTTGTCAGGCATACTACTTACCTTCTTTCGTGTTACAGGTAGGCCACTTGTGGACCTTTAAGCACACTGATGTTGCACTTCCAAGAAGCACAGGCCACCCCATGCTCAAAGAGCATTAATGCAAGACAGTGTGGCTCATCCAGCACTCTCCAGACACTCAAGAGCCACAAAAGTGGGAAACACAGCTAGGAGCAGGCAAACATTGCTATCAGAACCATTTACTTTGAGGCGTAGCCCACTTCTGAGCTACGGACTAAACACCTCAGGATGTGAGGATTAAGGACAGATACCATTTCCCTTTGACACACATTTGCTTTTCAGACTTTCTTTTTCCTTAACATTCATTGTACCACTGCTGATCCCTCCCCCATCTCCCTCAGTTTCACAATGTCAGGAAGTGATCACCAAGCAGGACTCATTGATAAGTTTGAAAATCAGTCTATTCAGGATGACTCAACCTTACAGTAAAAGCTACACAAGAGGCCACCTGAAATACAAGTTGTAGAATATAAAAAAAACAACCAACAACAATAAACCATGTGGACATCAAAATACATGTCAAAGTTTTAACACAAAATGCCAATGAATTCCGCTGTGCCCAGAGAAGAGACAAATAATCATCCCTATCTTTCTATCTTTTCATTTGTCAAAGGAAAGATAAGAAGCAAGGCAGGAGGGTACAAAAGTATCCGGTAAATAATCCAATAATCAATTTGCAGAGTAGAGAGTTGGCTGAGATTTTGCCCAGTCATCCTATTTAGTGAGACATACTATTCCCAGCTAATCACAACAATTCTGTGTTAAATTCTGCTTTGAATTTAAGGCTGCAGGGTTTGAAATTTTGCATAGATAAGACTGCATGACAACACTAGGAGCAACACAGCAGAGGGAGACATTTCTGTCTGCTGCCTGGTTACTAGTAAAGCCAAACAGCAGAAGTGGTTAAATATACACCAAGGACACTCTATGCAGTCTCTGCTGAGGATGAATATGTAACTTCTCTACACTTAGCCTGAGGGATATTAATTTTAGGATACAAGACTACTGTAGGATAAAACACAAATCTTACATCCCAAGATTAATTCTACTTAGCTGGAAAGTCAATGGGATTACTCAAAGTGAAACATACACCAAACACCTTGCTATATTGAGCTTTTCATGCACAAAGCTAATTTACTGCTTTCCCGGTCATCAGGACCAAATAAAATTCTAGTTTTGGTTCTTCTGGTGAAGGGAATAAACACAAAGTAGATGAGTCAAATTTGCAGCTAGCACTGAAGAAAATGAGAAATTTTATAACTTATTCCAAAGAAGATTTTTTCCAGATCTCACCAACACAAACGACATTAGCATCTTTTACCAACACAGCCTTTTGCATCTCATCCATATTTAGAGATATATAACCTCCTAGCTGGGCTGCCTACAGATCTGCAAGAAAGAGCAGATGATTCTACCAAATGATAAGGTGTCATTTTCACTATGGAAAGTGAGAAACACATATAGCACATACGACAGCTTACATAAAGTATATTTTTCTTTAATGGGACTCTATGTTTACATTTCAGATGTATTAAATCACTTAGTCCTAAATGCTTGAGTGAAAAAAGCTTCAAGTTGTAAATTCCTAGAACTGGTAACAGTTGAAGTATTTTGGAAAATGGAACTACCATCCTATCTGTACAGCACATAAATAAAAAGGGAAGAAAATGAAAGTTCATGTGGTATAAAGGTTATATATTAAACACTCTCTTAAAATCACCACCAAAATATAATACTTACATCCAGCCCTTAAGAGCAGATTTGCAAAGAACATCTGTGAATCTCTTGCACGTAATAAGTAAGAAGAATTCCCAATATTCCCACTCATAAAAATGAACCTGTGACCATCTGTTGAGTAACACTGCCATGGTCATCATACAGGGCTTGGCATAATGATTTGTTTAATGAAATTACTTTTATTGCCAAAGTCTTTAAGTAACCTATTAATCAAAACTCAAAATAACTGAAAAGATGAGAAAACACAAACTCGGAAGATGGATGGCAAAAGAAAAACACCATGCAATTAACAGTGATCTTCTAATTCCAAGCAGTTTTTTATAAAGAGGTGACAAGACAAAGTCTCCTTCTCTTTTTTTTATTTATGAACCTGCTGGCATGTAGCAGTGACTTGGAGGCTTCATGAATGCCATTATCTGTTCTTAAGAATAATAATTTCATATTATTATTTCACAATTTCATCAACTAAATGTTGACCTTAACACAGGAAAGAGTTATTTTCCTGTGTGACAAAATGGTTGACTCTCTTCATTAAAAACTAAAAAAGAAGTCTTTAAAATAGGAATTATATAAACTAAAATGTAATAAGAAAAGGGAAAAATACTACCCCAAAAGAGCACCAGAAGCAAAATGTCAAGCTCTGTGCTCTGATTTTACTGCTGCTTGGGATATTTTTTTTATTTTTCTTTCCCATATCTTTTCAACTCAGAATGAAAAAATGCAGCGTACAGAGAAACCATTAATGAAGAAAACTACTTTCATTTGAGCTTCAATACATGACATGCTGAGAATGTTAAAAATTAAGTTATTAACAACAAAGACATGTAACACACTTCGTTGCATTAAGCAACATTGTCCCAGATTTCTATTTGTTCCATAAATGCCAAGGCTGCATTCTGAAACTCCCATCATGAAACATAACCTTTGAAATTTCACACATTATGGATCAGAAATGTAAAGCTATGAAATTCATCCGTTCTGCAATGTGAAAAACACGAGCTGTGACATTCAGAGAAAAGTCTGTTGCACAAAATAAATAACAACTCTACATCATGGTCAAGGATCCCAAATGGTCAAAGAAGAAAGAGATTTATAGTTTATCACTGATTCACTTAACGTCACCATAAAATTTTCTGTTTGTCCTCTCTCTCACCCTCATTTTGTTAGTAAAATTACCAGCCTTTAATTCCCATGTCTGTATTAAATTAAAATTTCTCAGTGGCAACCTGTTTCCTGGATACACACAGCAGTAAAAATAAAACACTAAGCACCACAAACCACAAAGAATAAACACATTGTTGTTTTTAGAATGCCACTACTTCTCATATTAAACATACATGAAAAGTACTTTGGTATAAACATGCAAATACAAGATCAAAACAATAATAAAGATGTCTTCTTAACACTCAGAGCCAGAGTTGCTGCAGATCATGACAGACTGCAAAGTAAACATTTTTGTTGCTCTCCCAATCACAGAAACAAGAGGACAAAAAAACGTGATGTGTTCAATGACTGTTCTGACTTGCATGTGAACAAGGATGATGATGTCATTATGCATTGACTCAGTGACTTTTTTTCTAAAGAGAAGAGTGTTGGATTTTTGAAAATTGTTTGTATAGCATTAAACCAGTACTATCTATAAGCTGGTAAGTACTGTGATTTATGAGGAAATCTGTTTTTTGGCACAACAAAACACATGAAGGTAAGGAAACAGTTTGTAGAAAGCAATTTTAAACCAAACTAAAATAAAGATAGCAATGTCAATACAGAATCTTAAAACAATAATCAATATCTTCCCTTAGGTCAAATTTGCAAACACACTCTGCGCAGGGTCCAAAGCATATTGGTGGGGCTTCAGGGCAAGGCTGCCATACTCCAGATAAAATACCCTGTCATATTACCTCTCGGAGAAACAGGTGCATCATTTTACATTGCACCAAGGTAAGAAGTTACAGTGCAATGCCTTTCTACATTGTTTCATCCTGGGTTCTACTAGGTGTCCACACACCCTGAGCATATAGCCTTGTGGGGAACTCACTCAACAGCTCCTGGAACAACATTTGCAGGTAGCTGCTCCTCAGCATTTTGTAGGAGGCTACCTAGAGCTCTGAAGAATTGTGAGCTGCTGCAGCTCCTGTCTTTCCCTGAAAAAGCCAACCATTTCTAGGGTGCAAGTCAAAATCAAGGCATGATTCATTTTCACCTGAGTATAATTTCATGTTATAAACTATTCAAATCAAAAGCTGTTCTTTTCATATGGCCCAGAAGAAGTCACTAACTTAGACACCCAACTGCCACTATATGGAAAAATCAAGTAAAATCACTGGAAAAGCTTGACCGCTACACACCAAATAAAATGAGAATTGCATCTCCAATTATGATCTTTTTCATTAATACAGTAGCAATGACTAACCCATCTTAAACAGTTCCCTGGGTTAGTTGAAGAAAGACATTGTCAGACAAGTGCAAGTCTTAGAACTAGGCCACTATCATCAGCCAGTCTGGGACTTGGGACAAGCAACTTTATCTATAGAATAGAACAAAGAGTGCTTTCGACCTATATTTGGGAAGGATATTCCACTATGTAGCAGTGGTAGATTTAAACAAAGGTAATGTTCATGCCAGGACATATTTCAGGTAAGGGACACTTGTCCTACAGTGAGGTGGTAGAGGGGCAACTACACTTCAACACAGTAATGTTCTAAAGTTGCTTCAAAATTCTTTTCTCAAGAGTAAGAAATTCTGGAAAACACATTTATTACAACAGAAAACATGCAGGAGAGCTGCACAGAGCATGCTATGCAAAAACCCCAGAGGAAAAACAAACAAGCAGAATGCTTCAGCAACAGGGAGCTAGTTATTAAAAATGGATACAAAAAAGATTACAGGGATTGTGTGGATTCCTGTCAAGGGCTGAGGACCAGAAGAAAGTCCCAAAAACACTGTCTTGTGTCTTACCAAAGTACTGTGTTGAGCAGCTGGTACATGCTGCCCATGCATAGGGACCTTTAGAGGGACATACCGTGCAGCCTGCCTTCGGGCAATGCATGTATTCCCTGAAGAGCTCCTGCTGGAACTCTTGCTCTTCCAGGTTGTTTTCCCCATTATGCAGTCTCCCTGCCATAGTTTCTCTGTCCTCTTCCCTAGACTTGTCTTGACAATCAGAAAATCAGTTTAGTTTATCATCTTCGAACTTCCATTTTCCTGAATGCATTTTGTAAATTCCACTGTCCCTTCCCATGTCTCTCTAGAAGTCAAAAAGCAACATGTTTTCCTTGTTTTCCATTTGTCGACAGGAAAATTTGTCAAGAAGCATCACTTATGTCACCAGACATCTGATCAAATGCTTCAGCTAGGGAGCCAGAATTCTCCAACTGTGGCCTTGGTAAATTTGTAGCATCTGAAATGAAACATAGGAAAATGGTTAACAGAGACACTGAGAAACTGCAGCAAATTCTCTATACCAAGGAATTCAGTACAAAAAATACCTCTCAGTTCACAGTGGATTTTCAGAGCCTTTCAGGAAGACACCCTGTGCTCAAATTCTAAGTGATAAGGACATAATCATAATGATCTCATCTGTCATCTTTGTTTCTTTGGGGGGCAAGGAAGGGAAAGGTGGGCAAGTAAATATATCAGGCTTAGATCAGAACGTGTGAGTGAACAATTGCTCAAATGAGTCAAAGGACAAGCACCACAAACAGACTCTGACTGGATTCATTTCTATAGACAGCAAAATGCTTCAAGATAACCTGCATCTGGCTGTAGTCAAGGAAAGAAGTCCTAACAGAATGCATGTGGAGGGAGTAGGACTGGTGAGTTTGCTCTTGTTCTTCTCTCAAAGCAAGATAAGCAGTGTGCCTGAGCTGAAGACAGGAAAGCAAATCCACACCAGCATCAAGGGAGATTAGGATTTTACTTTCAGTGCCAACCTAGGCACTTGGACACCTGTGTCCTTAACAAACAAACAGACAAAGAAATCTTGATAAACTAGTCCTGTGAATTTGGGTAAACCAGGGCTAAATTTCACTGTACACCATTCTGCTCTGAAATTTATTATCTTGTTGCTTCAGGTTGTAGGTTGTTTCTAATAATCATTACAGTTGTGCTTAAAAAGTCAGCTTGAAATGTTATTTGGAGCTGTACAGGTCTAATGTCCTATAATTCAGAAGCAACACATTGAGCCAAACCATAACTTCCCCACAGCCCTCTTACTGCTTGGGGCCTGACAGCATCCACTGGAAAAAGAGGGGTGTGGAGTTGCCACTTCTACTATAGGAACAAATCATATGGATGGGTGCCTTCCTTCTCCATAAAAAACCTGCATCTACCCACTTTATGACCAAAATAGTGGCACATATATGAACCCAGCCACCAAGCATGCAGACAAAGCCCAAAGTTAAGAAAAACAAAACAAACCAATGTCAGTAACATACCTTGTGTAGACTCCCTTATTTCCTGAGCTTCTCTCCTCCCAAACCCACTTGGCTGCTGTTTCTGGAGTTTCTGTCTCTACAAAGAGATCTGGATGCCCAGCACAGTCTCAGACATGTCCTGGTCTGTATTCAGATTCTGAGTCTGAACGGAGTATCCTTCTCTTCTCCCAACAGAAAATTTATGGGTACCCTTCTTGGTGCTGATTCCAAAGTGCCAAAAGTGAGGCAGGATTTTCTTCCACGTCTGGGAGTTCTACTATCATCCCAGACACTGTTATAGTTCATCTTCAAGTTCTTTATCCTCTCTTGGTACTGCCCCAGGAAACAACTGGTGCACTGATGGACAAGGAGCTCTTACACTTGGCTATCAGAGTCCAACAGACACTAATACCACCTCAATGTCCTGGATATTCACACATGCTCAGTGTTACCTACATGAGGTCAGTTTGCAGGTATGATCGTTTCTTCTGAGAAATGTTCCAAGAACATCCTGATAGATACAGACAGATCTGTACATAGCGAAGAATTAAAAAAAAAAAAGTATCACCTGAAGTCAATGGAACAGAAACTGGACCAGAGAGGAGCATGGTAGATACTATGCCATGACTTGATGTCCGTACTTGAGTTAGGTCCAGATTAAGAATAATTCACACAGTAGTGTGACCGTGTACCACTGCTAGCAGATGCAGATGTAGCTCAGTACTTTCCCAGGAAGAGATCCTTACATGGGTATGCTTGCCAAAACTCTTGAGTGTGAACATGAAGTAAATCAGTATGGACCTGATCAGTACTGACAGGAAATCAGCATGTGACAGCATGCCTTAAACTTTCTTTTCAAATGTACTAGATCAGCAACAGCTGGGCACACATACCCAAGCACTTCCAACAGCAAAAGGGAAACAGAAATCTGCAATATCTGCCATCAGAAAGCCAAGCATAAAAGGCAGCTCTACACCATAGATTCTTTTGTCTAAACCCTCATGAATGGGAACTATTTTGTTGGACATTACCCTCAGATACTACACAAGAGCGAAACTGAAACTCTTTCAGAAATGAAAAAGAAGCACATCCAGTGGTAAAATTCTCAAAAACTTTCTCCCAACAAGGACACTATGGAAAGCAGTGAAGTTTCCGGACCAAAATGGCAGCCCAGCCTTTGAAAGGTGAGGAGATAAGGTCTGAACTGTGACACAGACCTTGTGAGAGTCCACTGCAACTGCAAACCTTCCTAGCCTCTGCAAAGTAACGTAGATCCACTGCTACCTGAGAGAAGTCAAGACCAAGAGCCAGGGCTCAGAAAATGCCCTTTCCTTCGAGCTCTGAGCATAGCTCAAGAAACGCAGTGTTGTGACTAATTTAAGTCATGAGAAAATCCTAAAATGCAAGCCATTAAAAGAAAATGTGATATTGCTCTTTGCAATCTAAACCCAGGAATATACCTCTATAATTCATAAAAATCAAACCATATGTAAATCCAGCATATAATACCAAGGAGAATTAAATATGACCAGAGTTGTTAAAAACAGTGGACAAAATCTTCTAATTCTAGCTCAGATCTTCAAGCAGTACTGTACATTATCAACTTGCCTCTCACTTTTAATTGTTATGGATTACAAAACAAAGAGACACAAGACCGAGTGAATGTGAAGAAGCCACTATTTTAAAATCAGTTGAGTAGGAAACTGTTTGAAAGACTGTCTTGCATGTTCTCATTCTGTGAAGGCCATTTAGTAATAGAAAAAAAGCAATAGCTAGGGAAGACCCCATTACGACATCTATGTAGTATATCTATGTTTATTATACTATAAACACTTTCTGAGAGCACAATGATGGCTCATCTTCTGTTACTTCAGCATGTAAGTCAGTATTAGTTGGAGAAGCAGTGCATAAAACCATCTAAAAGGTACTACAGGTTCTTCTTTGTACAAATTTCAGGTATTACATATCCATAAAAGTAACAGAAAGACTGGAAAGTGGAAGAATAAATTTCCAACAGCAATTTTATAAATAAAATCACTGTTGAAGTTTTTCCATCTTTGCTACAATATCAAATTAAATCAAATCTGCAGAGTGCATATGGCAGTAGCCAACAGCTCAAACTTTCCAGAAAAAAAGCAAAAATCCTCTACTATTACACAATACAAATGTCCATTTGTCTAACTCGCAATCTAGATAAAACATTTTACTCATAGCTGTAACACTACTACTCTTATACTCTGAAGCACAGGACCTAATTACCATCAAGTTAATTAAAACTGATTTCTTCTTATCGATTACTTAACTTTCTGATGCTGCTTTACCTTACTGCCTTAGGGAATGTTTTCAAATATTTTCATCAATGCTATAATTTTTTACATTAATTAAGCTATTCTGATTGGTTTGCCCTTTTAAAAACTACTCTCAATGCTATATGCCTAGTAACTGACAAATAGTAGAGTTTGAACAGTTATACAAGTTCAAACATTTGTGGCTTCACTCTTCGCAGAGCTACTAAGATGATTAAGGGAGTGGAACATCTCCCTTATGAGGAAAGGTTGAGGGAGCTGGGTCTCTTTAGCTTGGAGAAAAGGAGGCTGAGGGGTGACCTCATCAATGTTTACAAATATGCAAGGGGTGAGTGTCAGGGAGATGGAGGTAGGCTCTTCTCAGTGATGACCAGTGATAGGACAAGGGGTAATGGGTGTAAATTGGAGCATAGGAGGTTCAAGGTGAATATCCGAAAAAATTTTTTTACTGTAAGAGTGACAGAGCACTGGACAGGCTGCCCAGGGAGGTTGTGGAGTCTCCTTCACTGGAGACATTCAAAACCCACCTGGATGCATTCCTATGTGATGTACTCTAGGTGACCCTGCTCTGGCAGGGGGGGGTTGGACTAGATGATCTTTCGAGGTCCATTCCAACCCCTAGGATTCTATGATTCTATGATTCTATGATTCTTTTTTCCCCCTTATTTCCCTCTGCCCATTCTGTTCACCCCTAAGAAGGTTCATGCACTGCAAAAGATCTTGACAGAAATTTCCAAAGAGTGTCTTTTTCACCAACTATCCACACAGTTAGTGAGCTGCATCGTGCCCACTGCTCAATTTTCCTGACTAAACAGATGTGAATCCCCAATCTAACAACCCTTTCCAGTCCTCAAAGCCTGTATGTACAAGATAAATCTATGTAAATTATAAAGGTCTATTAATTGTAGTGGATTTTATCTCAAGCGGCATGAAAAACTAAGCACAAATACGTGTTTTGAGAAGGTGATTGTGCATAGGCTTTCCTTAACTTAAGCCTAAATTTAAGCCTAAATCAACAACCCTGCAAAAAAGCACCCCATTAAATACTAGACTTCCATTAACCATAACTAAGAGAGCAGTTATGAGAAAAAATTAAAGCAATGTTGTCTCATTAAGCTAACACCTTATAAATGCTGTATTTCTGTTTTAAGGTTTTTACAAGACTGTAAGAATTCCTACCTACTTGAAATTGAGAGGAGATAATGATAAGTTTTTAGTTTTTCTTTTTCATTCACCCAGCTGTAAGCTGAACTAATTTGGCACTGTTGGAAAATATTTTTCATATTGTTATGCTTTCAGTTCATATCTGACTTTCAGTACCCAGTTTCTGTTGCCAAGCTTTACTATTTATCATGCAACCTAAATCATCCAAATAATGAGTTCTTCAAAACACAAAAACTACGCCACTTTTGTACTCTGTATAATACAGTAGAAAAGAAAAATTACTTAACAGACCATAAAGAAAAACTGAACAGCAAGTACATCCAGATTCTTACCTCTCTCTCTCTGCAGAATGTCTTTCAAATATATATATTTTTTTTTTCATTTTAAGCCTCACATAAAATTTCCAACACAAACGCTTACATAGGAAAAGCAGGGGTGTGATAATAGAAACAATTCTGCTTGGTTGAAAGGCACTTAAAAAACCACCAGTTTCACAATAAATAGCAGGACTGCACCATCAGTAAAAAAAAAAAAAAAAAAAAAAAAAGAAGGAAAAATCCTAGCAATACACCACTAAACAAAGCACTAAGAATCCTCAGAAACGCCTTGAAATTCTGTTGAGATCTTACTTGTATAAGACTGACACAAATGCTACAAGGGAAACCAATTGATTACCAGTCAATAGAAACTTACCTGCTTCAGTGCTTTCTTTGTGTGCTGCTGGAAGGAAGATACTAGCTTGCTTTGCACCGGTGTATTAGTAAGGCTTGAATCACGACTGGAAGACATTTCTTCAGATGTCTGCTTTGGGCAAACTTTATATAAAGAAAAAAAAGAAATAAAAAAGTTCACTCTAAGAAATGCGAATAATCCTGAGCTCCACAGGAGCTGGAAATCCAGCCATATTCTAAATAAATGTATTGCTTTACAAATATTTGTACCTCATCAGACCCTTTCTATGCAGTTCTGGAGGACTTGAATATTTTGCCTTTCAGGTCCTGAAAGGTAACTGAAATAGTTTAACTACGATTTTCACACAGAAGCTAGACAAAAATTATTTTCCTCACCAAGATGTTTTTAATGGATTAATATGTGTCTAATGTGAATTTATACAAGAGACACTGATGACCCCATGTTCCAGAAATATTTATAGATATGTGAGACACAGAATAAGCCTCCTGGTTAAAAAGAAAACAAAACATGATTAATTGTTTTAGAAAAACAGCTTTACTAAACAGATATGAAAGCTGTGAAAATAGCTGGAGGATCCTATTAGTCCTGGTTGTCAAAAAGTTGGACTAAAAGAGCTGTAAAAAGCTTTCCACTCTTTATGCCTTGCCTTACTATTACTCTCACTAGTGTCCTGATACAGCCCAGCTAAAACAGCATTAGCATGAACCCAGAAGGTAAGAATCCTTTTTCCCATTCTCCTCTGCTGACTCATTTCAAGTCTGTCTTCAAGTGCTGCTTGAAGCTGGTTTTCGTGCAGCTGTATATATTTTTCCAAGGCTTGCCATACCTTGCACACCTACCAGAAGAGCTTGAAGGCACTCAAAGCAGCCGCACAGGCACGTGTCAGAAATAATTTCAGCCCTATGTTTCTGTTTGCTTATAGTTTTCTCCTCCCATCCTTCAGTGGGATGAGCAGACACCTGAAGTAGCATTCTAACTCCCTTGCCTTTAGCAGTGTTTCACAGAAAAAAAATATTAGTTAATAATCATTTAGTTACCAAAAATTAATGGACACCATGAGATTCATGCGTTTTGGTTAAAATTTGCCTAAAACTGGTTTTCACAGTGAATGAATAAATAATTCTTTCTTCACAGAGAATGAACTCTGTGTTATGGCAATAGCACTATGTCAAGATAATTTTCATATTAGACAAAAAATTTTCATTAGCAGATAAGACATATCTGATTTTGTTGCAAGACTTATAACTGATACTTGTCACTTTTTCTCCCTATACTTGAAGAATTTATCAAAATATTTAAGGAAGCTGCAACACAAGACAGGTTCTTAGCTTACAGCATCACCTGGTTTGGATCAATCTTTTCCACATGATGAGCCAAGCCTACTATCAAAAACTTAAAGGAGCAGCAAGGTGTCAGCAGAAAACAAACAATAGCTGGTTTTTATAACTCAAATCACGCAATAGCTAACCTCCTGAGACAAAGAACACCTAAACCAAAATAAGAACCTGACATTTCAAATTACCCAGCTTTTGTCTATTCTTTCAAAGAGTATTTTTTGACTGTTTTCTGACAAAGTCTGACAGTCAAAGCTCTGAAGAAAAAACAGAAATAGTATGAGCACACAAACCTCAGAGTTAAAGAGAGGAGAAGAAAAAAAAAATTAAAACTGTTTAAAGAATGAAAACTGTTATATATACTTAACAGTCCCTCCTAAGAGAGAATACAACATGAACTGTCATGAAAAACCTGTTCCTTCTCTCCCGATGACTGCTACTCCTATTACCTTCTTTTTAAAATGGCAAATTCTGGTTTTCAATATTCTGATTAAGGACATTATCCAAGACTCTCCCCTGTTTATTTTGGTGCTATAGTTCATCCTGGAGATGTTTGGCAACATTAACTGATGATGTTCAACATTGCATCTGCTAATGTCACAGCCATGATAGAGTACAGGAATAAAACTAAACACAGTTCTATATCCATCTTGTTCTTTCATTAATTTTGCTCTTAACAGTAAACCCTGCTACTGTCACAGTGTCTAGTATAAGCCATACTTCTTATTTCTATCATTACTTCGATTTTACTTAAATATATTATCAGTCTATTGGCTTCTTTGGCTTCCGTTTCCTTAAAGCTTTGACAACAAAGTTAAACCAAGGAACAGGGATTGTTCTTGTGGGTGAAGCAACTGGAACTGAAACCCACTGAAACAATAAATAGTTTTCCATCACTGTGATCCCTTCTGCAGGTACAGAAGGACCTCACTCTAGGCTGGTTCAGTTTAGTGCAACCCAAAACTAGTTCCCTCAGAGTCCTGAAAGACCAATTTTTAGTGTATAATAAAATAAATGTGTTGATTGGAGAAAGTAAACTTAATTTATTAAAAACAAATTATACTTCCTTTCTAAAATATATTTTGTACATAATGAATATTTACCTGCATATATCCAGTAGCTTAAATAGTAAGAAGCTATTTTAAATATTGTTTTCCATGTTTTAAGTAAATTAGCATTAAAAACCAGTTTGACACAAATCATGGCTATAAACCTAACCATCCAGTAAATAAGAGATATCATTGCCTATTTTAAAAAAGTAGAAGATACAAAGATACAAAGATCAAAAATCTAAACACATTATCTTAATTTATTTAATTACTTAATAAGTTACACAGCCTATTCACCTTATTAGCAAAAAATAATGCTAAAATTGATACACAGGCTTTATTCAGAAGATAAAAATATATCATTTACAAACCATTATTAATTTGCTTTTCTGTAAGAAATGAAATAGAAACATGAGAAAATTAATAAATGCATTCTTTAAAACATGTTGTGCAACGTAGTAATTTAAATCAATCTGTGCCAAAATCTCACTATAACAGAATGCCTGAGACCACAGAAAATTGCATTTATTTCTTTGTTAATTTTTGAAGTCCAATTCTTTTTCTTGAATGAGTCAGAAGATGACAGAAAAATGTGTTTGAAGTGAACACTGATGGTCCTAATAATAATAATAATAAAAAAGCCTTAACAATAGTGCAGGCATTTCTGCTACGGAAATAAAAGAACACAGTAAAAGACAAACAAATTCAAGAAGAGCCAGTGATCTTTGTGCATACATCCAACTTTGAAAAGGTGCAACTTCTTTGTCCATAAGCACTGAAGATGCATGCATATTACCAGATCTATGTTGGCTTGAGAAGCTTTATCAGAAAAGAATGCTAAAAATAAAGTAGATGCTGGGGAAGAGAAAAAGAACCCTGGAAGAAAGTAACAGATGAAAGAAAAATATTTGGGTAGCAAATAGAGGATTCACCATTATTACTACAGTAGAAAAAGAGAACAACAGCAGTTTTAAGCCTACAGGAGGCATTTCCATTTTCATGGAGAATAATTAGGCTCCATTCTTTAAATTGGCTTCTTCAAGGGCCAGGGCTGACTGAAGGAATAAAGCAAAAACCAACTATTCAGCCATTAACTGTTAGGTTATGAGCTGGAAGAGCAGGTGGGTTTCTGAAGATAAGACCTCCTTAGTGAGTGTTCAGAGAGTGTTAACATGAATGATAGAATTTGACTTAGTTAGCAAAAAGAGCATATTAAAAATGTTTTTAACAACTTCCATTTTTCTAAGACCAATTTTGGTAATTCTTATGAAAGGCTATAATCTATAAAGTGCAGTAATGATATCTTTTAATTTCAGATTTTATAGGCTATCTCTGTAATTTTTTATCACCTTTTGCCTTCCCCACCCAAGAAACAGGACACCTATATAAGACATTAGATGATGTTTTTCTTCAAATAAAGTATTTTTATAGGAATACAACTTAAAATTATTCTGTCTTACTGCAATTGAAAGTTCTCAGGAATAATTATAAACAGATGTATAGATAGACAGAAAAATTCCTAGAGTGCTTTAAGCGGCTTATTTTACCAAAATAAATAGTACAATTAATTCCAATTTCAGACAGACTATACTGATTCAAAATCAAACCAGTAATACCAACAGCAGTTCATTTCTTTGTTACAGAAACCACAGCAGATGAGAAGGATTGTTTACTAATGGCCACATTACAAAACACAAACTAATATTGCTACCATATGCTAAAGACTAGAGTCTACTTCAAGCACAAAATATATACACACACTCTGGAGCTACGAAAATTAATGGAGAACTCCCTTAGGAAAACATGCACAGAAAATCTCTCTCTAAAATGTCCATAAAATTCAGTATTTTCTTTGGGTGACACAGATCTATACTTGTATTGACATAAGTGGTCACGCTTTGCCAACACAGATGTATCCAGTAATTCACCTCCATCACTCTTTGATCTCCAGAGCCCAACTCACAAAATTTGAACAATTCAGAACTCGACTGTTGCCATCAGCTCTTCAAAATGAAAACCAATTCAGGAGTGCGTTAATTGTGCAAGTATGCCAATGCAAGCAAAAGCAGATGCATATATCAAGGGCACTACTGTGACTATAATATTATTTTTGAAAAGCAATACTAGCAATGTGAAATGATAAGTAATATTCAATAGTATTTTTTGTCAAAAGACATCAAGTACCACATCAGCTTGATAGCTTACACTGAATCACATTATAATCTCGGCATGCTTTTGAGCCCAAACATTTCATATAGCTTTGAAAACTGTTCATTCTTATTCCAAAGGAAGTCAACATTTTCTACTAAAAATATACAACCTATCATCACTGAGCCACTGGTTTCCTAGGCCTCATTAACTCTACTGTACAGCAAAGAAATACAGATGAGAAAGATCTGTTCTTCAAACTCCACATCATATTCTCTTATTCTTATGATTCTTCTCCAGTGCCAATGAAACAAACATAAGTTAAACTTGATACTGGGTACAGTATTTTTATTTTATAGCTACTTGAGTGGAGATGAAAAAACACAACATATTAAACTAAAATGAAGTGTAAAACTGTCTCCTTCTGATGTGTCATCCAAAATCTGTATGTTTGAGCTACCCTGTTATCAGCCTTCTGCTTTAGAAGAGCCCGTCTCAAACGCTACTGTTGCCATGTGCAATGGACATATTCAGCAGAATCATCGAATATTATTCCCAAGAGAAAAGATGCTAAGGATAACAGGTTTCCCTGAATTGTCAGAAATTTCATTCCTGGAAAGGAACTGAAATGTGGACTCAGGTTTCAAACAGTAGTGAATATTCATTCTTCACTACAGGAGTTACCACAGTGGTGTCCTAGTCCAAAAAACACATGGTATTCAAGAGCACTGTAGCTACAAAGACAAAATTTCAGAATACAGCTTGACTCTGATCCTCTATCAGCCATCACTTCATCTACTATCTCTAAGAAAACTGCCTAAGAAATTAATTCTGCCCTTTCACATCTGCAATTGAAGAGCTTACAATTTCAGCAAGTGCTGAACACCAGAGTGTCTCAAGAGGAGTTGCACATTGCTTATATTTGGGCAAACGCCAGAACGGATGTTTGGGTTGGGATGCATGAGGGAAGTCACACTACTGTAGGAATTACTACCTCCTCTACAGTTACATCATTGTGACTTGCGACAATTCTTAATCAACAGTGCTCCAGGGCTGATGGATTAGCCCTGCCTTCAGAAACCCCAGGGACAAATGCTTTTTGTGAACAGAACATCCTATTGATGGGCAAAAGGATACTACAGTAATAATTTTCCTAAGCAACAGTAATTCATAGAATCATAGAATCATAGAATCCTAGGGGTTGGAAGGGACCTTGAAAGATCTAGTCCAACCCCCCCTGCCAGAGCAGGGTCACCTAGAGTACATCACACAGGAATGCGTCCAGGTGGGTTTTGAATGTCTCCAGTGAAGAAGACTCCACAACCTCTCTGGGCAGCCTGTTCCAGTGCTCTGTCACTCTCACAGTAAAAATTTTTTTTCTGATATTCATCTTAAACCTCCTAGGCTCCAATTTGTATCCATTACTCCTTGTCCTATCACTGGTCATCACTGAAAAAAGCTTAACTCCATCTTCTTGACACTCACCCTTTACGTATTTGTAAACATTGATGAGGTCACCCCTCAGTCTCCTTTTCTCCAAACTAAAGAGACCCAGCTCTCTCACCCTTTGCTCATAAGGGAGATGTTCCACTCCCTTAATCATCTTTGTGGCTCTGCGCTGGACTCTTTCAAGCACTTCCCTGTCCTTCTTGAACTGAGGGGCCCAGAACTGGACACAATACTCCAGATGCAGCCTCACCAATGCAGAATAGAGGGGGAGGAGAACCTCTCTTGACCTACTAACCACACCATTTCTAATGCACCCCAGGATGCCATTGACCTTCTTAGCCACAAGGGCACACTGCTGGCTCATGGTCATCCTCCTGTCTACCAGGACCCCCAGGTCCCTTTCTCCTACACTGCTCTCTAGCAGCTCAGCCCCCAACCTGTACTGGTATATGACATTTTTCTTCCCCAAATGCAAAACTCTACACTTGCCCTTGCTGAACTTCATCAGGTTTTTCCCCGCCCAAGTCTCCAGCCTGTCTAGGTCTCTCTGAATGGCAGCACAGCCTTCTGGTGTGTCAGCCACTCCTCCCAGCTTGGTGTCATCAGCAAACTTGCTGAGGGTACATTCTGTACCCTCATCCAGGTCATTGATGAAGATGTTGAACAACACCGGTCCCAGTACCGACCCCTGAGGGACTCCACTAGTCACAGACCTCCAACTAGATTCTGCCCCATTGACTACAACTCTCTGACTTCTTCCTTTCAACCAGTTCTTGATCCACCTCACTGCCTGATCATCAAACCCGTACTTGATCAACTTATTTACAAGGATGCTATGGGAGACGGTGTCAAATGCTTTACTGAAATCAAGATAGACCACATCCACCGCTCTACCATCATCTATCCACCTAGTAATTTCCTCATAGAAGGCTATGAGGTTAGTCAAACATGACTTACCCTTGGTAAAACCATGTTGACTGCTCTTGATGACCCCCATCTCCTTGATATGCCTAGAGATAGTGCCAAGGACAAGTTGTTACATCACCTTTCCAGGGATGGAGGTGAGGCTGACCGGTCTGTAGTTACCCGGGTCCTCCTTCTTACCCTCCTTGTAGACTGGAGTGACATTTGCTATCCTCCAGTCCTCAGGCACCTCTCCTGTTACCCATGACTTACTGAAGATGATGGAGAGTGGACTAGCAATGACCTCCGCCAGCTCCCTCAGCACCCTTGGATGCATTTCATCCGGACCCATCGATTTATGGATGTCCAGATTACTCAACTGATCCCTAACCCAATCCTCATCTACCTTGGCAAACTCCTCCTTTATCTTGACTTCATCTGGGGCTATATGAAACTGGGGCTCATGGGGAAAGCCTGCAGGAGTAAAGACAAAGGCAAAGAAGGCATTCAGCACCTCTGCCTTCCTTATATCCTCTGTCACCAGGGCACCCAACTCATTCAACAGTGGGCCCATATTGCCTCTGGTATTAGTTTTGTTGGCTATGTATTTGAAAAAGCCCTTTCTATTGTCCTTAACCTGACTTGCAAGGTTAAGTTCCAAGGAGGCCTTAGCTTTCCTAGTTGCCTCCCTACATTCTCTGACAACAGTCCTCTATTCCTCCCAAGTGACCAGCCCCTCCTTCCATGATCTATAGATTTTCCTTTTCCACTTGAGTTTGCCCAGTAGTTCCTTTTTTAACCACGCTGGTCTCCTAGCTCCCTTATTAGATTTTCTACCCATTCGGACACACTGATCCTGTGCTTGCAAGAAGTGGTCCTTGAATGTTGACCAGCTATCTTGAGCCCCTTTACCTTCTAGCACCCTGTCCCATGGGACTTCCCTTAACAATTGATTGAGGAGGCCGAAGTTTGCTCTGTGGAAGTCCGGGGTTCTGGTCCTGCTGGGTATTCTGTTCCTCCCACACAGGATCCTGAACTCCACCATCTCGTGGTCACTGCAGCCAAGGCTGCCATTGACCACCACTGCTTCAACAAGGCCCTCCTTGTTGGTGAGCACAAGATCCAGCAGTGCTCCTCTTCTAGTCAGCTTGTCCACCATTTGTATTAAGAAGTTGTCGTCAATGCACTGGAGGAACCTCCTAGACTGTGAAAGGCTGGCTGTATAAGTCTTCCAGCAGATATCGGGGTAGTTAAAATCTCCCATGAGGACCAAGGATTGTAGTTGTAAGGCTGCTTTCAGCTGCCTGTAGAAAGCCTCATCAACTTCCTCATCTTGATCAGGAGGTCTCTAGTAGACCCCCACAACTGTATCACCCATACCACCCTGCCCTTTAATTCTTACCCACAGACTTTCAACTTGCCCCTCATCAGTCCCTGCACAAAACTCAATACATTCTAGCTGCTCTCTCACATAAAGAGCAACTCCACCACCTCGCTTCGCCGACCGATCTTTCCTAAAAAGCACATAGCCATCCATGGCCACATTCCAGTCGTGTGAGCTGTCCCACCATGTCTCTGTTATTGCTACCAGATCATAACCCTTAGCCCGCACACAGACCTCTAACTCTTCCTGTTTATTCCCCATGCTGCGTGCATTGGTGTACAGGCATTTCAGGAAGCAAGTAGAGCACACTGGTAGGACCAAATCCTCCTCCTTAGACCACCTTCCTTCAGGCCATGGTATGTTCCTCTTGGGCTTGTCCCTAACAGACCCAGTTTTCTCCCCTTCCCCCTTCACATCTAGTTTAAAGCTCTCTCAATGAGCCCTGCTAAGTCCTGCCCCAAAAGCCTTTTCCCCCTCTGGGACAGGTGCATCTCACCTGCCACCATCAGGCCAGGTGTCTCATAGAGCAGCCCATGATCAAAAAAACCAAAGCCCTGCACCATTCATTCATCAGTAAATTCTTCCTGTTTACCGCTCCACCCATTCTTACAGGAGGGATGGAGGCAAACACGACTTGTGCTCCAGACCCCCTAACTAGCTGTCCCATGGCCCTGAAGTCTCTCTTCATTGCCCTTACATTTCTTGTAATAATTTTGTCACTGCCAACCTGAAAAATCAGCAGTGGGTAGTAATCAGAGGGATTTACAATACTAGAGAGTTTCCTTTTAACATCTCTAATGCGAGCCCCAGGGAGGCAGCGGACCTCCCTGTGGGATGGGTCTGGTCGACAGATGGGCCCTTCTGTTCCCCTCAGAAGGGAGTCACCCACCACAATTACCCTCCTTTCCTTCTTAGTTGAAGAAGTCCTAAGGCGTGGAGCTGAGCAACAAGTCCTAGGTGGTTCACTAGACAAATCTATCACTCCAACTTCATTTTCCTGTCCTTGAAGTACCAAGGCTTCATACCTATTCTTCAAGGGCAATTCGGAGGGCAGAGGGGGTTGGGAGGGTTTTTGCTTGCCTCTCCGAGGACAGACCTCCCTCCATTCCTCCATGTCCCTAAAGTTCTCTCCTTCTGTCTGATGACAGGCAGGGAGGGGATCCATCACTTGTTCAAGAACCTCTTCCTTCTGCCCTTGCCTCAGGGTTTGGCTCCACCAATCTATTTCGCTCTCACATTCTCTGATAGTTCTTAGTCTTTCAACCTCCTCTGTCAGTCTAACCACCTGCCTGAGGAGATCACTGATTTGCTCACACCGCACACACGCGGTGCCACTGGCTCCCTCTGGTACCAGTGCCAAGCTCAGGCATTCGCTGCAGTCAGAGACCTGCACAGCTGCGTGCCTGCTCAGAACCTCCGTCTGAGTTCCCATATCCTTTTTCAATACGGTTTTAGGGCGTGTTGTGACCATGCTTGAGAAAGCTACCGCGTGCCCTCGCGCTCTCTGCCCTCGCGCCGCTTCCTGTGAAGGCCGCTGCCGCTCTCCGCTCTGTGCTGCCGTGTGCTCAATTGGGATTTTAATTCTTTTACCAACTGCATCTTTTCACGTTGCCCGTGTATTTGAGGGAAACTGAATTTATAAAAGGATATGAGACTGCTAGAGAGCTTCCACAGAAACCCCACCTCAAACAAAATCAACTGTAGTCTGAAAAGTTTAAGATATGCCTTTAGACAAGGTGGGGAAAGAAACAATTCTCCACAGCATCTGAAAAATCCTGAGGTGTGGCCATTCTAGTTGTCAGTTTAGCAATACTGATGTGGAGTAACAGCTTTTGTCAACTGTGAGGAATTTTCATATTATTACACTAATAAAAGTGTTCAGTAGTCTGCATCTATACTGGGAAAAATGTGCCTGCTGGGGAATAATGTAATTCTTCTCTGTTTGAGTGTCAGTTGGTACTTTTTACTCTGAGAGCTGGAGACTAACATCTAAAAGCCCACAAACAGACTGAGGCTGCTGCTTAGGGTTTCATCCTCAGTTTCCAGCTAACTTTAAAGCAGCACTTTCTAAACTCTTGCTAAACAATTTCTGATCACTCTGACAGAACTGGGGCCTCTGGTCTCTACCATAGTGGAAAAAATAGCAAATAAAAATGCAATCAGATGGGCAATTAAGAATACAATGTGCAAACAGTGTCCATCCTCCTAGATACCACACATACTAGACTGAAGGGAGGAGACATTTTATCTATTGACCTTTTCTAAAACACAAGTCAGAGAATTTCATATTTTTTGTACTGAATCAGATGTTATTTTTTATGTGACAGAATACTTTTCTGGAAGGGTAAAAAAAATCCCAGCTTTAGTGTGAAAAGTTTAACTGATATTGTTAAATTTGGTCTGTTACACCAAATATTTTTTATAGAAATACCTTATTTAAAATATTTACAAACCAATGAAGTCACCACCTCAGCTCTCATAAACTAACTAGGCTTTCCCTCTTAAATTTCCCAGTGCAAAATTTGTTCACTCAGGGGTTCTTATATTTCTCTTCTAAATCCTTTCTTATTTTTCTTAATTATTTCTTACAGCTATAATGAAAGTCATACACTAGTAATCATTTAACTAGTGCTATACTCAAAGGAAACACTGTGCCTATATTCTTTAATCAATACTACCAGAATTATAGTTCAAGAACTGCATTGGACTAATTAGCAAAGGCATCTCAGTCATGGTCAGTTTTCTGTTGTGATCCTTAAATGCTTTTCAGAATCACTGATTTATTGAGTATATGTTTCCACTGCGCAAATATGACCTTTTCCTTAACTTTAAAGTGTTTAAAAAAATAAATCACACTGATGGACTGTAATAATTTACAAGACAAGCAAGAGGAGTCTCAATATTATTATTTATTATAAATTAATTTAATCAAGAGGATTTTAAAACGTATTGGCAAAGATACTGAATGAAGAGTGGTCTAATCCCATCCTCAATAGAAGAGCAAAAAGAGCTACTCTGGATGGTCATTCCCACGCCTTTGCAGACCTAGTAATTTGTAATTTTCAATCCACTTAAAACTGGTTGCATTTCTTGGACAAGGTGCTGTTTTTAACCAAGCATTCTAAACTGTAAATTAAATCACTTAGAGGATTCTACATATATATCAATATATCTTTAACAACAGAAATTTCAGCCTGAAGAAAAGCTATTATCAAACATGTTTGACAAAACTGTTCTGTATCAGCTGACCGATATAAGATGTGCTGTCTTCACTTCTTTATTGATGATATCCAGCACCAATCTCTCTCTACCCAATACTCACTCTTGCCATCATAGTTATTGTTTTTAAATATATCCACTGCATGACATAAAAAATTTAAAGTGTCTTGTTTTCAAAAAGTTAAATATATCACAGTTTTCCTGTATTTGTTAAAGATGAAATTACGAGGGAAAGATCTTAGCTTTAAAAACAAGCAATGTGTAATTTACTTCTCTACCCCAAATATTTAAAAATGCTTCATTTTAGCAGCTGCTCTTTTATGTCACTGTAAGTGCTAGAATTATTTTTATTACTGTAAACTGTGAAAATAGTATGCAGCCTCCTCCTAGTCAAAACCCAGCAATTTTCTACTTCTGGCATTCTGGCATCCTTATTTACATCCTACCACTCCTAAATAATTGCCAGGTTTTTGCCATGATTTTTGTTTGATTATAGCAAGTAACATTAACTTTTGCTTTCCTACCTGTAACTGTATTTACACTGCTTTTCACTGCTGTATTCTTCCTG
The DNA here is from genome assembly GCF_020740795.1 of Apus apus. NCBI lineage: Eukaryota > Metazoa > Chordata > Aves > Apodiformes > Apodidae > Apus > Apus apus. The sequence continues at coordinate 112,536,179 of NC_067283.1, read as the reverse complement.
CAACTTAGGGAAGTGTACATCAACAAACTGTCTGAGTATCAGACAAGAATTGTTGAAGAACTACAAATATGTGTGTTCACTTATACATGCAATACATACCACATAAGCACATAGATAGGCAGACTCTGTTAAGTTATAGACATAATATATCAAATAAAATTAAGAAGCAGAGCCAGTTAATAATTCTTGTTTTTCCAAGGAGCTTCAAAACTTCACCACTAGAACCGCAAAAACCTGTCTTAGGCTGTTCTGTTCTATCACTGAGCCAGTTGTGATTTTTCAGTGCTGCTTGCAAGCAACACTGAAACAGAAGTACCAGTCCTATACAGGTGCTGCATGAAGGCTAAGTACGTTGCTCAAGATCGAAAAGGAAGCCTGTAGCAAAACAACATGAGCTGGGCCTTTTCATGTCCTAGTTGTTAAAAGGGCACCCTCTCATATACAAAGACAGCTAAGACAGTAGGCTGCGGTCCAGCAGTGGGACAGGTTGTGAGGGAGCAGCAGAAAAGAACAACCAATCAAGGAAAGCCTTATTTCCAAGGTCCTGTGAGGGCTGATTTTTGTACAAAGTATTCACTTAATAAGCAATACATTAGTGTAGTTTTAATGAGAAGCGCATTCATTTCTATTACTTGCAAGTAATTGTAGATGACTGAAGAACTGAGTTTTCTTGATGAGCAATTATTACCTCTCAAAAAGAAAAGTTATTTCTAAGGCTGTCATTTCAAGTTCATGTAATGTTTCAGTTTGTCATTATCTCAGAGACACAAAAATGCACAGGATTTGCTACTTCAACATGTCTTTATATCAACACTGCACTCCAGTGAATCTCTACCTGAAAAAAACCAACAAAACAAACTTTTGTCCTGTGCCCAGAACTCTACTGAGGGATCAAGCCCACACTCCCACACTGAAATCAGTGAGATGTCTGTCCAACAACTGCAAGTCTGAAGCCCAGTAAAGCAAATTACTCTTTAGCTGTGGGGCTACTCAAAATACACCCAACAACCCAACTACTTACTCTTTGTCTTTTAATGGAAGTCAAATAAAGGCACTTGGTGTTCCTGATCTCTTTGAAAGGCCAGAAAAGAGAGGGGAGTGACTCAAAGCAGTTCCACTGAGTACAAAGCACTACTTATACTGTTTAGAAATCACACCGTGAAAATCTTAAGTGAACGTACTTTTTATTTTCCAAAAATATGCCCTCTAATATTGAAATTAAAACACCTACCACCATTTCCTTCTCCATTATTATTGTTTGTCTCAGCCATTTCAGTGCCATCTAACTCAGAATCACATCCTAAATCCAATGTTCCATCAGTAGGACATGTTGATTCTTCTTTCTAGTTAAAAAGAAAACTAAAATTAACAGGAAAAAAATCAACCATGATCCTCCTGCATCTCCAAAAATAGAATACTGCAGTGTACTCTCATGCTTGCATTTCAAAAAACAGAATAAAATTAAATACGCTTTGAGTTACTTCAGAGAAAGACATAAAAACAAACCATCATGAAACAACTTGCAAAGCAAAAGCAAACTATTTTGTGAAGTCATAACATACTATTTTTTTTTAAAGTCAAATAAAATGCCAGATCTTCCACTTTTTTCTTTTTTTTAACAGAAACAGACTTGTTTTGCTGTTAAAAATCCTAGTTTTCCACTTGAGTGTCCACAGCACTGCAGCAAAACACAAATCCTTTAATGTTTCTTTTCTGCCTTTGCCTGTTTCCTGAATTCAGATAGCTGAAGCAACCTGGAGCTTACAAGCATAGGAGTGATTCTGAATACCTGGATTTGTGCCAAGAATATCTCCCGTTTTAAAGAAATACAACCAGCATTTGTTTCAGTAAATTACGAAATGGATCTTCTGAAAACTGTTCATTCTACCTCAGATACACATTTTTTTTTTTTAGATAGTGGAAGCAGGCAATTTTATATAGTTCTATTTTTAACAAACTTTTACATCAAATTAATTACAAAAGACCCTTTCCCCCAGCCCAAAATTTTAACTGGCTACATTTAGACTGCCAAACACAATCTCACATTCATGTTTCTCACCTCTGCCTCACATTCCTCCACTCCTGTTGTGAAGCCCCTCTAAGTCTGATCAAGTACAGCAAAAAAAAATTTGCACCCACAGAAATCATCATATACATACCAAAAAAGAAAAATAAAGAGAAAAAGGAATAGAAACAGCATAAAGGTAAAATTCTATCTCTATAATTACATTCCTTCTCAAAAGGAATGATGCAACTTGTAAACTAAAAGCTGATATATATTAGATTTGCAAATAATTTTGCACTATTCAAAACTAAAACATTAATACAATTATTTAATAAGAAAGTCAGTGATCCTCTTGAGCTCACTGCTCATGAAACAAAGGCCTTTTTGTGAACAACTCTGACAAAAACAGCATTTTAGTTAAGCTACATGTTTTTTATACTGTATGCCAAATTCAGGAACATACATACGCTTTCTAGGATAAAACATTCAATGCTTACTTTCATTATAAATCCTTTTAAGAGACATCTGAAAGCAGTTAGAAGGACTATCAGGTCATTTCCTCTCCAAATAATCTAATCTGTTTACCTTTATATCTATTGAGACATTCATAAGATGAATTAATAGCACTATGTACTTTCCATATACAAAATTTTAACTTACTCTGAGAGCGTAGAGTCCCGACTTCCCAGGGATTTTGAAGAATGTTCCATCACCTACACGAGTGTTAGTATGAAGCATTGCATTCAGGCAAGCTAATGGAGAGGTTCCACTGAAAAATAAAATTGTGCAGTCCAAGATTGAGTGCCTCTTGTAAAACTACTCCCTTGGTCATTTTTTTTAAAAAGTCATGCTTGCCTGGCTTTTTTTTGCCTTTTTTTTTTTTTTTTTTTTTCTCTCGACCCTGAAAACATCTACATTACAATAACAGGCCAGTTTCAAACTTAATCATATGCATCTGTCCCTTAGGCTCGAGGCAAAAAGTCTGTGAATTATAATTATGTTTTTCTTCATATAGCAACCAGCTCCACATTCGAAGAGAAACAAAGTCCAAATATTTATGTGAAATTACTTCGTAAATAACACCATGAAGCCTCATTTTTAAAATCTTGCAGACAATGCGGCTGCTGCACACGAATGATCAAAACAGTACCAAGTTCAAGGGCAGCTGCATCCCATAGGATGAAAGGCAACAAAAGAATAATAAAGAGCCACATTTAAAATTAAAAGTGTTATATAGTTAAGCTTTCTTCTGGCTTAACATGGTCAACATGCATTACTATCCATAAATACAAGCACATTTGTACCTTCTATGAAGCACTATCTTTTCTAATTAGAGTGGTTTTAGAGATTAAGAGATTGACATAATCTAGGTAGTAATTATAACACCACTGTGGAGTGCATGTTAAGGGACTATTTAAGAAATACAACACATTAAGAAAAAAAAAAGAGCCCTTGTACAGATATGTCTTTGCAAAATATGCAGGCTTGCATCTGAAAAAGAAGCAAATGTTTCTACCCTAGCTACACTTACACTATTCTGACAAGATGATCTTAGAAACAGTGGGGAAGAAGGTAGTCATAAATGGATTTTATTTTAATTTAAAAATTAAAGTATAGGATTTATAGATGCACTATAAGATCCTGCCCCCATTTACTGACTAAGGTACATAGTGTACTCAGGGACTGAATCTGAAACTGTGCTTCTTCCCTGGGGTCCCCAGCCTGCACGCATGCTTATCTTTAGCCACGTAAATACATTCCACTTGGCTAAGTGGAACAATGCCTGTGCATTAAATTAAGTGTGTTGCTAAGTATATCAGAATTAATTATATACTCAACGATAAACCAGGAACAAGGCTTCAAAAGTCCATCAAAAATTACTGTTCTTTATTATGCTATTTTATAGTATAACATCCAATCTTTTTTGAAAAATGCAATTTTTTTATAAATTAATAAAACTGGACTTAAATTGTCATCTTTCATATGATGATGCTTTCTGTTGATTTCCATGGCTCTGTTACAATAAAATTAATCTTTATTGTACGTGTATTAAAATAATGGTAAGATGGATAGTATGGTAATTGCTCTTTCAGTAAAATTTAAACTTGAAAGTGTTCTCAGGACAGGAAGACCTATCCAAGATAGTTTATTTACTGTTGGTCACTTAATGCATCACATTACTACATTGAAAATAAAAAAGTACAAGTAAAAAAGCTGCTTGTTGATAAACACATCAGATACTAATTTTATTAATATTCTAAATGTAATCATGCAATATGAAAATTCTGACAAGTTTTTGTTGCTTCTTCTCCCCTCCTGCAAATAAAACCAATTCCACATTTGGTTTTGTTATAATACTATAAGAGCATAGAAAACTAAATATGCTAAAAATATAATGATACTGCAAGCAGTAGCAAGGAAAATATTAAAATATTCAATTGAATTTAACGATCACTTTAACTACTTTTGGAATAAGTGGGATACTTCTCTTTACACATTTTCCTTATTGTATTAATGTTTGACAAGCAAAGGCAGAAAGTGCTTAATAGAGCAATTCTGGTTTTGTAATTTCTTCCATATGTTAATATACATAACATAAAGCAATTTTGACTCTCAGTCTTGGATCTTTTCAGTGAAACATTATCACAGATTAAGACTTTTCTCTGCAAGACAGAAAGAACTTGCTGACTGTGCAATGGAAGACAAACTCAATATATCAAGAAAGAAAACTGTGTGCATGTATGAAAGATTTGCATCCTTTTCCTATACTGATGCAAATACTCTGACTCCACGCTTATTTTTAGATATTATTAACCAATTAAAATGATACAAGATGAATGAACCCAAAACAGAACATTTGGCAATATCTCATGATGACTACTGTGCTCATAGCAGATATCTTAATCTTCCAAGTCTAGCCAACTGGCAAGTGGACAATAGAATCTACTCTCTGACTTACAAAGCAATCCGTATCAGCTACTGAGCCAAGAAGTACTTTCACTACTGTTATGTTTCTTTCATACAGATATCTGCAATTCCTACATAATTTGGCATGCAAGCAAAGAGCTATATCCACCCTTCTTGAAAATTGGAATTGCGTATGTCTATAATGGGCACAAAACAAACCACACATACTTAAGTTGCAAATTAAATTATAATCTGGACACTGTAGGACAGGATTTATTTCAAGCTAGCAGCTCAAACTGAAATTTCACAGTGTCCTTTATCGCTGCAATTTTGATCCATGTTAACCAATGATTTGCCTATTCTTCTGTCAACACAGGAATCCTTAAAACACTGTATTGAAATTCCCAAACATTATCCACAAGGGATGCTGGAAAGACTTGAAATACATGCTATCACAACCCACGGGACTGCACTTAGAAAAGCCAGCAATCAAAGATCCCATGATGCAGACTGATGTCTGAATCATAGAGCAGTTTCTGAGGGATCCATACTACTTATTGCATGCTTTTTAAACTCTCCTGCAGCCTGAGGACATACTCATTCTCCTCAGAGCTGCTGGCATGTATTAATACAGCAGCCAAGGACTGACAAATATAAGGCTGAGTATCTTTGAATGTGAAAAATGGCACAGTTTGGCCCAAGTTCTTGAAACACTTGAAATTAGTTTAACTTTGACTCAGATAAATTAAACTGGATACAATAGCATTCTACTTCGTAACTTGATATCTGTGAATTTTTAGAGCTATAACATCTTTTAAACCAATATGCTGCAAGTTTTTTGCCATAGTCTACATGCTAGGAATATGTTTATCATTTACAGGTATCAGATGCAGAACTTTCATACTATTTATCATTTTTGGGGTGAAATTGGTTTAAATCATTGGGGTATTATAGAAGTTATTTATATACGGGAGTTACCCTCTGTAGCAGTATGTCTTTAAGACTGATCACCTTCTGCTTGTATGGTTATTATTATATGCATTTACATATATACATACCTACAAGTAGTATACCTACACCTATGCACTTTCAGAAAGATTTTAAAAAATTAAAAGTTACTTACTTTCTGTAAAGTTGATATGAAGTCACAACAACCAGCAATAAAGGAAAGAGAAAGAATTACTGATTAGCTTTCCAATATAAAAGTCGTTCATACAATTTGATCACTTAAAAGACATCAAACACTTTAATATTCCATAAATGTTACTCTCCAGAATCACTCTAAATTGGTAGTAATAAACATACCCTTCTAAATACAATCACAAAATTTCCATGCAAGCTTCTCACCCCAAGTCTCCCAGTCAGAGGTATCTCCAATATTTTGTGATTCTGGGCTCCCTCTACTGGTCATGCAGACCGTGTTACCTAAATCAAAATGCCGGACTACACAGTCCCTCTGTACACAAAGCTCTGCAAAAACTTGTAGGGGAAGGACAGATTTAAGTGACTTTCTCCCCTCCACCCTCCTCGCAATCCTACAAAGTGTGTACAGACACCAGTAAAAACTCAACTTATTTTTACATTGTAAATTTCTCAAACACAGTTTTGTTAGAAAAGCCCCCAAAACTTCTATGGTTATTCTTTTAATTCTAATGGTGTTTCAAGACTGCTTGCCAAGAGAAAACAATTATGATCTTGGCAAAAACATTGAAATGTTTTAAATATGGAAAATAAATTGGCTAAAGCCAACCTGTCCAGACAGTGAAAATTTCCCGACACTATACAGACAAGGCACCTCCGGTCCTGCAGCAGGCAGCATTTCAGCCACAGCCCCCTTACATTTGCTCGTAGCCCTCCCCCAGAGCTTATAAGGGTCCCTGATACATTCCCAAACTGAACAGCAACTGCTGTAAGAGGAGCACTTATCTGTCATAAATGTGATTGCCATTTATTTGTTTGAGATCATCTGCTTGTTTTATACAGATCCATAAATAGTCACAAGGGAGCAACAATTTTTACTCACTGCTGGAAACAAAGTAAAACCAAAAGGCTTCAAAAGGAATTTCTAGACTTGATACAAAGTCACATAGAATAAAATATGCTTATAATGCTTGCAAGTTACACCAACTTGGGGAGAGGTTTATTTAAGCTCTCTGGAAGAAAGGCCCTGAAGTAAAAAATACCGTGATGAATTGGAGACAGCATTTAAAATAAAAAATATGAAATTCAATCAAAAGAAATGCTAAGTGCAATACGATGGGACACAAAATCAAATCCAGAAAATGCATATTTTCCTGGTAAGTTGAAGGGACTGACACCAGCAGTGAAATGGATCAGAAGGTAACAGTATGTGTCAGCCAGATTGTTGGCCAAGAGATGTACAAGATGAATATTCTCTTAAGACCACTGCTAGTGCATATCTATCAAATTCTAGGCCTATTTAAAGAGAAATATAGGCAAAAAGTATAAAGAAGAACAAGAGTAATAATAGATAAAGAAACAAAAACTTATGAGGGAAGGCTGTAGAAAACACAGTGTGGTGCAGAAAACAGCACGCGTAATTGCAATTTTTCAGAAAAATGTAAAAGGCTGTTGGAAGACAATGGAGATAAATGTTCTTTGTGGCCACTGGGGGAACAAAAAGAAAGTTCACAGGTAGTCTAAAATTCTGAATGTAGCTGTTTTTTAATCAACACCAGAACAGAAGAGGGAAGTGTGTAAAATGACCTTCATCAGAAGATCAAACGTGCACCAGTACTGGCTGGTACATATACTGGAAACTGTCCCAATATCAGCGTTTGTATTGAATGACTTCTTCAGCATGCATACAGCACTGTACCCTAGGATTCTTTATCTCTTTAATTAAAAAAAAAAATAAAATTATTTAAGCCTGAGGTTAACCATATACCCTACAAATACTTTTCCCAATGTACAGAGCAGCCAGAAATGCTCAAGAATTGACTAGAGACGTCCAGATGCATGCTGCTTGCTGAAGTGTTGTTTCACAGAGCCATGCAGGCAGTCCTGGATGCCTGGTGTGATGCAGCCAAAGCAGCAGCTTTCCCATAGTTTCCATGGATCCGTGTGCCCATGGTCTTGCTATCGTATGCCAGCAAAATATCTAAACCTGCCTTACAAGATTGTAGCCATGACCAAGCTTGGGAATGACACACAAAAGCACCAGGAACCTAGGCAGCAATAGCAAGACAAGAAGATAGATGTCCTATGTATCAAGAAGATAGCTGTCCTATATATCAAGAAGACAGGCAAACTGCCACTGACCACCCTAGAGCCGCTCTTCCTCCCAGCCTTGCTTGACTGAGCTGGCAGTGCTGCAGCAGCACTGAGGCCAAGGAAAGCCCTTCCAACCCAGGTTCATGAGAAAGAAGCAGGAGAGGTTCAGTGAACAGAAGACAGGAAAAAACACAACCCAGATATTTTACTGTATTCAAATGGTACAGGCATAGAATCCTTCCCTTGGCACAGAGGGAAGCAGAGAGCACAGAGTAAATGGCTGAAAACAATGCTGATGAGTGCAAGATTTCCTGCCAACCATCAACAAGCTTTTCAGCAATAAAAGCTTCAAGTCAGTCTAAGCAAATCAAACCACATGCTGATGAAGTCCCCACTGTCCTCTCTTCCCTGGTTATTTTGTAGATCCCTTCAAAGGTAGACCACAAGCAGTATACTTGCTTTCTCATCCACTGTGTTCTAGGTAAAATTTCATTCAGAGCCATCCTTCTTTCAACAGACAGCAAAATCATGTACTAAACACATTATTACAAACAAAACCAATTTAACCAATTATCAAACTAAATTTTATTTGAACAATCAATTCAAATCTTCCTTCTGATTTTTCTTCATTTATTTTCCTATTGCAAAGTAAATTCATTCATTGCTTGAAATGATTAGTATAAACCCAAATAAGTAGAGATTTAATATAACAGTACTTTTTAATTGGGAGACTATAAATGCATTCAGCAATTATCTAACTAATAAAAATTAATCTAAGGCTTATTTTCTGATGTCAAAATAACCATGACATTTTATTTACTAAATCAGTACAAGTATGCTTACTTCTGTTAAGTCACCTTTTGAAAGAAAATGGAATTTTATTGAAAGAATCACTTTTAAATGCTGAACAAAAATACATGAGATGTGTTGGATAAAAAAAGAAAAAAGGAGAGTTTTGAAATATTACATATCCAACATAATTTATTAAATAATAAAAACATATTTTTTAAGTGGGTGGTAGGCAGCTAGGGAATAATCTACAATTTTTATATAAAGACTAGTGAAACTGTACAGCTGGTAGATCATAAAGACTCACACAAAGTTTTTATTCATCTTATTAAGTTTAAAGGGACTCCGAATAAGAACTACAAAAAACACTCCTGATACCTACAGCTGATGTGACTGTCAAAACTATGTTCTGAAGTCTTAATCACTTAAATAATAAAGTCATAATAAATAAAGTCTTTAAATGTTTGTTTGTTAAAGTTTTATATGAACTGAAGTGCATACAGGTAGAATAACATTTATGAAGTTTGAATAAATTATACTTAAGGTTTATTCCTAATAAAAGCTCCTGCAATTGGATCTTTAATTGTATTACAAAGATTAAAAGACAATTCTTAAAACAAATAAATCTGTATTTTAAGCTTGTTTTAAATAAATTTTATCCTCATTAGCCAAAATGACCATCAGTTTTGTTCTCATTTGGGCAGTAAATGTAAAGTAAATTTTACATCTCTGGTCATACTGATGCTCCACATGTAGCATCTGATTTTAAGCCTTCAAATACCACAGACACAACTACTATTCCTGGGCAGAGCAGGTAAGCCAGAAAACTCACAGCTATCAGACAAGATAGGCTGGTACAGCTGGTTTGACTGTAGTCTCCCAGACTGCAAACAAATCCCAGAAGACAACAGGGAAAAAGACCCATTATATACAATGCCAACATCACTTCATCCTCAACCCTCTTCTTGTTTTTCTAAACCAGATGAAGACAAAGGCTAGAATATTATTAGCAAGCATGATGGAAAGAACAAGGACCAGTACAGATGTGCTAAAATGTAACACATGCATCATAGATACCTTGAGTCTGTCTCACAAACTAGCAGAACTTACTTATCATCTTCCACTGAAGGTAAACAAAGTAGTCAATCTCAAGTATCTAAAGCAGAAGAAAACAGTGATGAACTTGAACCTTGCCCTTTGTAGTTTGTGAAGGCATTACATGCAGCTGGAATCACCAATGACTAAAGTTTCTGATACATTACCAAGAAACTGAATCTTTTTGTTGGCTGTCAAAGGTGAAATTATATGGAGAATTACAAGAGAGGAATTAAATTCAAGCCAGGTATCACGAAAGGGTATTTTTGCATTCCTTAGCAGGAAATCCCATTTACAAACTCAACTAGTTTGGTTTCACATTTTGAATTCACCAAACCTGGAATGAGGGAAGGAGATGGAAGTGAAGCTGCTTTCACAGAACTAACAGGTGTCCTCCATCTCTTGCCAGACTGCCTCTGAAGCATTAAACAACGCTGTCAAAGCAGCCACCCGAAGAGACACACAACGATTATTCAAGTCTTCTGTGAAAGGATATACATAATAAACAAATACTGGAGACTGTGCCACTACCCTTAAGACTATTTCTACCACTTCTAGGATCGTCTTACATGAACCAATCTCTCCATGAGCCTTTCCTACATCTATACCCAGCCATTGTACACACTGATTACGTGGTATTAGCACACACAATACAGCACAAGCACAATAAACCTCTAGCCACACATCATGATGTAAAAACCAGGGTGGACAAGTGGCGAAACTATTAGCTGAAGGCAAACATGACAAAACAACAGGGAACACCGGTAAGGAAAGACTGGTTTGTTTCTTTGAGAGTTCACCAGACTGGCTGCATTCACCCACAGTCAGACACAAGGGACTAACTGACCACACAATCTAAGATGATACTTAGTTTTCTTCGTAAAGGAAAACTCTCATGCATGACTACTCATAAAATTTTATCCCAATTCCCTTTCAGTAGCTAAGAATTTGGCTCACTTTTGCAAATGATGGCATAGATGTAGCTTTTTTTAATCTGTTAGCTGTATTGCAGCACCACAGTATACCTGATACTTTTTCCCTCTGCCCTGTACATTGGCCTTTGATAGACATTTCAATCAACTTCAGCACTTCCTCCCTTACCTCTAGAGTACTCAGCGGTCTAATGCCAGGGAAGTGGATTCCCCAACACGGGACATTTCTAAGATTCAGCTGAGCTGACCATTTTGTCTAGACTGGTTTTTCCAAGAAAGCTTGGACCGGATGATCCTTGTATTCCATGATTCTAGTACCCTATAACACTGAAAATGAATCTTCTTGATATCTAGAGCAAAGTGTACTGTATCTCCTAGTGCTAGAAGCCTGGAAAAACTGATGGTGTCAAACCTGGTGATGAACAGCAACAGTAGCTTTATTACAACTTGTCTAAAACAATAAAATTAAAATCCCCAGGAACTAAAGTTCATTGCAAATCTCAATACTCCTTAAGCCAGGGAGGACTATTTTTTTTTTTTTTGCTTTGTTTTGCCTTGGGTTTTGATTGCTTTTTTGTTTGTTTGTTTGTTTTTCTTTGGTTTTGATTGCTTGTTTGTTTGTTTGTTTTTCTTTGGTTTTGTTACTTTTTTGTTTGGTTGGATTTTTAACTATTTTCTCTCACAAGAAAGCACTTACATACTAAAGTTTCAGAACATGTGTAAAGCTTAAAAGTGTTCCTGAACAGAATTTTACGGAGTTATTGTCATGGATTTCCCCCTGAAAATATATAAAAATTAAAAGAAAAAACTTATCAAAGGAAAAATTTCCTGTGGAGATACAAGTTTACTCTTAACTTTATAATGTATTTGAAAACAAGATGCTACCAGTATAGCAGAAAAATTTGAGAAGAAAAAAAAAAGTGTACATATCATCATATCAATACCCCATTATAAACTGCAGACAGAAAGATACAAACATGCTTGCCTGAAATTTTAATATGACTTCCCCTTACTTTTGCTGATTATCCTTGCCCTTTTGTCGGTCACGCCTCTGAGTAGGTCTCTGAATATCTTGAATGTTCTGAAAAGTATGCTTGAAACACCATGACACCTCCTTAAATTATATTCACATATGGCAGCAAGCATTCCATGACCAGAAAGGAAATGAGAATACGAGTTTTATGGAGTATATTTACACTTTCCTGTGTTCCAAACACCTGGGGAAACCCCAGGTTTTTATTCTCCATGAAGAAAAATTTCAAATACAGGATATAGAGTAAAAGTATCGCTGTACCTTGAGTCCCTAGCATTTCGTTAGATGTAGTACAAATAATACAAGAAAAAAACAACACTAAAAAAACCAAATAAATAAAACCACATGCAAAAATAAACAAACAAAAACAAATGAACAAACCACATGAAAGACACATGTAAAGATTAAAGAATACTTTTTGAAATCATCCTAAAAGAAAAGTGTCCCAGGAAGAAAAACATCCCAGAAGAACAAGAAATCAGTATGCATCAGAGCTGGCCATGACAGCAAAGGTGTCATCTATACTGAGAACACCTTCCTCATTCAACACCACATGAAAGAAACTACTTGATTTCTTTCTGTAACAAATTCTTGTACTGGTCTAATAATACAGTTCTCTCTGACAGCTACTTCCTATTCAAGAACATATACTTTTTCTTTTCTCTTTTAATAAAATATTTCCTTTTACTAGTTTTAACTAATTTCATTAAAAAGCAGTAGTACATTTGTCATAGTTTGCTCTATTATTAATGATCACCATGAAGGATAAAATTATAAAGTAAAAAAATAATTCTTGCTACAAGAAAGGAACTCTAGAGTAGAGGTTAAAAAACTGCTGTCTGAAAGAAACGATGGTTTTGATACATATGTCTTATTTTAGTATCAGATTTCACAGGCCCTTGTGGGTTTTAAATACATATGTTTAGAAAAATGAAGTAATGAGTGTGCTACAATCAAAAATGTACTAAATCCAAGAAAAACATTGCCACAAAATATGCTATGTATAAAATAAATAAACCCACACCCCACCCTTCCAAATATTCTTGGCTTCAAGTTGGGTGAAGCTTACTCCTAAAAAAAAAAAAATTAAGGTGGAAAGTAAAGTGACTATGCTGAACAAGACAAAGTAATCACTGAGTGCCTTTTGGCCTCTAAAATACAATCATCCTACACTAGGGACCCTCTACGAAGTTATCCCAAGTTCTTTGGCTTTTTAATAGGCCAGTCTCCACAACTTTCTCTGTAGTGATTCAAGAGTATCTTGTGTGTTACTGAGATATAACTGGTTAGTCAAATGCAAAATAAAAATACACCCCCATCCCCCAAAAAATGTTACAGCTATTTGAAAGAACATTCACCTTCACCAAGGTTCACAGTCATATAATCGTAGCCTGATTTACACTGGAAGGAACTTCTAGAAGTCATCTAGTCCAACCTCCTGCTCAAAGCAGGGCCATCTGGATCTGGGCCTTGTCCAGTCAAGCTCTGTGCTGTCTCCAGGAACGGACACTTCATGGCCTCTCTGGACAACCTCCTCCCATGATTAACTGCTCTCATTGAGAAAGCATTTTCCTGAGTATCAAATCAGAATTTTCCATGTTCCAATTTGTGTCTGACGCCTCTCATTCTTGCTTCTTGTGCTGTCACTGTGCAACCTCCAAAAACAACAAAAAAAAAGCCTGGCTCTGTTTCTCTACACTCTCCCATTAGTGAACAGCAGACTGCCATGTGTCCCACATGAGCCTTCTCTTCTCCTGTGTGAACAAGTCCACCTCTCTGATCCTTTTCTCATACATCATATACTCTGCCCTCCAGTCATCTTGGTGAACCTTCACTGGACTTCACTTTGGCATATTAATCTCCTTCTTGTACTAGGAAATTCGAATTCCAGAAAGAATACTCTTCCCTGGTGACCAACAATAGGACCCAAGGGAATGGTAGGAAGATGTGCAGGGGGAGGTTTAGGTTGGACATTAGGAAAGGATTCTTCACCCAGAGGGTGGTGGAGCACTGGAACAGGGGAAGGGAAGCAGTAATGGCACCGAGCCTGACAATATTCAAGAAACATTTGGACAAAGCCTTCAGGGACATGGTGTGAACTTTGGGGTTGTCCTTTTCTGGGGCAGGAATTGGACTTGGTGATCCAGGCTGGCTGAGGAGGTGGTTGAGTCACCATCCCTGGAGACATCTAAAAAGACAGATGTGGTGACAGGTTTAGTAGTGGACATGGCAGAGTTAGGGTAGTGGTTGGACTCAATGATCTTGAATGATACTGTGACACTGTAACACCTTTGATTGAAACAGTTCAGGCAAATTTTCATCCACCTTATTGTCCACTTATTGAGTTACTATCTCACCAATTTGACTCTGAAGATACTATGGGAAATTATGCCAAATTTATGACTTCTGGCAATTTCCAAATTTCCAACTGCCCTATCTCAGGAGTCTCTATCCACAGCTCATTCCAATATCCTTTCTAGCCATCTCTTTTTCACATTGCAGAGCCTTGATTCTTGCCTCTGCAAAGATCCTGTTGATCTCCTGTTTGTCCCCTCTTGTGCTCCAAAGTCTGTTAATCCCTCCCAAAGCTCCTTCTCCTGGCAACTCCGCACCTTGACCAGAGTGCAATTCCCTAGGGTGAGGCCAAAACCCTGCCCAGTGCAAGTCCTAGACACAGGAGTACAGCCCAAGATCTGGAGTTCTCCCTGGCATAAGGCATCTGATGTGCCAGGAGCAGTTGCTGGTGACCCTGCACATCAGTACCATCACTGCACAGTCCTAAGCAGTCCCACATTGTCCTGAGCTAATTTTCTGCATCCCTTCCTCCTACTCTTGGACTAACTACTGTGATAACTGCTAGGTCCCTTAGCTCCCTCTGTGTCCTGGGCTCTGGGCTCTGCATTCTTGCCCACCAGTTATATAGCTTCTCCTTAAGTATTCATCAAACAGGTGCTTGACACTTTGATTAACAGTCAGTTGAAGACAAAATACATAGGAAGTCCACAACCAGCAACTATCCAACAAAAGCTGTCTGTAAGAGCTAACAGAGGCAAATGCCTACATAGGCTAGCCCAAACTTGCAGCAGCAAGACACTGCAGCTTCCAGAAGGAAGAACTCCCAGAATATTTTTTCTGAAGTTTCCTGAAGATGCCTGGAAACTGCTGCAACTGCTAGGTCCCCGATTAGCTGCCTCTACTGGAGATCTGGCAACAGAGTGACAAAACACACTGCAAACAACAGGACTTCTAAGCTGCTGCACCATCCACAGAAGCAGCCCATGTAGCATCTGACAGTGGCTTCATTAACTGTTGCACAGTGAAAAGGGAAAAAGAAAAGGGAACAAAGTGTTGCCAGCAAACCACTGCAGTCCAAGTCTAGTTCAGAAGACTGAGCAGGACTTCCACTTTATCATGCTATACCAGGAACATAATCCTGATGCAGTCACAGCTTCCAGCCACACTCCTCTGATTGATTAGAAGAATCTCCATCTTTTCTTATCCTCCACAGGAGGGACTTTTGTTACCAGAGCTGTGTCACTGACAAGACACCACTCTGCAGTTATGCCAGCAATAGTGCATCTGTGTAGCTGCATGGAAGACAATGGAGTGCTTTCTGCTTTCACCAGCAAGGTTTGCACCAAGATTAATACTGGGTTCACATCACTTTCAGCCAGCTCTGTCACTTAAAGCAGCAGCTTGAGTGGCTTCCCTATAAAACAGACCACATGTTCCTGCCTCTGTAACATGTTCTCCCTGCCCTCCTCCCCCTGCCTCTCTCTTTTTTTTTTTTTTTCTCTTTTTTCATTTTTTACTTTAAATCTTGATTATTTCCCCAAACAGCCATGTGAATGCTTGTGCCAGCACCCAGGGAGGTGGGCAGCCCAGAACAAGAAAAACAGCTTGGAGAGAGTGGGATTATTCTTTCGGTTGCCATATTGGTTTACAGTAACTGGAGAAGGATGGCCGCAGACTGACACAACTAGTTCCCATTTCAGACTTCTCAGAGCAAGGCCTGTATTTCACCTTTTGTTAGTAACACAACATGCTCCCTGCAGCCACTCCCAAACCTACACGCCAAATGCAGCTGGTTGGCCTGAGCTGCAACCCCTTGGGTTGCTACATCTGGCACCAGAAGACGCCAAGGAGGGGAGAAGCAGAGGTACCACCCCACTGAGCAAAAGCAGAATTACCAAGCTTGAAGGAGCCTCAAACCCCTACACGTTCTTCCATTTGAGCCTAATGTCATGTCCCTGCTCTCTCATGTGATTTCAATGCAGTTTTCCAGTTTCCATTAAAACCAACTGCAACTAAGTTTATAAAATCAGAATAGGTGCTTACATACCAACATCTCCTTCCACCTTCCCCCAGTAATGAAAAGGCCAGAGGCAAAACACAACATGCTGTTAAGACCTATTAGAATTAAATGTTAAAAGGTAAGCATATTTCAGAGAAAAGGTTTAAATTGTGACATATTTAACCATTCAAAGGAAATAAACAAGTATTGCTGAGCAAAGTGCACTAACTACTGCACAGTTTAAAACTATTGGTTATATTTTATGAGAATCAAGGATTTATTCTTTCACTTCAGAAATCTGTAAATCTTGAACATGCTACTCAATGTTGAGCTACCAGACTGTAATGAGAAGATTACTTTATTAAATAATATTTCTCCCTGATAGAAAGGCCAGCATTAAAGCAAATTGCTACGCTGAACTTAAAAGTGATTTATTTTTCCTTCCTTACCCTTGCTAGCAAGAATCATATTAATTTGAGTTATCCTAATTAAATTGTTTAATTAACTTTGCTCATTCTCAAAAATTGGCACACACCAACATGCTACCCTGACTGAGTTTGTTACATTGTGCCATTTCAGCCACACCATCCATCTGCTTAAGTAATCAGTTTTACAAATTAGTAAGAAAGTTTTTAATGCTTATAATTTCTATGGAAATTTTTACCTGGAAAGATTCTATCTATTCACTGAATGGCAATGCTAAAACCACCAAAGCTGAGTTATTTTAATATAAGGATTTTACAGTTTCACTTCACGGAAAGTAATTTCCAGGGTCTTGGTTACCACATGCCAGTACCACATGCAAGCTCTTCCAGTCAACTAAAATTTTTAACATTGCTGCTAACAGTATTCAGTTACAGATTCCTCAACCACAATGGACTTGCTTGGACTTGTTTCCTTTTGATTCTTTCTTTTTTTTTTTTTCATTTTCCTGTCTTCTTTCATTTTCCTTTCTGTCGTCTTTTCTTCCATTCTTCCCCTTTCTTTTCTTTCGCTCACTTCTCTTTCCCTTTTCTCTTCCTCTTTTTCTTTCTTTTTCTCTCTTCTTTCCTTTTAAACTTCATTCCCTCCCTCAGTTCTCCTCTCCCTCCTTTAATACTCTCTGTTCTTTCATTTCAGATTTTTTCTATTACTTTTCATTGTCTTCTCTCTTTTCTTTCCCTGTATTTATTTTCTCTCTTTTTTAACACTTCCTTTTTTCTTTCCTCTCTTTCTTGGTTTTCTCTTTCTTTTTTTCTCTTCTGTTTTGCTCTTCTCTCTTTTTTTTTTTCCTTTTATCTTATTTTCCTTTTTTTTCTTCCCTTTTCTCCTTCTTTCTCTTCTCTTACCTCTTTTCTTCCTCTCTCTTTCTTTCCTCTTGTGGTGGCCTAGCCTTGATCAGCAGCCAAATACCCACCCAGCCTCTCAATCCCCCTCTGAAATAGGTAACAGAGAGAAAAGGGGATTAGAAAGCTTGTGGGTTGAGATAGACAGGGAGATAGCCTACTAGTTACCATGAGAGACAAAATAGACTTGCCCTGAGGAAAACTGATTTACTAATTTTCTCAATTCCTCTACTTCACCCTCACTGAATGGTGCTGAGGGTTACAATCATTCCATAGCAGTCTGCTCCAGTCTGGGCTCTCCATGGGCAACAGCTCCTTCAAGAAATATCCAAATGCTCCAGCGCTGGGTCCTCCATGGCCTGCAGGGCAACCGCTGCTCTGGCCCTGGTGCAACTCCTCCTTTGATGACCTCGGTTTTCACACTACTGTTTCACACTCCCTTTTTTACCCTTCTCTTGTGCCTGAGTGCTGTTTTTCCCTCTCTTAAATATGTTACCACAGAACCATCAGCACTGCTGAGGGGCCCAGCTGTGCCCTGCGGGGGTCAGTTGGAATCGGCTGAAGCTGGCTGGCACAGCCCCAGGCTCTCCTCACAGAGGCCACCCTGCAGCACCCACGGCCAGTACCGTGTCAGGTACAACTCTTCCTTCTCTCTTTTCCTCTTCTTTCATGTCCCTTCCTTTCTCCTTTCTCTTTCTGCTCCTCTAAGTTTTATCTTCTCTCCCTGTATTGTTTTCTCTCTTCCTCTTCTCCCTTTCCTCATTCTCTTCTCATTCTCTCTTGCTCCCCCCCTCTCTCCATCCTATAATATCCTATTCTCACAAAAGAATCATACTTCTTCTAAAGCAGAAGCATAAAATAACAACCCTGTTTACAAAACAGGAACAACTGAAATCACTCAATTTAATTTTATTTTTGTTCATTTCTAATCAAAACAAACAAAATATATCATTCCTTATTCCTTCTCAAAAAAAATCAGGGAAATCTCCACAGCTTTTTTTCTTTGTTTCTTCTCCCTAATTTTCAATCAGGGCATGAATTCTAACTGTATGACTTTAGAATTTTGAAACTAAATGTCAAATTCTGCTATAATTACATAAAAATGTCATTATTATTTTTAGCATCCAAAACATTGCATCCAAACCAAATGGAGAAAAAGGAAGTTAAGAACCATGAGAACATCCCATTTCTGCATCTTCAGTTCACATCCAGTTGACACAAAAAGGACTTCTAAAATCTATTATATCATGTGAAAGACTGACTGAATTAAAAGAAACATTTCTTCCCTTACAAAAGCTTTTTCTCAATACATTTGTATTTGAAGAGTAATTCAGCACTTGAGAATGTTCTACTCAATCACCAATACAAGCAGAAAAATCAAACTGATACAAAGAGTATGGAAGCTGACAGAAATCGCAAATAAATACAGATGCAAAAGCAAATCATTGTTTTCTGGTAATATTTTTTCCAACAAAAAAACCTCCATAAGCCAGATAATACTTTCACACTTTATAATACATGTAACTACTACAGTTTTACTGACTAATACATGTGAATTGTGTCCTTAAAATACTTTTGTTAAGAGCTCTTACCTTTAAGGAAAGCCTGAAAATAAATACAGAATGAGCAATCACAGTATATCTTGTACCTTTAAAAATATAACAACATATGATCTATTGTATTGGGTCAAATTAAAATATTTGGGTGGACATGAAATGTCTAAGTTATTCTTGTTGCACATAAGGGAGTTTAACTTGGCAAAACAGCATAGCAAGATGTTCTTTCCTTTCCTCAAAGGCCTGAGCAGATACTTTTATTTTTGTGTTTTAACTTACTCCAGCTGTTGCAATTCATATTATTAGTAGATTTCCTTATTCTTTTTTTGACTTACACAGCTCACTAAGTCTGGAACCGAGAGACTTAAGTTTCTATTTAACTGATAACAAAATGTCGGTCTAATTTCAAAATGACAGAGATAATGTTTTAAAGTTGTAAAAGATTAAACATTGATTAATTTATAAAAACAAAGCACTGATAATTAAAACAGATTTTTAGACTGGCTGTTTTTGATGGGCACATAATTCCATCTGAAAGCAAGCTAGATTCTGCTGAAGTCATTAATAAAGTCTCTTTGAATGTAAGGGCCGAGACACACATTACATAGTGTAGCATTAGAAATATAATTTAGTCTTAACCAGAAATTGTTTTCTTTTAGTCATCCTGATCACTGTGTCTAAATATTTTTGTTAAATAATTAATTTGTAAGCATAATATGAAAAGAATTGACAGTACTAACAAAGACATGAATACCTGGACCATAAACCTGGGCACAGATAATCTTGTTTCACTACTATTTTACTGAATAAATGATATTCTGATGCAATTGTTTATAATAATATCCTTAAGGTACTGCTACAAACAGAGTAAGGCTAACGGTTGTGTTAGGTTTAGTGGTGTTAGTTTTGGATGAATGGAACAGGCAGTTTAGACTACACATACAGTTTGAAATTGCCCAATTTTCACTGGCCAAGAGAAGATTCCCTGACTGAAAGCAAGCATTCTGAAAGCAAGGCTCAGTTAGCTTGTTTTTTTCTTTACTAAGTACTACCTTCCAGCAAAAGAGCTACTAGATCCCGTTTTCCTTGTATCATATTTCCTTTTATCATTACAAATAAAATCAAAAGAAATTTTGCCTCTTATAGCTACTGAGAGCAAACAGCAAAACAGTTCTTAGGAATCTTTTGAGCTCTTTCCCATAGTCTCTGCTACTGGAATAACTGAGCAAAAGATGTATTTGAGTATAATTTTGTGATTTACCACTTTATGTCCATATAAGCGCATGTATATGTGTACAAAGGTGAATTTATGTCTGTAGATGTATTTACACATTCAAGCACATAAACACGGTTTCATAAATTCAGTATTTAAGTTATTTTCTTTATACTTTATTTGACATATAAGTTTCGGTTCTCAGCTCTCTATTGATACTGTAAATATTTGCCAGACACACTATTACTGGTTCTAGCATAGAGCTATCATAAATGATAGCTGATAAATGCAGGGTTTCTTTGAATTACAAACAGAAGACAGGAGCTTTCTATACCAGTGAAAGAGAAATCAGATCGTGAATAAGCATATTTTTCCTTCACATGATAGTATGTTAGCAAGCAAAAGATGTTTAGGCACTTTTAAAAATTGTGTTTTGAAATGAAGGAATCAAACATAATTTAATTTCACAGTAATTAAGATGACTTAACTATAAGTATCAATATATGAAGTGGAATTGCTAACAGCTAGCCTTAGATAGGAAAGAAATTCACATATGTAACAAATTTTCTGAAGTATTATGGTTGGATCTTTTTCACAGTCCTTGGACAGTGACATTCTGAGTCTTTTTGTGGTCTTGATTCTGTAAAAACCTACATGAAATATGCCAGTGCACGACTATAAGAGAACTAGCAAACTTTTCAGCTCATGCAATATGAAGAGAAAAAAAAGAGGAAAAAAAAATATTTCTATATTTTCACCTTCAGTTATGAAATGGTTTAGATTTTAGTAGACTGAAACACATACCCATATCTTCGCAGACACATAAAGACATCCACAGCAAACTGTTCCAGAAAATAAATTATCACTAGAAAATTATGCTTTCATAGAAAGCCTGACAATGTTTCCTCTTTTGACATTCAAGTAAAACACATTTAATTCAGTCTGCCAGAAATGGCTATGCTTCTGCTCTGTGAAAAATACACTAATGATGAAAATAAGGACTTGACAATTTACTGAATATGAAGAGGAAAATTTGTAATGAATTGCCTGCATTGTAGTGTTCAGTTTAGGCTCTTTTTTTTTTTTTCTTCTTTTTTTCTTTTTTTTTCCCCCAGTTGCTGTGAAATACTAGAAATAGCATAAAAAAAGTTTATTCCATTTTATGGGATGTTGCACATGTCACTCAAGACAGAGGGCTTAGAAATAAAGACAAAAGTCAGCTGTGGGATATATGAAATTCAAAACAGTAATAAATAATAGGTTTAAATACTAACTTTCCAATACAAGAAATAAATACAAAGAACAAAACAGAAATGCCAAAAAAAATCCAACCCAAACAAATAAACCTCAATTGGCAACTAGCAAGTTGAAACCTAGAATAATTCACCTTAGACTTATAAGAAAAGCAATTTCATAGGTTACTCAGATGTTGCAACAAAAGCTCGTAAATCCATTAAGCCAGGCATGTCTTCAAGTTCTGGGCCAGATTTCAATTTTCATTGCAGGTTTTAAACTCTCAACAGATTAAACTCTTTTACTCAGAATATTTTACCAGAGTGTTCACTCAAAAGGTGACTGCTTCTAGCTAAAGCCTCCATATCATTCTGTGTTTGAAAGTTTGACATAATGGCTGCTCCTGACAAGCTTATGTATTGAATCACATTTGCCCAAACACTTCTTAAAGGAAATACAGCAGATTATTCTTGCCTCTTCTAAGCACAAGAGAGCTGAATAAGGTTGCTGGCTACTCAGCAGCAGTTCTCACATTTTGCCCCTAACAAGCATACACCGATTCTAAGCTCTCCTGCAGATCTTATTTCTGAGTTTTATTTTTAAATATTAGTTTATTACCTATGTATTTTAATGTTAATACGTAACAGATCTCCATTTCAGAACAATGATGGAAAGAGAACACATTGTGTTAAATCTCAGTTTCTCAAAGATATTTTTTACAGTTGTGGCTCTGGACAACAATGGACAACTATTATTGGAAAAGCTCTACTATGTCTTTTCTCCTCTTAAAAAGATGCTGGCAAAGCAGGCTGATAAAGGTAGTAAAATGGAAGAACTTGCATCTACCTACCTTCCACATAGTCATGGTTCTGCTTACAGAACTGCAGGCAGACTTTGGATAAAAAAAGAAGGAAAACACTTTGTAGACTGTGGAAAGTTTAAACTCTTAATTCATTTAAAAAAAGAAATCAGGCTTAAAGCACTACACTAGCAGTAAACTTACTATACACACACATGCATAAAACCAAACTGAAACAAAAAAAACCCAACCACCAAAAAAAACCCAAACAACCCATCACAAACAAAACAAAAAACTTGCACTCTTGGGAGGCTGGATTAAAGATCTCCTGAATATTTCCTAACCTAGCTGTGTGAGTATCTGATTGTTTTGAATGTGTTTAGATCTCTTGGATATCTCCCTATTAATAGTAATTTCTCTTTCTGAAAAGGAGAAACAGACTTTAGCGTAGCATTACTTTTTGAAATACAGAAACATTAAAGAAAAAAGATCTGTAGCATAATTATTTCAATATTGCTAAAAGAGAAGTTACACTTTCAAGGAGAAATACAGGAAGGCAGTTATCATATAGTAAATGCTCTAGGATAATACTGTGCACATGGTAGCACCAATTTATAATGCAGGAGGCTTCTCTTTCCATCAGCCTGAACTACATTACCACTTTCCAGCCCCTTTCAACTAGTCGTCTACACTGAGAAACATAACATAGTAAAAAGAAAACACAAATTATTACAGCAAACATCAAAATACATTGATAAAGGAATTGTTACGCTATGCAAAAAAAGCCAACACTGAACTTGAGAAATTCACAGTCACAAGTGATGTCCATCTACTTCAAAATAAGATGTCTTTTAATAGGAAGTGCTTTCATTACTGCACAAAATAACTAGCAAATCTTATAAGATCATCAGCATCTGCACTGCTCTCCATTATTTGCTACATTTAAGTTGTAGGATGTCTGCTCGTATTAAAAAAGGAGTATCTTTTAATACAGTGTTAACATAGTACAAGGGTCTTAACTTCAGCAAATTGGGCTGTGATAAAGATGACTTGAGCATGCCTTCAAAGATAAAATATTTTTGCAGCATGGACCTTTAGAAGTTGAAGCATGTTTATGACATCACAAAATTCAACAACCATGATTTTCCCTATTACAGCTAAATAAATTAACTTTTAAAGTGTACTTATTTCCCCTTAATTATTATAACTTGAACATCTAATGAACATATGGGCCACTCTCCCTCACCAGTAAAGCATCAAACACATAAAAAGCTTTATACACTGCACTAGTGTAATGTTTTTTGAGAAAATATAGGTTAGGCTTTACTACCTAACTGCACAAGTAAATTAGAATACTTTAATAGTACCAAGGAAGCAAGTGCGTCATGAAGATTGGACTCCTGTTTTCCCAGTCTCTGCAGAACATTTTGCAGAGCTGCTAATAGATTGAAAGCAAACAACTTTATGGCAGATCTTTTAAAAAACTCTTTAAAAAATAAAAAAATCTAGCAGCACTATTTCCTATTACTTCTAAGAAAGGTGGAAAAGTGGTTAGAATATATGTTTTAGCATGAAGACAGAGAGAACTATTGCACCAAACAGAAAACTGAAGTACTGAACACTGTATGAGCAAAAAAGTATATGGAAAGGCAACAGCAACAAAATAACTTTTAAAAAGGTTATATTTAAAAAAATATAATAAACTGTTCTGAAATCTCTGCTCACCTGAACATACAAGAACAAGTTTCAAAACTATGAGAAATGAGGAGCAAAGTACAAAAGGAAAAGCCATATGAACTTTTCTGAACTGTTGTAAATTATCTATGGATGGTCCCAGATAAAATGATGGAACTGCAGGGGTTTTTTCCTCATAATTGGTCCTGGAACCAAACTAAAGAAGGGAAGTTGTTTGGTCGTGAGCCAGAATGTGAAACAAATACTGAAATCTGGAATGTCTACATTCTGTAAATTAAAAAACACCAGGCACATAGAATGGTCAAATGAATGGAGTTTCACATGTGGGAAGGAAAAAAGGAAGACAGCAGACTGGCATAACTGGAGACCACGGGATTGCTGATCCAATTTGAGAAAGAAGATCCATGTAGCAGAAACTCTTGGGATAAGAGATTGCATGCAGATGGGAACTAGTAGAGAGAGTGCAACAGCAATGCCATTTTAATGGACATGACACTTGAAGCAGTGAAGCAGAGGACGAGGCGATATTCTTAGCTTTCAAAAATACTATTTTGCCTTGGTTTCCACCCTCTTTTTACATATGCTTGAGTAATATTCTTAACAGTAAGAACAGTATTCTCCAAAGTATTCTGTGTCATCCTACAGAGATTCTTTCTACTTACATTGTACCATTTACCATCTGAAATATTTCCGGTATTAGATCCACATCTCAATAAAACTAAGAAAGGAACTTGCATCTACAACACAAGCAGTATTTCAGCCTACCTGTAACAGCTGGGGCACCTGCTACTACATGCATAATGCAAAAAAACCCACCCGAAACCAAACAAATAGGCAATTTTATTAAAAAAATGCATGCAGACTGATTTTATTGGACTGTTTGTTGAAGTTCCTAAACAGAGACTCCACTGTCCTGTGAAAGGAAGCATAGAAGCATTAAAACAAAATACCCTAGATAATTTCTAAAAACTGAAATGTGGAGCAAAAATTAAGATACTGGTGGTTCAGGCAAAAAGAAACATACATTCACAGTAAATGTCTTATACTGAAATGTATCTTTTATAGGTATATACAAAAGAAGAAGCAGCATCACTAATAAATAAAAATACTGTTGTCTTTGCAATTAGCTGAAGGAAAAAAAATGAGATTTTATTATTTTACATTTGTTCCATTAGCACCCAAACCCAGTCTTCCAAGTCCAAAGACAAGATTATCATTGGACAGACAAAAGCAAGCTGGCTTCTAACTAATCACAACACACCACCAACAACTCAAGAACAAAGAGCCCTGATCTTAGGCTTGAGTTAACACCATAGTTGTTCTAGGGCTACATCACAATCAAATATTGAAATAATTACCAAAGAG
The DNA here is from genome assembly GCF_020740795.1 of Apus apus. NCBI lineage: Eukaryota > Metazoa > Chordata > Aves > Apodiformes > Apodidae > Apus > Apus apus. The sequence goes on along the minus strand of NC_067283.1, from coordinate 112,510,704 downwards.
GTGACACGAATTATGCAAGTTACAGTTCCAATGCTGGAATGTACTAATGTAGGAAACACACCAGGTTTTTCCAGGTTAGACATCACTCTGGCATAACAATGCTGAGAATGCCTAGACAAGGAGTAAGCCTGAGATTTTAAGCTGGTGAATTGCTGCCATCACAACTGCCTACCAAATTAGGTGGTTTGATGTTACACTGGAAAGAAGAGCATTTTGAAGAGGTGTCTGAAGTGAATTTATGCAGAAAGACAAGTTGTACTGAAAGTTTGTTTCTTTCACTGCTCTACACTCAAAAGCATAAAAATAAAACTTAATAATGCCAGGCAAAAGAATGCAAATAGCTTTCTCTCTCTCTACCAGTCAAGGCTTCCTTTCAGCCCATTGCAGGGAATAACTACCTTCAAGACAAAACAATACACTCCTCACTCCTTCAGCTGAAGAAGCTCCTACATTCTTTCAGATGTATGCAATCACAGAAGACTCTTCAACTGTGCTCTTGTGTTAACAACCAAAGCCATAAGAGAAAAACTTTCTTTAAGTGAAATTTTTAAGAGCTTTTGGTTATTGGAGGCACTTGATTCTTTTTATTTTTTTTTTCAGAGAAAGGAAGTAAAATGTTCTCTGTCTACATGCATACACAATCAAACAGGAAACCTGAAAGTGATAAACAAGAGAAGACAGTTGCCAGTTCATTTAGCCTATTTACAGAAACAGCAGCATTGAGAATAGGTTTTATTTTTAAGTCAATAGCTCTACGGATGAAGTATGCAAGGGCTTACAGAGACATTGTCGAAAAGATCAAAGGATTCAGAAGTGACAGTAATATTTTCAGGAGCACTGTCTCACTTCAGAGCTAAAGACAGGCCCTGCAAGGATCATGTGTTTTATTCCATTGATGACTCTGCTCAGCAGTTCAAAGTGGGTTTAATTCTAGCAAACCCACTAGTTTAATATTCCTGCACAAAGACTGTGAATCTGTAAGTGTCTTGAGATTTATTAGGTTCATACTTCGCTACTTTCCTAAGCTCAGAGACTTCATATGTTATTATATCATTCATGATAGGTATTATCAACACTGTGGAGTGCAGAAGAAACAGCACTACTGCCAGGGGCAAGCATCTCTTCTTAAGTCTTCTGAAATACTGTCACAATAAATCAATAGATAGCTTAATCTTGTGTAACAAAAGACAAAATATGCAGAGAAAAAAAGAAGGAGCAGCTAGAACTGACGCCATGATTATTCTCATAGCTGAAATTAAGATCAACAAAGAAACATCAAGGGAAATAAGTTTAAGATTCCTACTAGAAAATGAAAAACAGAATGAGACGAACCTAAACAGAGTAATTAAAGTTCCTTGACAATACAGAGGTCAGTTACTTTAGCTGAACAGCAAAAATACCGCTGAATTCTCCATTCCAGTGTTCACAGTCCTGAGTCTAAGGGAGAAGGAAAGTAAACCGCCAGCATAATCTGTGGGCTAAAGCTGCACTCCAAAAAGTTAAAGGTTGCTTGTCCCATTTTGAAAGTTTATTGGTTTTTAACTTGTACTTAGAATCTTTGGCTTTAATCTTATCCAGACAACTCAATTTCCCAGCCTCATCAAGTAGAGGAGAAAGGGAACTACAAAAAGCCAAGACATAATCTAGAGTTATTAGCATTAAACATTTATCAGAATTTGGCTGGATATTCTCCCCTAGGACTCAAACAACATGCATGACCCAAGTACTGTAAACTGATCTAAAAAATTAATAGAAAAATATAGACCAAGGGACACATTAGTTTACTCTCCTAGTTCAAGGCAGGATCAACAAAAATGTAATTCCTGGTAGACATGTATCTAATTTGTTTTTAGAGAGATGTAGAGTTTCCTCTCATCTGCCCCACAGCTCATGACAGAAACCAACTGTACCTGTTAGAAAAAAAAATCCTTTTTTAAACTCAGGTCTTCTTTTCCTTAATCCAAACAGCTTTTTCATTCCAACTTCTCTTATTTTTTTCTCCCTGGTAATTTTAAGCAGTCTTCAATCAGTCCTATTCTTCATGAAGCTGCATGCCCCAAACAGTAAGGAACAGATAGGTTATTCCTGGTCATCATGCAAGCAATTTCTGAGTAATGGCAATAGAGAGCAAATCCAAGGATGGCATTACAGTCAGAGTCTAATATAGAAAGATATCAGCAGAATTAGAGAAAGAAGCTTTTTTTCTGTGATAATCAGCAAAAAAAATTAAAACACATGACCTATTTAAATACCATCATTATGACCATGCCGGCAGCTCTTTGGAAAAGACATAGGGACAGAAAAACATCTGGGTAGTTCCTGGAACTGTGCTGGGAACAAAAAACCTTGAACAGAAGATGTAAAGAGAAGATAGAAGGGAAGACAGTACTAGGTTTAACTTGAACCAGTGGAAAGAAGCTGCTGAAAACTTTGATAATTCATGAAGGGATGATTCTTCATTTTTAGGAAAATACAGGAGAATGCAAAAAGAAGAAAATGGGTTTCTGGAAATTAAACTTGCATGCACAAAGACTGTAAGCACACCAACAGATAGGCAACTGGCTTGCTCTTCCATGAAGGGGTGGCACTGAGCACTTATACCACAAGCACAGGAACACCATTTCTTTATTGACACCTAATTAGAAAGATGTCTATGATTATACAGCTACGAAAAATAACACAAAGAACAAACACGGAAAAACTGATTAGATTATAATTAAATAAATTAGATGTTGTTAGATCAGTTAAATCTGTTGAAATTCACGTAAGGTATTTAGAGCTGACTGGACTACTCTCAGAATTACCAATAGTAATTTTTGAGAATTTGTACAGGATAGCAGTGATTCCAAAATACTGGAAAACATCTAGTGAGTAGCTTTAAAAAAATGAAAAAAGGCAGGGTCAAGGAAGTAGAGATGCAGTAACTGAATTGAAGTTGAGTTGAGTAATACACAGACCTGTGAAGAAAACATTACTTCAAATCTCTGAAAATACTCTTTATGACATAATAGTAGACCCTGTAGTTAGAGAAGCAGCAGTAGGTATCATATAGCCTGATTTAATGAGTCTTCAGACCTTGTCTCTCATGGGGCTTTCATAAGCAGAGAAATATCATGCTGCAAAAGGAAACAAATTCTAATAAGCAGATGACAATAAACTCCGAAAGGCTGCATCCATGCTTAAAGATAAGACTATATGTTAAAGCAATCTTAATACATTGCCAGAAACCATCTGCAGAAGACATGAATACAATTCAGTAAGGGGAATTCCAGACTTTAACAGGAATAAGTAACAGCAGAAATACAAGATGGAGAACAACTAGCAAGGCAGCAGCACAGAAGGAAAGAAGCACTGAGAACAGAGTGGATCATACTCTGACTAGCAGTCTGTGTCTCACCAGCATAATCAGCAAAATCTCATGCTAGGATGTATAACCAAGTCTAGAAAATTACAATGGGATAGGGAATTGTTTTCAAAAGAATGGGACCGTGGATGCTAGGAAGGAAAATCCAGAGAGCACTGTGCACTGGGGTGAGCTGCTGTCTGTGCTCTTTGTAAAGAGATTTCAGTGTCCAGGACTGTTGACCTGACACTGTTCACTATCAGCATAGGCATGAATGTAAAAAAACTACTTCTCCCTCCTCCCCCACCTCCCCTGATTTTATACATCTCAAAAAAGTTTGCCTTAAAAGTTTTCACTTCTTCGGAGTAGCAGAACTGCCTACCTGCTGACCATTTTAACAACCAACCATCACAACAGGAAAGATACGTAAAAAAACAAAACTGAGCTGTACATCTCCAAGATAAAGGAAACATGTCTCATAGGACATGTCAGCAAGTTTTTATTTTAATTTCTAACATGCATCTGCTTTGTAGCATTGGAACTTTCCTCCTACTGTATTTAATTAGTTGAGTAATAAAAAAGTGCAACTTTGTATCTTTATTGCAAACAAAAGAAGCAGAATAATCTTAGTGTCCTTTTAAAATATTACACCTAATGACAATGAGATTACTGAAAATCATGTTATTCATTCAGATTTACTACCACAGCAAAAAGCTTTAGATTGATTAATACTGCAATATATTTGAAGAATTACTAAGCCAATTAATCTCATTCATCTATAAATGGAACAGAAGAGAGGAAAATTTTTTAAGAACTTACTTTAGGATTGCCAAGGTTCTACTGACAATGATAATCGATATAAAGGAATAAGTGAAGTATATTAAAGTAGTAACATATTGCTGGTGCAAGTTCAGACTTGAAGAAAACACAAATCAATACAGAATAAAATATGCCAGTGCTATTCTACTGCTTATAACCAGGTGACTGCACTTCATAAATCTACATCTCTTGCTCATCTTAGCTGGCTGTACCACAAAGAACAGGAAAGATCATCTCTAGTAACAGCATAGGTACCACACTGGTGTATAGTCCTGAAATGAGTCTTGGAACAGCCACCCTGACAAACTGGACACTGTGCTCTGTATTTGCGTGGGTCAGGCATCATTCGATAAGCCATCTGGACACTCTTCACAAGTGAAGTCCCCCCCGTTTGGTAGTCACCTTGATAAATGGGGCACTGTCCTTATTCGATAAGGAACAGTGGCTGGTGAGAGGAGCCATGCAGAGGCAGAATGCCTTCTTGCAAAAGACCATGCACAAAAATAAGGGTCATTGCTCAGTCAACCCTGTTGGGGGTAGAACAAATGAACACCAGGACCTCAATTTCCCACCAACTCATCTCCAGAACATTCTCGAACCCAGCACTGAGTCTGCGCAAAGCAGAGTCTCATCCAGGAGAGATTTGGCCAGGTAGCATAAAAGAGGCAGACTTAAAACACTTGGTGCACACACCCACCATCCAAGGACCACAATGTTATGCTAAGATTGTTGCTAGATCCGAGGGTGGTGACATCTTTTCTATCTCCTTTTTCTTCATCTGTCTCTCTTTCGATTTCTAACCCTACTCTTGGCACGTATGGGTAACATTGTTCACAATTTTGCTAAGTTTTGCTGCTTGTAACCTGCTGTTTTGAGAATAATATTATGTGTTTCTTGACAAGCTTTATAATCCTACTCAACTTTAAGTAAAGCTGTGTTTCGTATTACCTCCTGGGTAATGGTCATTACCCTTAGAGTACTGCACAGAGGATTATAGAGGTTAACCTCACTGAATGGGTTGTTAAAAGAGATTAACTAAGAGAAGGTTAACCTTGCCCCAGGGGCTGTTAGAAAAGGTTAACTCTACCTGTACCAAACAGGTGGGATGGGTCTGAACCTTACTCTAGCGTGACTTGAGTGTGACAGAACAACCGGCAGAAAGATACTGAAAGAAATTGCAGAGCTGAATGAAGTAAATGGCAGACTGTAAACTCAAAACAAAGTGAAAACAAAACATTACGTACACATGAGCCCAAATAACAAATATGTATATGAAGTAAAATACCTTGTTGGCTCCTATTAACAGATAGACACCGAGATAAGTTTCCAGGTTTGTGCCTAATCAATACTAATATGCAGCAGAAACACAGCTTTTACATGAAATTAGATGTTAAATGAATATCCAAATACTTGGAAAAAAAAAAAACAAACAACAAACCTAGAACCAACATTTTTTGTTTTTACAATTGCGGAATTTAGAATTTTTGGGCCAATCAGTTTAGGATGACCTAGCCTATAACATAGTACAACATTTCTAGTAAGGAGTAAAGAACATTGAATTTTATCCTTCTCAGTTATCTAGATACTCATGATCATGTGGCATCCTGCAATCTACTACACATTCACACATACCTGTGCATACCATGCCATGGATAAAAATCAGAACGAGACCTCATCAACCTCTACAACTACCTGAAAGGACATTGTAAAAAGGTAGGCGCTGGTCTCTTCTCACAAGTAAATCGAGATAGAACAAGAGGAAATGGCCTCAAGTTGCACCAGAGGAGTTTTCTTAGATTAGACATTAAGAACTTTTTCACTGAAAGGGTTGTCAGACATTGGAACATGCTGCCCATGGGGGTGGTTGAGTCACCATCTCTCTATGTGTTTAAATGTCATCTAGATGTGGCACTTGCGAATATGGTTAAGTGCTGGACTTGGTAGAGCAGGGTTAATGGTTGGACTCAATTATGTAATTGAAGGTCTCTTCCTATCTAAGTGATTCTATGATTCTATGAATTTCCTTCCTGTTCCCCTGCAATCCTCAGTTTCTCAGTAATTGAAGAGATGAAAGAAATCTAGCTTTGAACCTCTTTAAAAGAATATTTCTCCTATTCCTTCTGCAGCAACTAAAAGGGTTTTTTATATTTAAATCATAAACACTGCCTTCACTACCTTCCATAGGCTTTGCACGTAAAATGTTACTCACACACTTTTCAGGGAAACAAGAGTTTTTTAAATTACAAAGAGATGCTATTATCGGGCGTATAAGCCTTTTCTATATAGTTGTCTCACATCACAAGATGTTAGAAGAAGAAAGCAATCTATCCACTACGTGAGAAACAGTATCTTAATAAAAATAGATTTTCAAAGTTAGATTCTCTTGCTTTTTTTGTTCTTCTATGCAAATTCTTGCAGCATAACACACATTTGGACACTCACTTACAAAAGTTTTCATCCCCTTGTTTCTTCGGCATAATTGCCAAATATACTTAAAACAACTTATTCACAGGAACTAAAGCATTTATATCTTTAAAGGGTAGCAAATTCAACATAGTCTTGCATACCATCTCTTTTGGACTTTTACCAGAATACAGCTGTTATGAGGCTATCAACAAAGCAGAGCATAGTGATGCAATGCAAATGATCATGCAGTGTTGTTTTTTTTTACGAATAATAGTGAATTCGGTAAAAATGTGCCATGAATACTTCTGGTTCACCGGAAGAAGCTCAGGAGTAACACACATAATGTGTTACTGATCCTCACCATGGGCTTGTCCTAGATTTTAAGTTCCACAGTAAAAGAATTGAAATACAAGCAGACGTCTCCCTTCGCTTTGAAACAGCAAAAAGTATCAAACCAATCCATTAGAATACATTTTTTTTTACTTTTTTAACTGTTGCAGAAGTGGAAACTGCGTCTTGTAGGAGACCCCACCAACCAACCAACCAGTCTTCCTTAACTCATTTTACTTCCTTCCCAAGTTTCCATCTCCCAGTCACTAGGAGACCTACTAGGTATTCAGCCACCTCTGAGGAACAAGAAGCTGCATATTCATCTGAACCAGCACCATTACAAGCAATTCAGTATCCAACATCTGCAGCCACACAGACTAGCTCAGTGTTCAAACACCCCTCTCCTTCCATTCCAAATTCTTTATCAGCACAACCCTTGCTACCACAGGTAGCAGCAGCATGTCATAATGAAGATTTAAGTGCCATGCCACAAATCCAAGTGAGAGAAGGACTGTGTTTAGCTCCATCTCAAGCTTTCTCCATGTACATGGTGGCAGGGGCAACACAATCATCAAGCTTCAGTCCTTAAGCAAGAATGAGACGTAGCACTGGGCTGTCTGAGTAGATCACACTGTCTTTCTAAAGAAAGGCCACTGAACTGGAGCTGGCCCACAGATTCCTTTTGGAAGGAAGAAAAGTTAAGCCAGTCACTAACCATTTTAAAAGCCTTGAACTAACAAACAAAACCAACCATATATATATTTCTCATTTTGGCACTTAAAATTAGTTCAGCACTTTATGATTATATCTACTGTTTCTAGATGGTTTTAAAGAGCAAAACCACAAAACACGTAAAAACTGACCTTGTTTCTTTTAACCCTTCTTTCTGAATGACTTCCAGTATTTGTTTTGCAGTCATTGGTGAGTTGGGGTACTTTTCCAATGCCTGAAAAGAAAGAATAAATGTATAAGTGACAAGACACAGGAGTCCTATGAATCTGAAAGGTTACATGATTATTCAGTTTTTACTTAATCATTTGTCATAGGAAGGGAACAGTAGTGTTGAGACTGGAGTCCTCTTTCTGTTGGAAGGCCAGATACAATCAAAAAAACTGCAGCAAGGATAAAATTTACTTGCTGCTTTTGTGCATCACCTGCTACCTCTACCTAGGAAAAATTCTTACCAGGTTCCAAATAAAAGAGTTGAAATATGCAACCAATGTTATGATACAGCAACATAATTCCTTTCAGGCAGGAGGGAATAAAACCCCAAAACAAAACAAAAAGAGAGACAGCTAGTCTTCTTTTTTAAAATTTTTATTACTTCAAAACTATTTGAGGTAATTTCATTATTCTACACTTAGGTTTTGTTATGACCCCAGGAACAAAATTGGCTAAAACCTTCAATTTGTAGAGTAGGAGCTACAGTGAGAAACTACATAGATAAGTTTCAATTGTAAAATGCATTTTGTTTCTAAAAACAATGAAGAATGAAATAGTCACAACAGTCACAGCACACAAGATGCTACATGACAAGAGTGCATTGTGTTTTTCCAGTTCAGCTCATTTTTCTACTCCTTTGTTTTTTCCAATTGAGCCCAATATAACCCACTCCTCTTTTCAGATACAACCACCTTGCACATTTCTGATTTTCCACCTCTTTTTTGTCCCCATCAGTTCTAAGCTATTAAACAAACAGAGACTCTTTTGCTCACGTAAAGTGCCAGACTGACAGCCCTGGAAAATGAAACCTTTCAATCAGCAGTAAAAGGTGAAGCACATGCCACAGCAATCAAGCTTCCCAGAGTATCTTGCCAACATATCTCATCTAGAACTTGGCATTTCTGCCCCAGGTAAATAAGAAATCAGTTTGTTCTCCAAATTAATCCGATCCTGAGCTTCTCTTAGTAGTTACCAAATGATGGCAACTGTGAAAGTAGCTATTACTATGTGGATACCTGCCCACTAGGAACTACAGACATCATCACATTGCATCATGCAAGTCATCAAACTGTGAAGGGTGCTTGCCAAGGCTGTAATTCAAGTAGCTCAAGTAGTCTCTCTACTCACTACAACTTGACCAGCTCGGCTCTCTCCTGTCATTTTACAGTTCTAATCTACTACTGCCTGTTCTCTCCTTTTGCAGCCAAAACAGAGTTTACCAAATCCTTCAGTTCTTTGTTACAGATAAGCTTTGTATCCTTTACCTTTCAGTTCCACAAAGGAAAATGCAGAAGTGAGGGCTGTGCTAGAAAGGTGTGGGAGCTGAACTGAGCTTATCTCATGTACATCAATAGGCAAGATTCAAAAGGGACCCATCAGGAAGAGAAAACCAAAATGTGACTTGAAAGGAGAAAGAAGAGTGAGTAGGAAAGAGTACAGCAATGAGTAAGGACAAAAGGAGCTACACGGGTCTGGGAAAAGGGCCACTGAACAGCCAGGGAAGCTAAATGATACAATATGTTCGTGACCAAACCACAATGACACATTGGAAAAACGACAGATTAAAAGAAATAAAGTAAACAGAAGATTAATGGTGTGAAGAGACAAAAACTGAAACTTCGACATTCAGAAGGAAGCCAAAGACAAAGGATGAGATAAAGTCAGAATACACCAAAATAAAGGGGAAAGAAGAGACTTGAACTGGGAACATTCAAGAGGGCAAACCGTTAAGGACAGAAAAGGAAACTACACTGTACTGGACATGGCTATGAAGGTAACTGTGTGCACTTGAAAGCGGGGTTACTCACTGTGGAGGATTCCCTGTTTCTCTTCCTGAGTACAGGCCCCTCAGCACACCTGGGCAGCTCCTCCCTGCAATTGAGAAAATTTGGGTAGCCCTGTCCCCTTCTCTACGATATCACATCCTACTCTATAATAAAGTCAATAAAAGCGCCAAGTATAACCACATGAGTTTGACAGTAATGGGAAGGAAACAATAAAGCTACACAAACATCAGAATTCACCCTGTTCTGGACAATGGGAGAAGGGAGAAGAGTTTGTGCTGAGGAAGCTGCACTGAACTGGTTGGGGAAACAACAGCCAGACATATGGGTGGGGAAGATCATCTTCACCAAACAACAACAAAACCAACAAGCAGGATGTATAACACTACTACAGAAAGTTTAATCAAACCCACAAGGCAGATTTCAAATACCACAGTATGAAGTGAACATATTCAGGGTATAATGACAAACTGAAATGTACTGAATAACTGAAATGTTAGACAGGCTGAAAGTGCTGGAGCAAACAATTGCCCATTGTATGGACTTGTTTTATGCTGGACATGTAGCTTGGGCTGCAGTTCATATACTCCATGAATTTAATTCTGTTCATCTAACTCTTTAAATCCTGCTACTTAAAGAACTGCTCATATTCTAAATGAAAAACATTAATTCTCCAATTCAAACACTGCTTAAGTTTAAAATCCAGTTTTCTTTATCAAAATAAAGATTAATTTAGCAGAGAATCTGAGTAAGGATGTTTTTTTCTGCCCCTTCCACCAACGCTATCATCTGTTCCCCCCTCCCAATTTTAATCTAAACATTTATCACAGTAAGAAAATAAGTATTTGCAAAAAAATTTAATTATAATCTCATTTTCCTCCCCCAGTTATGGAAAACAGCATCAGAGTATTATTTAAGAGTCTGTGAAATAATGAATACACTGAACTGATAACTGCACTAGGGTCTTTTGCCAGGGTATCTAACCATTAAGACTACTAAAAGCCCACAACACCTTCTGCATTTCTAAGGCCTTTAAAAATAATATTAGAAATTCAAACTGAATTAATGACTGTGCCTTAAGCAAATAAAAAAAATTAAAATGCAGTAGCAGAGTTAAGTCATAGACTTCTTGGTCCGAAAAAGTAACGCAGAACAGAGGAGGAAGCCTTCATCTGTTTAAAATATCTTTCTCCTTCCTCCCACTCCATCCACCAACACTAGTATCGTGTAAGGGCAGTGACTAATAATGCTGAAATCAGAACACGACAAAGTACTGTCAGGAAGAGTATGATTCTTTTGATGTCTTTTGTTAAGGACAATGGCAGAAGAATGGTTTGCACTGACTGCAACCTCTATATCACAGAGGATCAAATATGCTCTATTTATTCCTGCCATTCAATCATAGCCTTAAAAAGGGACAGCTGCTAAATAACTGGGACAAATAATTTTATACCCATCAGGACAATCTGGAAGAGAACAGAAGTATTCATTGCACTGAACATATTCTTGGTGTTCATTCAAACCCTGCTAAATGCCTCAAAGAGAAGACAACTCAGATCCTACCCAGCACAATGGAAATTAAACCTTCCAGCAAACAGTTGCAGCCTGACAAAGTGTGATGTTTGTATCACCTACATGTATCAACCCACAACTTCAGAGACATCCAGTAATTACACAGATGCCACCAACACATACATTCCCAGTTTCACTGGAAAACTCATGTCAGTTCTATGGGACAAGAAGAATTCCAAATTTCTTTTCTCCTTATGGCATCTATCAGCTTCCGCACACTGACAACTGCTCAAAAAAAATCAGTTGCCACACTGGGGAAAGAACACTTTCCAGTGAACTGTTAACAAGAAAACTCTAGACTCTCAGCTTTGAATAAGAGACAAATCCCGAATACTCAGCTTACCTACAAAATAAGAAGAGCACCACTATATAATTGATGGAACAATTGTTAATTGTTCCAAGCTTAATTTATATTCACAGCTGCTTGTGAATACCTGAATCAGATCTGCTGAATAGTTTACATTTCAGCCACTAGAGGGAACACAAGCAGTAGGACAGCGTGAAGAAAGGCGAACTAAAAAGTCAGCTTTCTTGCCAACCATAAACGTTCCTGTAGAAAGTGGGAGGCTTTGCCAAAGAAGCCAATACTCCTGCAGCTATCAGTTATTACACTGACAGAAGAAGATTCTTCTAAACAAGAAGCAAGTGTGGTCGGACACTGTGCTGTGGTCCAAAAGCAGCAGGCAGAGCAGTCTAGGGGGCTTGTTGATGCTGATGGTGCAACCACAGTACAATTAGCTGGAACCGGCCGGAGCCTCTTCCATTTCTGGAAGCTGCCTGCAGGGATCTGAAGGTCAGGTAGCTGGCAAAAATCAGGATCATATTATCATATCTGTTTGGTCAAACTATAGACTGTGCCACTACTCATAAACTGAAGCAATCATCTTTAGAACATTATTTAAATAATTCCAGAGGAGAAAGAGGAATAGTACAATTATTGTCAGCTAAATACTCAACAGCTAAAATACAAGACAGGCTGAACTGCACAATAGACAGTCTTTACTGCCCAAGGACAGCATGGTGAATAAAATAACAGAAAAATAACTTTCCTTCTCCTAAGCAGAAAATATATGATATTTTCTAGCCACCCATTACTAAATTAATTAACTGAAAGATGGAAGCCAAAACAGGGTACAAGAACAGCATCCTGGAAAAGATCCAGCATTGTCTTTTCCAGCTGCTTGTGTGAGGTTGACAGGACTGAATTCTATTGTGGGAAATACCCCACTCAAATCCCTTGTATTCATTTTTGATTAACAGCTTCAGTCATTGGGGAATTATCAGTAGCCTGGTAAAAGTTCAAAGCCCTTTGTGTGTAGAAAGATGGTTAAATGGTTAGGGGAGGAGGGCAGGGTAGGCTACAGAATGGGAGAAGAAAAGAAGGGGATAGAGATGGATGAAGAGGAGGCAACTGTGAGAAGATCAAGAGGAGGGAAGGTACATGATATATGAAAAAGAAGAAAGAGGGATGGAAATAAGAAGGGAAGATGCACTACAATCTATTTTAACAAAGAGATATTCATGGACCTCTTAGTGATGGTAATCAGGAGAAAGCTAAAGAGTAGTTTCCGAGTACCAAAATATTAAAAGAACCTGAAACAGGAGTGATGATTCTCCTGGTAGGACTTTTGTCTTGAGAAGTTGCAGTTACAATATGGAAGTTATAAAATCTGAGTGGAGGAATGTGTATTTCATAAGATAGATATGTGTTTCAAGGTATGCTTCATATGAATTTATCTCTGTAAGCATTGCTACAGATAAGAAAAGTCAAGCAAGGAAAAGAAGTAACATGAAAAGAAAGCAACACATAAAAACAGAAATAAAAATACCTAATGCAGAAATACCTAAACTTGCTGAAATATGTTGGTTTAACATCAGTTATGCACATGCTTGTTGTTGGTTCACACTTTTTTACACCCAAGAAACATTGTTCCCAGCCCTCTTCCAGTCAAAACCTCTTTAAAGTTCCTTTGGCATGAACTACAGGGAATAACTGGGAGAGTGTTCCCTGCAAGAGAATTTCTACTATAGAACTTGCTTGCAAGTTGGTCTACACCACCTAGATTTGCTAAGCTGCCAGAGAGATTAGGCGTTATCTTCTCCCAAAATACTGAATGAAAAGAAAGAACAAGAAAGAAGCTAAATTATTTCATTTTTCATTCCATTGCTTTGACTGGCTGGTTTGAGGCTTGTTTTGAGATTTCTGGACCCTTTTATTGTCCTTTTTTTTTTTTTAGTTGATCTATAAAGTCATATTTTAAACTGATAGAAAGGCAGCATCAGTCCTTTAGAAATTCCAGATAAATTGTACACTTGACATTTTGAATTCAAAAGAAATTGGATTACAAATCAGTTAAAATTAAACATACAATTTTGCTATTCTTTTAAAAGGCACAAGCTCTATCAGCAACGACATCTTGCCATTGCTAGTGGCCTCACACACCACACTAGAAAACACAGGGTAAAGCTTTCAACCCGAAACAACTGACTTATAATAACTTATTGATCAGGTCTGTCATACTGAAACAAGGAAACCTTCGTATTTCTTTCTTCACTAATGCAATCAGCCTGTCTGAGCAACAATGAACTTTCACTTAAAGGCTCTGTCAGCACAGATCCATAAACACCTCGGTGACTATAAAAGGATGAACCCAGTGAGCACAGAGAATCCTATCAAATTTCTGTAAGACCAGGATCAAAGACACACACACCCTAGTGAGCAGGATGTCAAACTCGCTACCCCAGTATATGTTCCATTATTAGCAGCAGGATTACTAGCAATGACTTCAGTTCAAGTAATGAAGCATCCAGATTCTCAGAATGACTGCTCAATTCTCATAGTGCAGTCCAGCCTCCAGACTTCCGCTTAGCCATACAAGATGCACTTCCTCTTGCTCCCTACCACAGTATCCTATTGCCTCTCACTCTGTCCAGCCCTTCTCTACTCTTTTCTCAAAGTGATACCCTCATCTTGTGAGGTGCTGCAATTATTGCCAGCTTCCATATCTCGCACCCTTCTGCATCCTTACTAAAACACCTTTCTTCCCTTGTCTCTACCACAGTACACTCTCACAATACATTCCTATGTCCTCTACCTCCTGAAACATGAGCACACCCACATGGATGCAGTTCATTGCTATGGGTTCCATATGGGTACAAAAGTGCTACCTAGGTTGTCAGTACCGAATAGCTAGCTAGCAGCACATTATAGGTCCTAGGTGCCAACAAGAAAAATTGTATTGTGAACCTCCTGTGGCTTGTAGACCATATTATCTGCCTATTCAGTTTAGAGTAAAAGTTTTTACTTCGGTATCAGTGCACCTAGCTGAAAAACATGAGTCCAAGCTGTTCACAACTATGAATCATGATTTTACAGAGGAGACTAGAAGCAAAACACAGCTCTGCCACCACACATCTCTGCCACCCAAAACCATTACTGAAATCTGCACTCATTCGGTGATCATACACACCATAATTCTGGAATGCCTCTAATTCCAGTAGGGATAAAAGTTCCCCTTTGACACCCACTTCTCTACAAAAGGCAGAGAGGCCCTGCCTAGGTGACTAGAACTAATGGAGTGGAATGGATATGAGTGCCCTGTCAGCTGCCTCTATATTACTGCTAACAGAGGAAAGAACTACCACCAGTGTCAATACATTCATCACATTCATCTCCACTGAGGGAATAAGAAAAAAAAAATACTGAGAAGCCCCAAATCCCAAACATAGTCACTTCCATATATGCTGTTTTCTCCACTGAAAGTTGGTACACATTATTTTTTTCTGAGACACTGAAAGGTTTGCTGTATAACTCATGTTTCAACATAGTAAAATTAAAAAAAAATCTGAAGAGTAAAACTTCATAGAAAAATCAACAATGAGAATGTGTTTGTTTTAAAAGCCTTCATCACTTAATTTCCTCAGGCAAATGTAATGTGTAAGGGTTACTTTTAATGTGAGAACTAAAATTCCCACTGGCTACTCTCTGAATGCACCATATTTAACAGGAGATGACAGCTATGCCAGTTTTCCTGCCGCTGCTTTACTATCAGAGCTTATCTTGTTAGACAGTGTCCTAAGGATACAGATCTAAAACTTGGAAAAGGCAAAAAATAAAATGACAGAAAAGAAAAAAGGAAAAAAAAAAAAAAGGATGGCAGAATACAAATAACATATTTTTAACTGTGCACTCTATCTAAATATCCTTAGATATTAGTTACAGCCATTTTAAGTATTTCATCCAGGTAAAACTCATGCACTAAAAGGGTAAGACAAGCTTCATACTAATAATGCCACTGATTCCACAGTACCATGAATGTACTTGACCAACCAAAAAGCACTTCTATCCATGTTAATAAAATATGGTTAATGACAGCAAACATAAAAACTGTAAAATTATACTTCCATTTTAATTCTGTCAGATAGATGGCACAAAACTACCTCATTAAATTTACAGCACATTTTGATGTTGAAGTAAAAAGCCAGTGTAAGTCACATTTATACTCTTAACCTCACAAGGCAAGTCCATAAACTGCACAACTCAGTTGTTTGCCCTGTTCCTCAATCACAACAGTACACACAGCATCACGCACTTCAAATTAATAAGCAAGCAGACAGGCAGAAAATTACAAAGAACCTTTCCTAGTAATTTTATCCCATAAAGACCAGAATGTGTCTAATGCATGGAAAACCTGGAAAGAAATTCCTGAGAGATGTACAGCAAATGATAAAGCCGGAAAAATTAAAGCCCACCTTGAGTCCACCTGTTTAAGTACTGGAGGCAAAACAAAAAGAGAAATCTCCACAAAATGAAAAATTATGAAAACTTTGTGTTTGGGGGGTGCTCTTGCTTGTTTCTTTTAAATAGTAGAGTTATTCTTTCTTGTCAGAACAGATGATACAAAAGAGTAGTCTTAAGAGTCCTTGGGTATTATGCAGTATTTTCTTCCAAAGCTTACACAATTACTTCACATCTGTTTTCATTAGTCTGAATTATGACATCATTATGTACACAATAGAGTTCACTAGCACAATCCAGATCTACCGCTCTGAGAGCAGATATGATAAGCCATGTTTTTGAACTAAATAAATACAATCTTATAATAGAATGTGTAAAGAGAGACTTCTTTTGTTAGCTGTCAGTGGGATTTTGCTATCTCTGTTAAATATATAATGGTTAGTGTCATAACAAACATCAGCCATCGTGTTATGGCATTTATCTTCACAAGTGAAGAGAGGAAAGGCTACTGTGATTTATTCCATCTCTCCTCATGAGACGATTAATGTCATAAGAGATTAGTTTTCAGTACTGACCTGTACACAGAGCAAAAATACAGGGCTGGAGTGGGATGCTAGGCAGTTTTAATTGCCACAAATTTGGAAGCCCACATATCTTACAGATGGTACAGTTGACAATTACTCATCTAAGATTTTCAAAAATAGGAGAGTATTTTGCAGTACACTAACTCGTACCCATTTTATGTAATTTATTTGTTCAGTCCTTCTTATCAGTCTTTCCACATAGTCCTTTCCCCATCCACCCACACTTGGCCTGTTAAATATATCACTTACTGAAGAACTGAAGTCCATACTAGTGGTCTTTAGTGATATTTGGTAGCATCTGTTTAAAGGTTTGAAACATTTAACAACTATTGCTAAGAAATATTTGTCACAATACAGGCAGGTTAAAAAGAACATATAATGACTCTGTAACTGTGTGTGTATTTGTATATAAATGTATAAATAAGACTTGGGATAGAAGGAGCAGCTTTTCTCAAGTTTTGGGAAAAGTTACACGCTCACTTCTTCCTAAGGGCCTCATAAAATAATCTGACCATCCTAAATTTAAGCTAATAATCTTTCAAAGGCCTTTCACTTCAGAGAAATGAACATATAGTATTTTGTTTACATGCTCCCCACTTATTCTTGTGAAAGAAAATACTTCAGATTATACTGCAGGGGAAAAAAATGAAACAAAACATGACAAGCAACAGTTCTATTAACAGTTCTATTTTTCCCCAAAAATGGAATATGAATTGTCTGTGTTTTCTTTAATTCTCCTTTTTTGGATACTGCTAAATCATTCTAAGCTAGGTAAACTTTAATATTTGATACAAAAGCCTTTTCTGTTAAGACCAGCAAATGTTTACCATTGGTATCTATCAAATAGAACAGGTTATTAAAAAGCTCTCACCACAAAATGTTATCTTTACATAGGCTTCTCAAGTATTGACTTAAACAATTTTATCAGGCTGTTAATCACATTCACATATAATGTTATCAGCAGCTGAGACCAGTCCTGACAGTGAGACCAGCAAGGTAATAGGGCAACATTATGGCAGGGAAGAATTATCATGAAAGCCAAGGACATTTCTTATTGGTGGTAAGTGGACAGGAGAGAAAAATCAATGGGTCCTCATCAGTACAACTGCCTACCAGCCGGATGCTGATTTCCCTTAGAGAGTTAAGTCAACAGAAGAAATCACTTGGCATAAGTAAACAAATTCAATAGGACCTCCAGTCTACAAAGAAGAAAGCTGAACTGTGACTTCAAAACTGGAGTTTGTAAGGAGACAAGATGCTGATTGTTAAACCAATAGTTTGTAACCAGATCTCCAATCAAAATACAGAACATGTCTTCCCCCATGGAGGGAAAACCTGAAAATGTTCAGGATAATCACAGAATCAAAGAATGGTTTGGGTTGGAAGGGACCTTAAAGATCATCTAGTTCCAACCGCCTGCCATGGGCAGGAACACCTCCCCCTAGACCAGGTTGCTCAAAGCCCACCAGACCTGGCCTTGAAAATTTCCAGTGATGAGGCATCCACAACCTCTCTGAGAAACTTCTTCCAGTGTCTCACCACCCTCACACTAAAACATTTCTTCCTGATGTCTAGCCAAAATCTACCCACTTCCAATTTAATAATCTGCATTATTCCGAGCTACAAGGCTGGCTGATACCTCCCAAGTCAAGCTGGACAAGCATTGACCAGGTTACAGGGAGAAATGGCCATCAGCCATACACATCATGCAACTGCCATCACAGAATACCAGAATCTCCACAATTGGTCAACAGAGAGGAATCACAGAAGATTTTATAAAGCAATAGAAATACCAAGACTTCTTACAAAACCTGGCCTCCTGTTCAAGACAAGCTTTTATTTTTAAGGGTCCTTAACATCACAGCGTATATCCTAAGATGCCTCAGTATACACTGAACAGATACAACTGTTACCTGTCAGGATGGTACTGTAACCCAAGAAAAGCAAACAAAGACCAAATAAAAGATGCCAGGCCTACAGTATATTCAGTCATGGTTTTTGTTCTCTTTCTATGAGCACCAACATACATACATATGAGGATTTGAGTTTTCCCAAAGTCACATCTCAGCAAAGGTAGCAATAAAATTGTCAACTCCTAGGAAATGCTACTGGCAAATAAATTCAACATCTGTGGGGGTCTAGGCACATCATTTTAAAGTTAATGTTTTAGAAGTTGATAATATTACATGTTTTAGCTACATCTTCCATTTCCAAAAAATAGCTAGCAATAAATGAACAAAAAAATGAAAACTGTTCTACAGAAAAGTTAACTGCCTCAGCTTGGGCTTCTAGTGCAACTAGTGATGTCATACTCTACCACTGAAATGATGAGAATTAGTATGAGATTAGCTTTACAGTTCAAATACAGGAATGCAATCTTCCTTTAACTATGCCAGATTATCTCATCCAAAGACATAAAATTATACTTAGGAGATTTAGATGCTATGTCCTCTGAAGTTACAAAAAAAAATAAACCAAGATGTCCAGAATCACAAGATAACTACTACAGTCTCATACTCAAGCATCACATCAGACAGATTTTTGGATATGAGAGATTCTAGGAGATTGAATTTTTTCTTGCTGCTTTAGAGGTAACCTGGGATAGATAATTTGAAACCCATTCTGAAAATTCCATCAGAGATCTTACTACCAAATAGATGAAAGAATATTTCAGAAGATAAACTGGTCAGTTATTTCACAGGAATTACTTAGAATTCCAACAACACTCCTTTGGCAGAGATACAGGTAATGGACTTTGTTCTAAAAATAAAAAGCATGCAATGTAATCAAAACACAGTATTTCATTTCCAAGCCAAAGGTCTTGTCTTTTACAGAAAAGAGAAGACAGATTTTTTTTCATCTTGGTGTTTCATTGTGATCCTTACATTCCCAAAGTTTGAGAGGAATCCAAACCTTAAAAATGAAGGTCTGGAGACTTTAGCTGGTTATCTAAATAAGTGAAACACTAGCTAAACAAATAAATAACCAAATAAAATGCAATTTTGTCTTGAATCCAGAAGGGGTATTTTTTCCTCATTTCTTTCATTGTCAATCATAGATTTTCTTTCCTTTCCCTTCAGTATATTTGCTATTCTACTTCTCACTGATAAAAGAATTTCTCCCGCTCTTCTTCACTGCTTCCCAATATGGCACTACCATTTTTCTCCCCAGAATTACATCATTATTACCCAGACACACACTCTTTTTACCACGTGAGATGCCAATAGACATAAACCCAGTTTCATTCTCTTCTACTAACTGCAGAAAATATATGCAAGTACTAAAAGTAGTAAGCTTCGTAACTATTATTATGCATGCATATAGCACTGAAAACCTCATTTTTTTCAGAACATTCATCCTCAGAATGCCTTCCCCAGACCCCTTCCTTCCTCCTCTATGCCCATATTTTTCTATAAAATTAACGCAAAAATTTAACAACACTCTAACCAACACATGAAGCTTCTTCCTATAACAGTTTTAAGAATGCTGATAACAGCAAGCAGATGCAGTGATTTAAAAAAATTTAAAAACCTCTCATTCTCTTTGCAGCTTTTTCAGAAGCATTTCCCAACAACCATGCATATGTAACAACCCCAGTTATCTAGGCAGCCACTTTTGCAGATCTGGCTCGGAATAAAGACAGGAGAATTACTTTATTTAATGTTACTTGAAACATTCTCCTACAACTCAGACACTAATATAATGAGTTAGTGCATGAAAATCACAGAATCACAGAATCCTAGGGGTTGAAAGGAACCTCAAAAGATCATCTAGTCCAACCCACCTGCCAGAGCAGGGTCACCTAGAGTACATCACACAGGAACGTGTCCAGGCGGGTTTTGAATGTCTCCACCGAAGGAGACTCCAGAACCTCTCTGGGCAGCCTGTTCCAGTGCTCTGTCACTCTCCCAGTAAAGAAGTTTTACTGATGTTTAATTGGAATCTCCTATGTTCCAGTTTGCACCCATTGCCCTTTGTTCTATCACTGGTCATCACTGAAAAAAGCCTGGCTCCATCGTCCTGACACTCACCCCTTAACATATTTGTAAACACTGAGGAGGTCGCCTCTCAGTCTCCTTTTCTCCAAACTAAAGAGACCCAGCTCCCTCAGCCTTTCCTCATAAGGGAGATGTTCCATTCCCTTAATCATCTTTGTGGCTCTGCACTGGACTCTTTTGAGCAGTTCTCTGACCTTCTTGAACTGAGGGGCCCAGAACTGGACACAATATTCCAGATGCGGCCTCACCAAGGCAGAATAGAGGGGGAGGAGAACCTCTCTTGACCTACTAACCACACCCTTTCTAATGCACCCCAGGATGCCATTGGCCTTCTTAGCCACAAGGGCACATTGCTGGCTCATGGGCATCCTCCTGCCCACCAGAACCCCCAGGTCCCTTTTTCCTACACTGCTCTCCAGCAGGTCAGCCCCCAACCTGTACTGGTACATGGGGTTGTTCTTCCCCAGATGCAAGACTTTACACTTGCCCTTGTTGAATTTCATCAAGTGTCTCCCCACCCAACTCTCCAGGTCTTGCTGAATGGCAGCACAGCCTTCTGGTATGTCAGCCACTCCTCACAGTTTAGTGTCATCAGCAAACTTGCTGAGGGCACACTCTGTTCCCTTATCCAGGTCGCTGATGAAAATATTGAACAACACCGGTTCCAGTACTGACCCCTGAGGGACTCCACTAGTTACAGACCTCCAACCAGATTCTGTCCCATTGACTACAACTCTCTGACTTCTTCCTTTCAACCAGATCTTGATCCACTCAAATCACAGTATAAAACTGAGACTGTCCTCACTAAGGACAGATTTTCTTTTTGTTGTTGGTTTTTAATTTAATGGAAGTGTTAAAGATTTCATTATTTATAGTAAGATGAGAATGTTTTAATGTCAAACAGTCTATATCCAAGCAAAGTAGGTAATCCTACAAATTAATGGAGATGCAACGTAAGAATTATTTAATTAGACATTCATCTACAAAAAAAAATCTAACAGATCCCTGAATAAAAAAAAAACAGCCAAAACTCACCTAGGAAAACTCATTTGACAGACTAAGATATCTTAGGGTCTTTCTGGTTTGTTGTTTTGTGCTTTTTTTCTAAACAGATTAAAAGACACTAAGCCAATGCTTTTCTGATCTAACTTCCAAAATCCATACAAAACATTCTTGATCAACTGATTCTATTACTCCTTTTTTTTTTTTTCTTTTTTTCCCTAGTTTCCCATCTTCTATTGAAGTTTTCAATCCATAGCTCACATATCAGTTCAAAGACTACCCTTTTGGAGTCCATGAAACACAATAGTTCAAATGATTGCTCAGACACTGACTTTATCCTCAAGGTCTTTCACTCTGCCCACTTCTCTCATTGCTTATCTCTTGCCCTGTATCCTGCACCCCTTAGTCAATCAAGTATCCATATTTCCACTTCTCCCGCATTTATTATCTCTTTCAGTGGAAAACTCCCCAGACAGCTCTGTATGAGTTCTGCAGTCTCCTCATCAAGTGCTGTTGCTGCTACCAAGGGCCTGGAGGCTAAATTAACAACCCACAATGGTTACAGTGAACATCAAACATTTACTGTGAGGGGCTGTTCGAGGCACAGGTACTAAGTTCCCATGGAGGTACTTCGTAAATGCAACAATCATGAACTAAGCATTTATATAACATGCAGTAACTTGCACACCAGACTGATAAAAATCTCCACGTTTATATTGTGAAGCCACAAGCTTCTAGTCCTTAAGTGCTTTTACAACTCCAAAAAAGAGCATGTTTTAACATCATAAGCACTGAGTGGGGCTCACAGTTGTTGGAAGACTGTATCATAAAGAGCATGAAAGATCCTTCTTCATGAGATAACTGCAGTGTTCAAGTTAGCTTAAAGCATTTGTTCCAATTTCTTTCAGTATCTGCTCTTTGGGGGCCAATCCTATACTCTAGAAAACACAGCATTCACTAATAGACTTTTACTAAGCAGGAACATCAGTTGCAGACAAAGATAGAGGTTGGTTATAATTGACAAGATCCACTCAGATGGGTAGTTCTCATTCCAAAAGGGCCAGGGGAAATTGGCAGTGAGTCAGCTGATCCCTGAACACTGACTACATTTAAGCATGAAGAATTTAATTTGTAAGGCAGAACAACCACACAACTGGACCAACTCAAGAGCTGGGAGCAGTGTCCATTTCTTGCCACTGCTGTCCTCCTAAAGGATGCTGGAAACCAATATTTGACATTTATATATATATAAAAATATATATAACATTTGGGCTGCTAAATCAGGAATTTGAGGGATCACATTAAAACACGCAGTCCTTATTCTGTCCTTCCATCAAATATTTCATATTGGGATACCTGGCAAAAAGCATTTCAGCTATTTCCTGGGAGGCCACTGTTGTATTATGATCTATATTCTAAGTCTTCAGCTGCACAGATGTACTGGGCAAGGTGAAGTAAACCATCACAAGACTCTCCACCATTATTTTAAAATACTAGCAGCCTTATAAAAGACAGCTTACGCTCTATACTACCACTTCCCTTTTCTCTTCTGTGATCTGGCCTGATGGACCCAAACACTTGCTGAGCTGTCCAGCCATTCTGCTGACATGTGCTTAACAGGCAGGAGATGTTTAATAATGTAATACAACTTGACAGCACAGCATCCCAAGAACAGGGAAAAATGAAGACAACCAACCTGTTTGACAAGGATTGCTAGTGTAGCAAAATTGGCTACACAGATTTTTCTTATTCTTGGAAAAAAAAAATGTTTCAAACCAAGAGACCTCAGCACAAGAACAATCCAGGTAAATGTTTGGTAGTCCCTGAAATCTTCAAGAACATACACACTTGTGGAGCCCTAGCTCATACTGAAACCAGTAACAAAAAGGTATTAAAATGTCTTCAGCAGTCCCTTATTTGAAAATGTCTTAAAGAGAGATTTACTGAGCTTTTTCCACAGTTAGACAGCAAGTTCCAATAAGTTATTCTACTTTTTTTCTTTTTAAAACAGAAGACGAGTCCTCACAAGATGTCTCAAAAACCTGCATTACGAATGAAACAACTTATAAAATAGATTATAATGCATTAAGCACTACTGCTGTAAGTACAATCCTGCTGCAGCATTGCTACATCAAACTGCCAAAAAAATCCAGAGACTAAATCCAAAAAGGCCTTGAGAAATCAGGGAATGTGAATGAGCACCATTAAATGGATACATAATTCTTAATCTGTGCAAGAAAACTGATGTTTTCTGTCTTGTCACTGCCAGAAAAAAAAAAAAGTTAATGATGCATTTGAATTCTAAATCATGCCCATCAGACAACTTTTCATAATTATTTTATTCTCCTAGTTCTCCCATTTTTAAGTAGGATGTGAAATTCCATGAAAAGACAAGATTCTGCTAAAGGCCAGAAAAGCCCTTCCTCCTTGGTAATTAAAGTTACCAAGTGATTTTATTGATTTCGCAAAACCAAAGCTAATTTGGGGCATGCGACTTATTTTTAAGTCTAAACAGACAAGGTGACCTTGAGGACCTTTCCAACTTCATCTTCTGTGATTATCATTCTATCATTATCAAAGTAATGCTCTTATTAAGATGCTTTTCCCACTCTAAACACTGAATTACAAAGAGGTTCTTGTTGGTCTTACTTATATAGGATTTCTAAATGACAAAAATGTCAAATCAGATTAAACAAGCTGGTGGGATCAGAGAGTGTCATAATTTCAAGTCTGCTGGCACATCTTGGTCCAGAAGGACAGCAGGTTATGGCTAATAAGGGTCTATTTTCTCCCATTACCCTTGCAAGGAAATATTGGCAGATAAGCATAGTGACATGGAACATACCATGCTTCTCTGAAACAGCAATGCCAATATATAGCCTAGAAGCTGGTGGTTAACTGGGAATTTTGAGACTTAAAAATAATTAATATTTATCCACAACCAGACATCAATAGATGTACTGAAACATCTGGATGTGGAATTTGTTCAGTTAAAACTGATGGAACTGAAAAGAAAGAATAATGAACAGAAAGTGATCACTTAATGAAGGATGAAGTCAAGTACTTCAACAATACACTTATAATGGTAGATCCTCATCTTATACAAAGAAGGTTCAAGTTGCAAAGGCAAGAAATCATATGGGACATGAAAACTGACTGTCATTTATTACACTCTGTAGACATTTCACAGGGCATCTCACCAACTATAGTGAACCACTGTCTACAGTTAGGTAGGTTCTCCAAGCTGCTAAGAGTCAGTTGTGATTGAGCTAAAACTTTGACCTTCAAGTGGTTGATATATACTTTGGTTAAGGCTCTTTTTGCTCTCTAGAGATCAAGTTATACAGGAAGCTAACCAGAATAAAGCACTATAAATCCTGACTAGAACAGCTGCTTCTCTGAATTCCTGATTCTGTCTATATTTAACCAAGATCATGACAAGAAAGAGAGAAAATGGCTTCAGCATTAAGTTCTCCAAATGAAATAATCTACTAACTCAAGACACTTGACTGTCAAGTAACAGTTTTAAGGTTTAGAAAATGTTATCAGTAAGCCAGCCTGTGCTCTACAGGATGAGACTCCCACCCACAGGATAATGACCTTAAGCGTTGAGCCTCTATGAGCAGCGAAAAGATTCTCATCATCACATGTTCAACTAGACCAATCTAGGTACACAGGAGGACAAGTTTTAAAACAGAATATGTAATGTGTGCCTTCTAATGAAATTACTTTCTGATACTCCAAACCCACAAACAATAATCTAGGACATGACCTGGAATGTCTTCTACAAAGAACTATAGCCCAATTGTAGCAAGACTCTCCATCTCTCAATATGCCTGCCTCAGTTTCTCTCTCTGATTTGACTGCTTTTTTGTCTCTCAATTTTGCAGGCTCAGGCCCAGAGTGTAAAGATTCCCATGAGAAAGGAAGGTGCCTAGCAAGCTCTGACCTGGTAACAACCCTGAAAGGTACAAACAGAGGCCAAGCTGATGTTCATAACACCAGCTGCTCTCCAGTGTTGAAGAACACAGAGCCCAGCCCAGCCACAACTAGGCCCAAAATGGAGATAAACTAAGAATTAACAGATAAACAAAAGAGTTTGCTTGGTGAGAAGAGGGCCTTCTTGGATTTTTCCATAGTTCTCCTTTTGTTCTCCAATGAGAGATTCTGGAGTTATGGCTAAATAGGTAAATTACAACAGTCAATCTACTTTATTCTGTAAGAGCCTGGCCCCATCTCTGATTTGGAGACTTCCCATTCGCTTTCCCAGGAAGTGTGCTGTACCTTCTCCTCTCCAGCAGGGACAACTGCCAGAGAGATTAATTCTTAAGAATTAAGACCCACACAGGAACACCCAGCTGCAGCTGAGTGTGAGAGATATTAACTCCCTTGCTGTCTTTATTAGTTAACATTAAGCAATCTTTCATCATTATGTTTTACATTTTATGATTCTAGAATCCTTTCAAAGTCCATAATTAATGTTGTAGGCCTAGTATAAAACTTAGCAATAAGTAAGTTGCCAACATTTTAATGGTTAACCATTATTGTCTGATCTAACTCCTTCTAGTACATTTTGTTGTTAAGATACCTTTTGCATTCTAACCTCAATTCCTCTTTTGATCTCCCAATTTCCACACAATTTGACTGTGCTTGTGCCTTCTACTTCAAAACAGTTAAGACCCCAGTGTTATTTGCAGTAAATCTTTTTTCTGTGCATATACGTCTTGACTGCTATCTCGCTCCATTCGGGACACCAATCCTGATGATTCCAGAGTAACAGACTGAAGAGGGGCTGCCAAATCTTGCACAGGTTGTCAGAAACTAAACCCAGTGCTACCCTACAAAACAAGCTCCTCAGACACCAGGATACCACAGGATATCCAGGTACAGGATACCACATGAGACTTAGAACGTGTAATGTAACAGCTGGATCCCATGTTAAAAACCTCGTGTAAAAGTTGCCCTGATACTGAGGAAAGCTACACGCCAGGGTCCACACAGACTTAGGCCTGTGGATCTCAAACCATTAAGGAGAGTTGAATGTTTAAAGAATTAAAATATCAGATCCCCCCTG
This sequence comes from Apus apus, assembly GCF_020740795.1. Classification (NCBI taxonomy): domain Eukaryota; kingdom Metazoa; phylum Chordata; class Aves; order Apodiformes; family Apodidae; genus Apus; species Apus apus. The sequence continues at coordinate 112,484,112 of NC_067283.1, read as the reverse complement.
GTTTCCCGTTCCAATGTCAGAAACGTCAGAGCTTGCTTAGACCAAAACGAATGGTGATGTTCTAGGTCCCTCCAACACTACGTGTAACCTCCAACGCCAGTCAGTGCACTGACACCAAAGATGCTCTAGGAAGAAGGCATGAACTGCGTGATGGCTTATTAATTGTCTCCTGATACTGATGATGTCTGTGCTAAAGCACTATAGACATAAGCAGATATATTTAGGTAGTGGTCTGCTTAAACTACGACATTCAGAGAGATGTGGGTCATCCCTTCAAACCAAGATAAGAAGGCACCTCTCTACCCTTTGTACATTCCCAGCAGGTACACCTCTTCCCAATAAACTAAATCCAGCAACAGGGAACTATCTCACAGGACTTCTCAAAGAAAGAGCAGCCTCAGATGGCCAGTTCATCAATTATTTGGGTTTCTTTCAGGAGGGTGACTGTGATTCAAAGTTGGTAAGAAATTAAATGGGCTACCTATGGACAATCTGTTGTCCTTGAGCAGCATGGGGATTTGCGACCTGAACTAACAGGCTCAGCTCTATCCCGGGTTGTTCTTCTGCCTTTGCGTTGGAAGCTGACTGTTCCAAGGTGAAGGCTAAGAAACTTGACTTCTTCAGTCTGAAAGTTCTTCAAAAGGAGCCTTTGGTCAGTTTCAACAGGAACCCATGGAGTCATAATTAAATAATTTCCACTAATCACATCTCTCAGATCTTGAAAGCAGAAAAGAAGGCCACTATTTAGCTATTGCTATTTACAGGGAATGCCAAGATTATCATCATACCCAAGAAAAGGGGAAACATTTTGAAGCTTACAGCATTTTAAAAAAAAAACTATTACTTCAAACCCAAGAGGTCAGGTTCAGCAAATTACTCTCCACATGACTGTAATCTGCTGGTCACAGTATAAGGAACAAAGAAAGGCTCCATTAGGAAGTACAGTGCCTGGCTTTCCGTCTTGAGGACAGCACGGTACTTGGTCCAGACTATGATGCTGCAATGACATGGTTTGATCTGGGGAATTGGTGAACTGGGCTAGCAAATCTAAAGCAACCTAGCTGTGAGGGGTAGGTAGGGCTTTGGGTGTGGGCAGTGGAAACTATTTCACTGTGATTCCACCTGCAACTGACCAAATCTTGTTTCAGAGAAACTTGACAACTACTGGAACAAGAAAAAACAGGTCAGATATTTCAACAGAAGTATGTTGTATGACAAGAAAATATTGGTCCTTCTACAGAGGAAGGTAAGCCAGGTGCCACGGGAAGCATTTGCTTTAACAGTGAGAGTTAAGTGGTACTTTAAGGCACTGAGATCCCCGTCACATTGTTGAGGAATGCTCAGTTTTAGGTTCCTGTAAGGATTTTCTCCTGTATTACCCTGCTTTGATAGAAGTAATATGACATTACTGAGAACAGGCCCCATTCTCAAGCTGGGTTCCTGGGTTCCTGCCTTCCTTAAGGGAGTGGAACTTCTCCCTTATGAGCAAAGGCTGAGAGAGCTGGGTCTCTTTAGTTTGGAGAAAAGGAGACTGAGGGGTGACCTCATCAATGTTTACAAATACGTAAAGGGTGAGTGTCAAGAAGATGGAGTTAAGCTTTTTTCAGTGATGACCAGTGATAGGACAAGGAGTAATGGACACAAATTGGAGCATAGGAGGTTTAAGGTGAATATCAGAAATTTTTTTTTTACTGTGAGTGACAGAGCGCTGGAACAGGCTGCCCAGAGAGGTTGTGGAGTCTTCTTCACTGGAGACATTCAAAACCCACCTGGATGCATTCCTGTGTGATGTGCTCTAGATGACCCTGCTCTGGCAGGGGGGTTGGACTAGATGATCTTTCGAGGTCCCTTCCAACCCCTAGGATTCTATGATTCTATGATTCCTCCCAAAGGTCTGTGATGCCAAGGGTTAAAGGGCTGCCTTACAATAAGAGGTAAAAACTTGTTCTTCTCAATCTGCCCTAGAACAATGTAAAAGGTGAGCTGAAATAATTATTTTTTTATTTTATTTGTAGACCACCATTCAAAGTAAAAAAACATTAAAACACACTAATTTCTGTATTATTTAATACTAACAAAATAAATAATGACACTTAAAACACAATCATATAAGGTTAAAAAAAAAATAGTGCAGGTTCAGCCTTGTCTAACAAGTGCAAAAATTACTTTGAACATAACAAATTGGAGGAAACTTTGGAGCAAAGCAAAATAAAATACAGCTCTTCAAAGCAGCATTGATTGTGGATCAAAGGGAAAGGCCATCCCAAGGCACAATCTTTCTGCATATCTGAAATAGAATTAACTCAGAAAAAATATGGAAATAATAGCAGGTCTCTGTTAAGCCAACAACAAAGAAAACCTTAATGCCGTAAAACAAAGTTATGTCAAATCTCCAATTTTTAAAGACACACGAAGCTCCTTTCATACCATGCTTTAAAACATTATTTATAGTAACAAAAGCAAAGACTTAGGATAAAAGTCAAAGGGATTATCATCAATGGTCTAGCAACATAGACGTTTCCCTTCCAATTTTTTGTCTTTTATTTGTGGTCTTCAAATATGAAGACGTAACACAAAAATACTCCCATACCACTATACCATCTGTTTCAACTACACTATCTTAGCAGACCAGACAAACCAACAATCAGCCTTTGGACGGCCAGCCACATTAAACAGTAAAATGCAAGGTAACAATTCCAACAGGATTTTGTTGCTTTTCATGGGTTTTTTTTTTTAGCATTGGTTTCCTTATTTAATCAGTATAATTTTATTAAAGTTTACAGGACCAAGAGAACAACTCTTAATTAAGAGCTGGAGCCTGTCAGGGGACTAGTGCAAGAAATTCAAGAATTAAGGTATGAATACTACTCGCCCAATATGCACATGTCACCTGAACCATGAGGACTGTTCATAGCACTGTAAAGCATATAGTCTTCAGTAACATAAGAAAACCTTTCTTTCAGAACAGAATTTGGCAAAAAAAAAGCAAAAATAGTGGAGAGGAGATCCAACACATGAATAACCCAACAAGTACTTCTGCTCTCATTCCTGGAATTTTCTTCTGCTTTACTGTCAACTAGGTAGAGACTTAACTGAACTACGTTTCAAAACACCACTTACAGGAAAGAGACCAATAATACCTGCCTAGCGGATGAGGGAAAGGCTGTGGATGTTGCCTATCTGGACTTCCATAATGCCTTTGACACTGAGTCCCACAGCATTCTGATGGAAAAACCGGCTGCTCATGACTTGGACAGGCATGCTCTCTGTTGGATAAAACACTGGCTGGACAGCTGGGCCCAAAGAGTGGCGGTGAATGGAGCTAAATCCAGCTGGTGGCAGGTCACAAGTGGTGTTCTGCAGGGCTCCAATGTTGGGACCGTTTCTGTTTAACACCTTTATCAGGGACCTTGATGAGGAGACAGAATGCACCCTCAGGAAGTTTGCAGATGACACCAAACCGGGAGGGAGTGTTGATCTGCTTGAGGAGAGGGAGGTTCTACAGAGGGACTTAGACAGACTGGATGGATGGGCTGAGGCTAGTAGTATGAGCTTCAACAAGGCCAACTGCCAGATCCTGCACTGGGGCCACAACAACCCCATGCAACACTACAGGCTGCGGCAAGAGTAGCTGGGAAGCTACCCAGTGGAGAAGGACCCTGGGGTTCTAACTGATAGGCAGCTGAATATGAGCCAGCAGTGTGCCCAGGTGGCCAAGAAGGCCAATGGCATCCTGGTCTGTATTAGAAACAGGGTGGCAAGCAGGTCTAGGGAAGTGATACTCCCCCTGTACTTGATGAGGCCACACCTCGAATACTGTGTCATTTTTAGGCACCTCAATACAAGAAAGACATCGAGGTGCTGGAGGGTTTCTAGAGATGGGCAGCAAAGCTGATGAAGGGCCTTGAGAACAAGTCTTATGAGGAGTGGCTGAGGGAACTTGGGCTATTTAGTCTGAAGTAAAGGAGACTGAGGGGAGACCTCATTGGCCTCTTCAACTACCTGAAAGGACATTGTAGATAGGTAGGTGCTGGTCTCTTTTCACAGGTAAATAGGACAAGAGGAAATGGCCTAAAGCTACACCAGAAGTTTAGGCTCAACATTAGGAACTTTTTTTTCTCTGAAAGGGAATGGGCTGCCCAGAGGTAGCTGAGTCACTATCCCTGGATGTCTTTAAAGGTCTTCTAGATGTGGTGCTTGGGGATATGGTTTAGGGGTGAACACAGTAGAGTAGGGTTAAAGGTTGGACTTGATGATCTTAAAGGTCTTTTCCAACGTAAATGATTCTATGATTCTTTGAATAAGGGAAAGCTATTAATAAAAATAGTCCTTTATAAAGTGCTACCATAAACTACCACCCTTCATAGGCAGATATTCTATGCTTCTTAAATATGATGAGCTCTGCATCCCTGAAGTGAGCAGCCTCTTCTCATTTTGTTTAGGACTCTTCAACATTTCTATATAAAACAAAAATCAAAGGATCATATCTGACAGTCAAACGATAAAAGTTGGATCACTATTACCTACTTAAAACTTTTAACAGGTCTGTGTGGCAGAGTATCCTTGGACATGTTTTGTCCTCAATATTTTTCATTTAGCCTTTTTTTTAGCATTAAATTATTAAGAGGCAGAATTCACTATTTCAGGACTTCCGGCAACTGCTTAAGAGTCATTGTGAGTTTCAGAACTGCCGTAACTAAACAAATAAGAGTTTTGTCAACTGAAAGGAAACACTAAAAATTGGTTAAAGTACGCAAGTGTTTAACCTTTCTACGCGATTTTTATGAGTTCCATATATAATCAGAAAACAACAATATGGTTTAATCAAATGAGGATCAACTGAAAGACAGAGCACGTTTCTCCTCCTTGCTTTAAATATTTTCTTTTGTTCTCATTCTTTTAAGTGTTCTATCTTAGTCTATCAGGCACAAAAAGGAGAAAATTCATACGGAGCTAATGCCCAGGTTGTGCATTTGCATTGCAATAATGAGTTGACATACAGGTCTAGATCAAAGATACGTCTTTTGGCGGGTTGTAAAGACAGGCTGCAATTTTGTCCATAACAATGCATGTTCAACAAAATGGGTTCTGTAACATGAACTGTTAGTGGTATGCCACCATTCCACTGTTTCTGCACATGCGTTCATTTCTCAGGAATGCTTGTAAGCTGGGCTATGCCTTGCCCTAAGATAAGCAGACTTGTACGAGGAAAAAAGCAGTATGTCACCCACAGAAAGATTAAACTCTCTGCAGGAGACTTCTTCCACAAAACGTAAGTTCCAACACAGGGCACACCAGCAGCTCCTGTTTTACTGATTGTATCACATATGCAGTATTTACAGCAAGCACTGAATATAATGGGAGTTCTTTCCTGCTTGTGTTTTAAAAATTAAGGGAACAGCTTAAAAAAACCACAACACTGCATCGCAGGAACTTAAGTTTTCCAACATCCTTTAATCAAATACCAAGAAACAGCAAATGCATCACTGACTGTCAATTTTGAAGCCTAACCACTTAGACTTACACATTACAATGCATTTAAAGACTGTCATGTAATACATTTTTCTAAAGTACTTCTGCTTCTTGCTTTGTGAATGTGGGAAGTGGAGAGCTGTGTAATGATTTCAGGCTCCAGTCCAGTTCTTGTATTTCTTTTTATCCAGAACTATTACATGGTGCATTATGACTTTCAATATAGATTGAATATAGAGACATGACCATATCCGTTTCTCCCATAATTACTGTGAGAGAAACAGTATTAGAGAGTGAATGAGGCAAAAGTGTAGCCACAGAAGAAAGATGATTTTATGACTATGAAACAGAACCACTACTGAGACGCTATTGGTACTGCAACTGCCTCTCCCACAGATTTCCTTCACAGCTTAGAGTAAGGTATTTAATCTTTCCATGCCTCACTCTGCATGGGTAAAGCAGAGGTCAAAATACTTAACTTCACAGGCATGTTGTAAGTATAGAAATATTTTAGTTTTTGGAAAGCTACTGGGTGTTGCCAATAATAGCTATCTATGTATTATTGAAACCTAAAAAATATATAATAGCACTGAATGTGAAAGGTGTATAAAAGATGAAGCATAGCACCTCACATCAAAGAAAATAAAACAAAAAATCAGCAGCTCTAGTGAGCGAACTTAAAAGTATTTTGGAAACCAGCATGCGAGTACATCTTTTAAAGTCTAGATTGCAATACAAGGATGTGGACAACAGAGTGAAAAAGCAATGCCAGCAACATTACCTCTTTCATTTCAATACTTTTAGCACTTCACTTTGAAAGCCCTATATTGTTGTAATGTAAGGACTTTTGCAGAAAATTCAACACATAAAAATCCATACATTTTCTCTATGTATTAATTCAACCTCTTGTTCCTAAAAATAATTCAGCAGAGTACAATTTTACAACATATTGATTTAGGTAACTCATGAGTCGTTTTTTTGTGAGTGGGTATCAATCACTTCATTGTTTATGTGTCGTTGGAAAGAAATTGATTTAATCAAACCTTGCAGTAATACATTATTGATGTATCCCAAGAAAACGAAGGCATAATGAACCATCAGGGTCCTAACATAAAAACACGGTTAGGAGTGGCAATTTTGGCTTCAGTCTTTCACTATGATTTGCAAACATCTGTCACTATACAAGAAAACCCCACTGCAAGACTGTAGTTGGTCTGAGCAGCACTACATATTATCCGCTTTATAGACCTGGGACAAGTTGTCCATAACTTGGCAACCCCAGAGGCTGGACAAAACCACACTGTGGACTTTGTGTAACTCCACCACTTACATACTGCAGTGTATCATTTTTACTCAATTTTAGCAAATCATTACCCTTTCGGGGGGAGTGTAAACTGGTATGACATCATGAAAATAAGCAAGTCTTAGCCCTTCTCCTCAGCACTGGCTCAGCCTTTGTTCTCCAAAGGCTTTAAACTTTTCCATATATTGGACCACATGGGAATAGCAGTTTTACTTGATACACAATAAAATGTCTTTATGCGCATTTGTCAAATCAAATACAGCTTATAGTGGCAACTGCAGCAGCAACTTGAAAAAGTTAAAATAGCATGTGATGTATTTTATAGACTTTTGCATAAATATTGCCAGCTTAAACCATGGAGAAACTGTAGCAACACCCACTGCCAAAATTATTTTGGCTGAGATGAGTCTTTTACTGCAGTTAAACTTTTGTTAAAATGATGAGAAATAAGAGAAGACAGTAGTGACACTGTATCACAACATCTTCACTAAAGCCGCATTGTTACAAAATGTTGTAAGATGCACAATAAGCCATATCAGAATTTACCACTGACCAAGCATACGAGAATATCTCAGTACAGCTTACAGAGACATCTATAGGTAGTGTCTTCCTAATACCTTATATTTATTTATGTAGGAGAGGCTGAACTTTCTATGTAGCAATTCATATAACATGGTAAAAACATTTTTACAAGCAATGTGCTTCACAACCAAACAAATAACAGCAGTAAGATACCAATGCCCATTACCAAACACAGATGCACCATGATCACAGACACGTTACTTAAGCAATTAATTCTGTTTCAGTGATGGATAAAAGTTAGTGTAGATACAAAAAGCAATACAACCAGCAGCCTGTCTTTCTAGCTTTGTCATCTTTCTACGCAGTTAACTGAAGCTGAACCAGACCCAACTTTGCATTAAGACACACATACAAACGTGGAAAACCGCACACGCTGTATTGTGCTTAACTGTTTGTTGTAAGATTCCTAGAATGGACGGAACCCACACATGCTCTGAAACTGAAAAGCAACACAAACGATGTGCTCCATTACACTTAGCAAACAGTCATACAGAAAAATGGCAACAGATACAGTAGGGTAAGGGAGACAGTTTCTTAATGAAGTGGGAATGGAGTAGGTCTCCAGAGCCACAGAGTCGTTCCAGAAGTGGGTTTGATTGTCCTGGATACTTCCCTGCTCAGTGGGGGAAGTAGAGAGGGTGAGTGAAGGGAAATCTCAGGGCAGACTTCTCTCTAACGTCCTCGCCCCTCACCCCAGTCCTCCTGCCCGCACTAAAGGGACGAAAAGGCAACTCCCGGACATTTCACTTTCCTCTAGAATTAAAACGAGGGATTTTCTTGGGATATCTGATGCACGAACTTGCAGAGACGGAAACAATCCCAGGGTTACACACACGCATGCAAAAGAAGAAAAGAATAGGCATTTCCTCACACATACACCGAAGAAGGGACGTAGCTATTTCTCCTCTCCAGGCGGGGACGGGAGGAGAGCAGAGAGAGGGCCTCCCGTACCGCCAGGCTCGGAGCGGGCCGCCCCGGCCCCGCCGAGGGGAGGCTCCCCCGCACCGACACCCCGCACACGGAGGCACGCCCGAGCTCTCCTCACGCTGGGGGCACCCCGGCCTCTCCCGGCACACCCCAACTCACGCACAAGCTCCCTCGCACACTCCCTCCCTCCAACCCCCTCCGACGCACTGGCACCCTCCCTCTCTCACACACACGCACACACTCCCGCACGGGCGCTCCCTCACACTCACCGACACTCCCTCACACATCACGCTCCCTCACACACACACACACACACACCCGCGCTCTCCGTCACTCTCACACAGAGTCCCTCACACACACCCGCTCCCGAAGTCTGTACACACACACACACACACATATATATATATATATGTGCACACGCGCTCACACTCGTCCTTTCTCTCTCCCCTTCCCTCCCTCCCCCCCGCTCTCCCTCCCCTCACACGCACGCTCGCCCCAGCGGCCCCAGTCGCCGGCAACAAAGCGGCGGGCAGCGCGCCGGGCTGGCGGCGGCGGGACGCGCGCACAGACACACACACGCACACGCACACACACACACACGCGCGCACACACGCACACACACACAACGCTGCCGCGGCACCTACCAGGCGGGCAGCCTCGGCCCAGGTGCGGTCCTTCTTCTTCCTCTTGTCTTTCATGTTTGCATCTCATTGAGGTGGTTCGGGGGGGCGGGGGAGGGGGGGGGAGGGCGGACCGGGGGTTGGGGGTGGGGGGGGCGGCCCGGAGGGGTTCCGCACGGACAATGATACGGTGACACCGAGCTCTGGAGCCCCCGGGGCGGGAGGGGCGGGGGCGGAGGAGGAGGAGGAGGAGGAGGAGGAGGAGGAGGAGGAGGAGGAGGAGGAGGAGGAGGAGGAGGGGAGAGGGGCCGGGCGGGCTGGGCTCCCGGCGGCGGCGGCACAGCTGACAGCTTGAGGGATGCTCCGCTGCGCTCACAACAATGCGCTGTGACGTCACGCGGGGGAATGGCGCCCGCACCGAACATCCCCGCGGCGGCGGCGGCGGCGGCGGCCGCTCGGGCGCGCGCCCGCCCGCCGCCAAGCCTCGCGAGAGCCGCCGCGCGCCGCTCTCCCCGCGGGCCGGGGGCGGCGGGAGGGGAGGGGAGGGGGCCGCGCGGCGGGACTACAGCTCCCGTGGTGCAGCGCGGCGGGCGGCGCGGCGGGACTACAGCTCCCGTGGTGCAGCGCGGCGGGCGGCGCGCCTCCCCGGGGACGGGGCGCCGGCGGGGCGGGGAGGCGGGCGCGCGCGGGGGCCGGCGCCGCAGCCGCCTCGGGGCCGCTCATGCTCCCCCCCCCCCCCGCCCCGGGCCGCCCGCACGACGCTGCTCTCCTCTCTCCCTCTTTCGAGACCCAACGCGCGATCGGCAAACCCGGCCGAGGAGCGGGGGGGGGTTCAGGCCCTCCCCCGGCGTGCGGACCGCCCGGCTGGCGCGTACTTACGGCTGGGGCAGCCCGCGGCCCCGGCGCTGCGGGGCGCGCTGCGGGGCGGCGGCGGCGGCGGATCCCGCCCGTGGCCTCTGCGCGGCGTGCGGAGCGGGGTGCCGGAGCCAGCTGGGCGAAGCGGAGCCTCGGCAAATAGATGCCCCCTCGGAGGGACCCGGCCGCAGCGTTTTAGCTCCTTTTCGTGTCGGAACAGGAAAGGACATCTTGTTCCAGTGGAAACAAAGGACTTGGTGTGCTGCGGCTGTAAAGCTGATGGGGGGGTGGTTAATTTTGTCGGTGGACCTACGATTAAGAGACCCACGAAATGTGAGGCAAAGGACTTAGCACGCCTTCCTGAACAGAGGGATGTTGTGCGTTTTCTGCCCTTCTCCGCCCCTCCCCCAGCACGAAAGTGTATTTGGAATGCTATTGAAACACATGCGGCATTTGTTGTTCAGACTGAAATGAGATAGAAATCATTCAGACTTGTGTATCCATCTGTTCAAGCCTCTCCCAGCAGCACCCCTGCTCTCCCTTGCCTTGTTGCCTTCGTTAACATTAAACCTTATTTTCCCAGAAATGTACAATTTACTGGGGGGAGGGGGAAGGAATCACTCCCCGCTACCACAATGCTCAGGCTGTTTTACCTAGGAAAGGATTGAGGCAGTCCTGAAGGAAGCAGAGTTGGTGACCCGATAGCATTTCAAAAACACTCGGGAAGAGCACTCGGGTGGTGTATGCTGTTCCAATTGCAGAAGCATCCCCCTTCTCATCACAGAATCCTAGGGGTTGGAAGGGACCTCGAAAGATCATCTAGTCCAACCCCTCTGCCAGAGCAGGATCACCCAGAGCACATCACACAGGAACGTGTCCAGGCGGGTTTTGAATGTCTCCAGCAAAGGAGACTCCACAACCTCTCTGGGCAGCCTGTTCCAGGGCTCTGTCACTCTCACAGTAAAGAAGTTTTTTTTCTGATGTTTACGTGGAACCTCCTGTGTTCCACTTTGCACCCATTGCCCCTGCTCTATCACTAGACATCACTCATCTTTATGTTCTAACTGGAAATTATACATTGAAGATAGTTGTTCACCATGGCACCTATCCAGATTTCATAATTTGTTTCCATTTAAATGAAAATAAAAACATTAACATAACAACATTTGTTAAAACAGCTGCTTCTAAATTTAGTTTTGATTGCAGACAGTACAGTATCGATCAGGGATTTAAGTATGCCTCAGAAATGTTCTTGAGGAAAATCTTGTTGCAACTGGAATGTTTCAGGTTTGACAGTTAGGTTGTGTAAACATGTTTACAGTATCCAGTTGTCAAAACAGCTACATATTCCTTTATGATTTACTGAATGCCTTCCTTGTCACCTAAAGAACATTTAGACGTTAAATGCTTGCTATTATGATTATTTCTTTGTCTATGTTTTGTTTCTTTGACCTTGTTTTCTGCCTTTCATGTCTCTGTCCTAATTTTTTCTCCCTTTTGCATTTCGTTGCCTTAGTAACTTTCTATTCCTATACCATATAGGCTTCATTCATGTCTCATCCCCCGTGCTAAAAGTCAACATCCTTAGTACCTTAACACTGCCTTTGAAATACTCCCCTTGTTTTCAGTATTGAAACTACAATGAAACAAAACAAGCATAGGCAGGTTTACCAGTCGCTCCCATGGTAAGTGGCTGGTTTAAGAGTGAAAGATGTTCTGCATTACTTCCCCATCTATTCACAGCTAGATGATGATGCAGTTGTTGATCCAGTTGATTGACGTACATCAGCGGGCTGGAACACCTCCACTATGAAGGCAGGCTGAGGAAGTTGGGGTTGTTCAGCCTAGAGAAGAGGAGGGTCCATCGTGACCATATAGCAACTTTCCAATACTGAAGGGGGCCTTCAAGAAAACTGGGGTAGGGCTTTTTACACAGGTATGTACTGAGAGGACAAGGGGCAGTGGTTTGAAGCTTAAAGAGGGGAGAGATTCAGGTTGGAAATTAGGAAAAAGTTCTTTCCTATAAGGATGGTAAGGTGCTGGAACAGGTTGCCCAGGGAGGTTGTGGATGCCCCCTGGTCTTCAAGACCAGGTTGGATGGGGCCTTGAGCAACCTGATCTAGAGGGAGGTGTCCGTGCCCATGCAGGGAGGTTGGAACTAGATGATCTTTAAGGTGCCTTCCAACCCAAACCATTCCAGGATTCTATGATAACATGAACTGAACTTCCCTTAACTGTTGCAGTGTTGGATGCTGGATGGGGAGAACATTTTTTTAGGTAAAGAGAAGTTTCGGGGCCCGGTAAAGCTAGTCTGACTTTGTGGGGTTTTATGGTTTCTTTGGTTGGCTTGTACTGTTGCATATTGCAGTCAGAATCATGCTTTCATCTGGTATTTCTATGGACACATGGAATAATATTTTTAGATATGCATCCTGTCTACTCAGATAGTGAAAAAACTGGACCAGTGTCTGTGCTGTTATTGTTTTGGTTTGGTTTTGCATCATTCCTACCAAGTCCAGGTGCTCTTAAGTTCCTTCTGTTGATCACATGCAAATGGTTGGAAATCATATGCCTACAGTTATGACTACAGCACTGACTTTACTGCAGAAAGAAAATAATTTATGCTGTTTCTTCTATCAGAGCAGAGAGCCAGTGTGCATTTATTATGCTTTCATTATGAAAAAAAAAAAAAAAAATTAAAAAAATTAATAATAATGTGTGCTCCTGAAATGAAGGGGTTCGGGGTTTGGTTTGTTTTCTGCAAGAAAAGTTTTAGCTGAATCCTCTAAAGATTGCCCAGCATACACGGAAGCCAAGTAACTCAACAGAACAGCATACTGCTGCTTTAAGGAAGTTAAAAATAATGTCTAAGTCTGGAAGCACAGCAGAAAAAGGTCAAGTTCAGCTTATGGAATAGAGCTTTGCCTATTGATTGTAGATAGTATTTACTGGATGAATTGGACCTGACACTACAAGAGATCATCACCGTTGCTAGTCTAACTGAATCGACAATAGCAAAATTGAGAAATGGTGAACTACAGCCTAACTGCAGCTGCTGGAGCTATGGTAAAAAGCTCAACATACATAGCACGTCTATGTAATGTGTAAATACACTACTGCTGTCTCCACAGCACATTGTAAACCAGATTGGACAACCTGCAAATACTGCAAAAAGATGTTATATTAAAATAGATGGTTAATTTCTACCTAAGCAATATTTGTGTGAGTTACAGTGCTAGATGTTACTGTTATGATCACATATACAAGTAGTTATTTATTATGGATGCATTTGTGTCCAGTTACTTTCTGTTAGATCAGAAAAGAATGGCCATATACTACTAAAATAATATTGGACACTGGCTTCTGAGTTTCAGTACTCAGTGAATGCATTTACTTGAAATGCTATGGAAGTTTGACACTTGACAGATCTAGTGAGCTACGTGAAGAATATTGTTCTTGTTGTTTCCTGCATATAAAGGTGGCTTTTGATACATACTGCTGAGTTCTTTATTCACCAAAATTCCTGTTAAGCAGAAATCTGTGACCCACACTGCACATACAAATATGTATGTGCATTGCTTCAATACAACAAAACACTGCTGCAATACAAATTCCAGTTTCAGCTGTTACAAAAGAAATAGTATCAGCTATTACATGGAAATGCCATATCTGTGCAGAAGGATTTATTCACAGCATGACAATTCAATCTAATGTGCCACTTCTACAATGGAAATTATATTCTCTGCAATTGAATGAGAGATGCTGAGTCACAAGATAATTTAAAAAATAGTCCAGAATTATAGTAATGGAGACACTGCATTTTCTGAATTAGTTTCAGCATAGTGGTGACAAAATGCAAACCAGAATACTTGTTTTTGTGTGGATTTAGGGAAGCCAAACAAAGCCCCAGTGAGTGGCAGTTAACCATGTACAAATACTGATGTCATAGTTGCAAAGTATGTTTTCTACACTTGATTTAAAAAATACATATTACTAAGTATTCAGACAGTGTTAGTTTCACAGCATTTATTATACTTAATGGACTTTTCTCTTTTAATCATATGCCATATGGACCTGAATCAACATCGAGAGTTTTAAAAATATGTTAATAACTCTTGATAAGAAGCTGTCGTGGCTTGTGCCGAACCCGATAACAAAGAACTATGGCCCTTTACTCTCCCCCTCCCCGCCCCACAGACACTGTGGGATCGGGAGGACAAAGGCCAACTAGAAGCTTGTGGATCAAGACAAAGGACAAGGAGGGTTCTTCACCGATTAAGGTCCCGGGCAAAACAGACTCAACTTGGGGGGAAAAAAATATTAAAAATTCACACTAATCAAACACGCACAGGACACAGACAACACAAAGGGCAGGGCTTGCATATGTTACTCCCACCCCTCCCTTCTTCCCTGGCCCAAATCACTTTGTTCCCAGTTTCTCTCCCTCCTTCCCCCCAGCAGCACAGGGGGACAGGGGATGGGGTTTAGAGTCAGTTCACAGGCTGGTGGTTCCTGCTGCTCCTTCCTCCTCAGGAAGAAGGATTCCTTACAGTCTTTCCCTGCTTCCCCACGGGGTCCCTCCCATGGGAGAGAGTCCTTCACAAACCTCCCTTTCTTGAGTCCTTCCCATGAGGTACAGTCCCTCAGGAGCAAGCTGCTCCAGCCTGGGCTTCCCACAGAGTCACGGGCTGCTTCGGGTACAGTCAACTCCCCTGGCGCAGGGTCCTCCACAGCTGCAGATCCAAGTCCATGGGCTGCAGGTCCACTTTTGCCCCTCTTGGCGCCTTCAGAGGATGCTCCGCCGTAATTCTTCTCCATGGGATACAGGGGTACAGCTACCACCTCGCCATGGGCTGCAGGGGAACTTCTGCTTGGGCACCTACTTCCCCTTCTTTGTCACTAACCTCAGGATCTCCACTCTGGCGCTGCTTTGCTCTTCTCTCCAGCTCACCTCTTCTTCTGCTTTCAGGTCTTACAGCAGTTCGCTCATATGTAAATCGCAGAGGCACATCTATTGTCTCTCTAATGCTTCTGGCATTGGACACCTGAACTCGGGGAGCTTTTAGTAATTTCTTACAGAAGCCACCCCTGGGGCCCCTCTCCTGCTACCAACTATGCCGGAACCAAGCCAGCACAGAAGGTCAGAATCTAGTATTACAGGGTTGATGTTACTGTATATGGAAAGGCTGCTGAAGCTCATGAAAAAAACCCTACAGGCTGTACTTCAACGTGTCAATACAGAAGAGCTGAAGCTGAATTTTAGTAAATACTAAATCAGATGCACAGAGTGGTCTTTTCTTCAGCATGTCGTCCTTGTCTATCTGGACTGGAAAAGGTTGTAGGACATGTAGAAAAGCTCACCCTTCCCAGAAAACAAAACAAAACAAACAAAACAAAAACAAACAAACAAAAAGGGAAAATAATTACAACCATATTTTTCAGGCCTCAAATCAAGGTATACATTGTCTGTTCCTAACTGCAGTATTTGTAGAACCATTAAGAAGAATTAGTTTTAAAATCTAAAATTTACCCAAGACATACCTCATCATAGCAGATTTTCAAACAGTAAAATCTTTGATTGTGAATAGTCAATGTTTATGCTGTTGTCTTCAGCGTTCAACACAGTTGTCATTAGTTCTGTTTCAGGCCACAAACAGCTACTACTGTGAATGCTGAGCTATTTCTTTTTACTCCCTCCTGGCCCTTTAGAAGTTAGATTAAAATTCAGGTCTTTTTTATGGAATCATAGCTGAACTCATAAACCTGATTCCAGCTAACCTAGGGTCTAGTTTGCCCTCCCAACAGTTAAGCAGTGGTACTCCCAGTGTGGAGAGCCTACCCAGCAGTCACTGTCCAGACAAACTATCTCCAGGCAGCACTTCCCTTGTCTATGCTGGCCATCACATTTTCATACTACAGTTGTGGAGCTACTTATACCCAAATCCGTGGGGATAATTTCTACAAGAAGACCATTGTATTTGAACCAAGAACAGTTGACAAAATACCATAAAAGTCTTGGAAAGAAAACATTTATTTGTGCGTATACTACAAAAGAGTAGGGAGCCTGCTTCTAAGGCACTACTCTCCAACTGCATACAGATCACACCTCCTGGCAGTTCTGCTAATGACAGGAAGATTCAGAGGAGAAGGAAATGTCTGCAGATGGTTAGCAAGATTACCCTCATTTTTATTTGACACAGTTCAGTCAAATAAAAAACATAGCAGCTGATAGTTTTCTCATCTGCTCGTTTTTAGATGCTTATCTAGTTGATTATATGGAAGTTGTTGCATGGATTATAAATGCTTGCTGCAATTACAGGAGAAACAGTTAAAGCTGCTTATAGAGTTTGATTGAACAAAAATTGCATATCTTCTAGAAGGTGATTCAGGAATTCCAGATGTGTGGATGTTATTCCAATACCATGTTTCAGCCTACAGAATGAATTTCACCCATGAGAGAGAGAAGTAATAAAATGTTACATAAAGTCACATGGCATTTTAAGGAATTGTGAATGTGTCCTGGAGCAATTAGAAGCAAAATTTATACATCGTGCTCATGGTAAGTCTCAAGTTGTCAGAACAAACCAAGAATTACAGAGCAGGTTTTGAGGGCCAGAACTTGGTATGAAGGACTGAAGCTTCCTTAAAATCACTTAGCAAAATTAAGACAAGTGACTCATGCAGTACCATTACAGCCTATCATTTTATTCCATGAAAGACTGGCATCAGAGCCACTTGGGGCAGTTACTCAAGCTATCTAGCTGTCTTTCTGTGATAGACAACATAATAAAATGATCAGAGAGCATTTAGGTTGTGTGACATCTGCTGCTATAATCGCTTTCTTGTCTGTTTGCATTCAAGAAGAAAAGCTGTAGAATTAGTCCCATTTAACTTTTTAGAATGTGTAGTGTTTTCTGGGAATACATGTAAACCTTAAAGCTGATGAAGAGCTAGAATGTGAAGGAGAATTTTGAAAGTGACTTTATAGCTAAGTGGACAAAAATCTTGGAAGACCTTCTCGATGCACTAATTGCAAATTTAAGGAGTAATACACAATGTAATCACATAAATCACTTCCTAAACTAGTATCTGGAGAGCTACACACACTGAGTTAAATGTTGCTAGGCTGAGGATCTCTAAATGGATCATAGTAGCACAGATACAAAACACACAGTCTAACAGCATGGAGAATAATAAAGACAATCTAACAGCAAGAAAAGTAATAAAGATGGGATCTGCTCTTGTACTTGGGACCTACAATTAAAATCTGGGTTTGTAACTACAAAACCCTGGAATCCTCTGAAAGGGGAGTCAGAGTTTTATCTTGTCTCTAAAGCTCATTGGAGGAAAAGGACTACATGCATATAAGCTACCTGAGATAAGTACACACCTGCTCACACCTGCTTGCCAAGGGCAACTTCCAAATATTTTGAATTGTTTGTGCATAATAGATGACTTTACCTTACCTTCTCTGCTTTACAAGACAAATGAACAAGACAATCTGGCCAGCCTTCTGGTAGCTGCAGCTGTCTGTACACATCAGAAACTTTTAGATAATAATGAAAAAATAGCACTGAGATAAAATGTTAGCTTATTAACACCACAAACTTCGTAAAGAGGATGCGGTGATGCAGTATTGTTGATAAACAGCAGAGGGCATTTCTCAGATGTGCTGATGCAAGATCAGCAAATTCAGTCTGGGGAATCTCTTTGTGGGTGTAGTCTAGGCTCTTGCTGCAGACCTGGTGGTAGTTTTTCTCTTTCGCTGTTCCTCCATGGCTATGGAAGCAACCATCAGTTATACCACACAAGATACTATACTTCAGCACAGGTCAATAAATAACTCTGGTTAGGTGTACTATATTACGTTTCTCTAATTGAGGTGTGCTGACTCTGCAGGAACAAGAACCACCTTCTCTCCTGAAGTTAAGAGAAATCTACGTGGGCTTGGAGCAACTCTGCTGACTAAGGCCTCAGCTCTACAAGAGAGTCCATTCACACCAATACTTGCAGCATCAGTGCCATTTTGCAGAACGACTTCTATTAGCTATTTAAATCTAAAAATTGTAAAAGCCAGATAAAGAGCAAATAAAATAAGTATTAAAATGACAATATTTTCTTATTATCAGTAAAATATAGGTTTTGTAATCTGGGGCAGGGACTGATCATCGGCAGTGTGTTTGTAGTGTGGCTACCATGTCAAACACTGTTCTGTAGATTTCACAATAATATCAATACATATGTATTTAAGATAAAATTATGCTCATTTACATGCTCTTTTAAAACTGCTAAATAATAAGTTTAAAAATCCTGTGACTATCACTCAAGAAACAAAGACTTAATTAAAAGCATACCAGTGGGAACAATGAGGTTAAAATTTCCATGTCAGAGTATTTGTTGGTTGCTTCTTCGGTTGTTCTTCTGGTTTAGTCCTTAGCTACCCTCTGCTACATCTCTCAGATGAACTTATGCCCAAAATAGGGCATTCCAAATGCTGTTCCTGTGAGCCCTCCATTTTCTACAGTCCAGCCATTCAACCACAGATCACTTATATAAAGATATTTAATAAATATATTAAATTAATAATTTATATAATCTTTTTATATTTTCTAAGAGTTTTCCACTGTACCTAAGAAGTAAATCTTTTATTTCTATTCTGTATATACAGTTCACCTTGTTCATTATAGGCTACAAAACCAAATTAAAATGTATTATCAATACTGAACATACGACATGTCACAGTTTAGTTGGCATGTATTGGCTCAATGACATTTCAAAGTTTAAAGCAAGATGAAGTCTAAAGCCCTTGGTATTCCCTGATCTTTACCTTTTTCATTTTAAATATGTGAGTAGCCCAATGAAGTTCAGGAGACTAGTTGTGTTAAGAAAATGGTTAAACATTAGTAGAAGCAGGCTTCCAGCATGGGAGGATGTAGTACATGTATTGAAAACTACTTGGCTGGATTGCTGTGGGCACATGGAGGAGACACATGCCTGTGATGTCTGGATCTGCTGTTTCTTTGTAAGTTATTAAAAAATCAAAAGCTTGTGTAGCACTTCCCTAGTATGCCTAGCAGATCTTGTAGTAAGATATAGTTAAACCTGAGTAAATTTAAATTTGAATTTTCTAATATCTCTTTAAAATATCCTTTTAAAAATGTGAACTTATAAAGTTAATTCTGCCTTAAGAAATTTTCTTTTAAATAACCACTTGAAAATGAATCAAACACTCCCTCAGATTGTTTTCTATATTCTTCTGGAATTAGCACCCTTGGATATTCATTTTCAGTACTGAAAGTTACCTGTGTAACTACACCGTGTTTTATATGGCCATTGTGAACTTTATGGATTGGAAACACTTTCACTACATTATGACCAGTTACTGGAAGGCTAATTTGGAACATTTAAGGATTTGCATGGCAGATAACTCATTTTTTTAGAACCTGAGGTTAGTGCAGGGACAGGAAGTAAGGGTTACAAGGCAGATTATAAGTGTGCAATTCATAATAAAGGTTTGTGGACTGTGAGCTTTTTAGAACGATTGCTTCAAATAGCTAGTTTTCAGGTTATACTCAAAAATTATAAAGAGCAGAGCCTGTAGGGAAGTTATTTTGGGAAAAGAAAAAATCTAACACGTTATTAACAAGAGAATATCACTTATGATCAACTGCTTTTATAGTTGGTCTATTCAATTTGCATTTAAGAGATGATTAAAATAATATTATAATTTTCTGCATTCATACTGCTAGAATTTATGGAAAAGGAAAGAAAATAGTTATGCATAATTACTGAAAATGGTTGCAAAGGAATAATATGCTGCACGCACAGCATCTACCCTGCCTTTGTAAAGGCCACTTACATATATGTGGGAGAAGTAACTGAAAGAAAAGACTTTTTATACAAAAACTGAGAAATTGCCTTTCTTGATTTGATTTACAAGATCAAAATTGGTTATTTATAAAAAACAAAGTAACTGGTAAAAGGAGTGCATTATAAGCAGTTTTTCAGAGCATACAACAATGTTCTGTATTAATAAGCATTGCGGGAATGAAAACATCACTTATACCAATCCAGATATAATGATATTTCAGGTAGAAAAATTGGAGTGTTACAGCTCAGCAGCAAAAGGCCTGCTGTAAACCTTCCTTAAACAAAACACTACATATGCTGGCTAAATTCTTAGATGGAAATTTGGCATTGAGCAAGGGGCCAGCTCACAACCTATACATCATTTACATGGCATGGCAGTATACATTAGCTGCCATGCAATAGAATCCTACAGCAAAAGCACAAAGATGTATTTTTAATCCACCAACTGACAGAGATTATGCCATTTTTCAGATGATTGCTATTCACTAAGCAGCTCAACAACATACACTGCAGCTGCATCCAGTCCCAGGTCCATTCAGCCTATAATTCCATGCGTCCTTGCCATTTTAAACAAAAATGGTTCCTTTTCAGTTTTCCAAATTGGGAGTAGTCTAAAGTTACTATGAAGTATACAATGCTGATCCTCTAATTAACTCTTTCAAATACGAGCTCTGTAAACATTTACACGGAGGATTCATTGCATGCATCCATGAGGTGATCATAAGAAATGCTTCTCATGCTTACAGGCCAAAAATTAGAATTAGACTCAGGCAGAAATGCCTTTATCCAAAGTCACAAATCCCGGAGCTTTTCCCCAAAATTTTCATTGCATGGAAATGCCTGGAAAGTCCTGTGGAGCCTGCCTGGTGTGCTGCCCATTCCATGCATGCTTGCTACCACACTGCTTTTGTGCATACCTTCTGTGAGCAGTCAGGCAAGGCACCTAAAACTACCTTAAAGATGATAAACATGGTATGATGGGACTTCTGGTTACAAGTTGTGCATGTACATTAATATATTGAAAGAAAATGGTCTACTTGTAATAAAAAGGGTTAGCGAGGTGCCTAGTACGCCATCACTGCTTGTGAAAAATAGGAATGTGTTCTCATTTATTTACTGTAATGTTGTTTTTATACTTTTTAAAGAGTGTATAAGCTAGTTAGAATATAGAGATTTTCTTTGATAAGATTAAGTTTCACTTAAAATTACTCTAGCTTTGCTCTTGTGGTTTATCCGTACGTTATTAAAGCATTTTATTTTTCTTTTGGCATTTCCTCTGTGGGAAGAGATTGGAACGAGAGTTTCAAGTTCCAAAATAAATGAAGGATGGTTATTCTGGTATGCACAAGAAAAACTGTGGTCAGTGTAGTCAGGACGGCAAGCCAGATTTGATTTAAAAAAAAATCATATGTGAAATCCCATGAGGCACAGAAGAAGGATAATGTTCAAATTGAGATGCTGCACCATCACAGAAATTCAGCACTCAGATCCTGGCTCCACTCCCTCTTTGAATCCCTGGAAATCAGTTGCTTTTTCTCTAGCACAGTTCTCTGTCTCCAACTAGAGATATTAATATTTCATTTCTTCCTCTATTTGTCTTCCTTGCTTATTCAAATTGAAAGCTTGTCAGAACAGGGACTGAAAATCTCTTGGTATGTATAGATCATAAAATAAAGTGGAAACCTGATCTTGGTTTGGTCTATTAGGTTACCATATGAAAGAATTTCTAGGTATTTTTAATATATATTGAAGTAAATGGCAGTTGCATGATATTTGAAAAAGACAGTCTTCTCAGTATAAAATTATTACCTCATCTTTTTTTTTTTCCACACATAGGGAAAGCCAAATGTTGAGATGTGGCATGTGAATAGTCCACTCTGTCAGACAGTGGGAGAAGATTGTCAGCCGGCCAATGTCAGCAGTTTTCTAGATATTTTGCACAACTGGAGCACTGCAAAGATATGAACCAGCAATAATTTTATCAGGCTGCAGAACTGAGTGAATGTGGCAATTCTGTACAACACAGTTTTCAGCACAAATGCAAGCATAAGAATAAATTCTTGTATTAGTAGCTGTATATCCTTTCTAAGGAGAAATCTCTTCCTTTCTTTATTTTTAAATAAGAAAGACTAATTTTATAGCTGGATTTTTAATTTTCTAATAATTCAATTTTCTGAGCAATTCAAGACTTTGAGAACATTGTTACTCCTCTGCTGAGTTTCAAAGGGCTCCTTAAACTCAATTCTTCCCAGCTGTCACAATTCTGTGACTGAAAACCACAAACCCAAACATTGTTAAATACAGTCAAAAGGTTTAAATTCAGGTGAAGCTGGTCAGGTTTAACTTGAGGAAAATTACTCTTCAAAAAGGTTTAAATATGAGATCCCGAAGAGAAATTCAGCTGTAGATTTGATTATACTTTCATTACCAGGATCTGTGGAACCAGCATGGTTTGCCTTCCTTATAAACCTCTGCTTTCCATTATTGAGGTCACACAAGCTGATTTCAAAGTCTAGAGGTATTTAATAGGTCTAAATTATTTGTATATTATGCCAGGGAGAGGTACACAACACTGTTCATGCTCTTCACTGTCCCCAAATAAATATATGCACTTTTCCATTAAGAGAGGTGGGGTTTTTTCATCAGCAGTTGAGAGGGAAAGGGTAAGAGGATGCTTGCCAGATTAAATAACTTTTTGTGATCAAAAAGGGCAGCATAAAAAATTATGTGTAAAATGCAGTTTTTTGACTCTCTTAGCTGCCAGCGTTTAATTTTTTTTCCAGATTGTTGTTCTTTGAAAATGTAAATCCTCAGTACTCTTTGAACACTAGCAGTAGTGTTCTACCCTCTACATTTGGGGATTTCAGCTTTCAGAATATTATTCCATCTGGAACTTATAGGTTTTGACCTCTTTTTCCTAAAGGTCAGATTTCAATAGTTTTCCAGAGTTCAATTATCCACATGTATATTTCTTCCATATTTTAACAGTCTTAGTGTATTCCATAATTGGTTGATTAAAAATGTAAAAAGGTTGACAAGCAGAACAGTTTGCATTTATGCATCTATGATATTTATACTTCAAATGGTTCCCTGACATTTTATTTGGAAACTGGTATGTTCTTCTTCCAAATAAATAATTCAGATAGCATATTACATTTTTTGTGACTCAGGAATGAAAGTCAATACTATTCATAGTGCTATTGACATGCCTTCTAGTCATTTATGGAATAATTATGACCATATTTGGGATATGCCTATTCCCTACATTTCTGATTTGTCCTCCTCCAATACATCTTGACAATGTTGTTGTAATTAATGTATATTGTACAGACTGAATATATTTAAGACAGACAATTTGATCCAGGCAAATACATTGAAAAGATAGCACAGCTGTTTGGAGCTCACTTTCTCTGAGAGACTTTTACAGTAGACATTTGGTTCATAATGAAGGAATTCTGCAGTTTTGCCCCTTATTCTTAGTCCATGAGACCATGAATGGTAATTTGTACTGAATCATTATCTAAATCTGTTTAAGCCTCTAAAGAATTCAGATGATACATATATGAAGCGCTTTATTTCAGGATGTGGGTGGTAGGCAGTGTTGTACATATATGGAAATAATTCTTCAATAGCTTAGCCAAACTTTATACAAATGTCTAGCCTTATTTATCAGAATTTTCTCAGATTTTAATTTTCTTGGTTAAAGGAATTACACAAAGATATAAACTTATTTCCTCCTTGGTGTTTTTATAATTCTTATGAACTTATTTCCTTGGTGTTCTGTATAATTTATAAACACCTCCTTGATGTTCTGTATAAGTGTGTTAATAAAAAAGAAGTGTTACTCATGTTGAAAGAGAAAATATTTCAAAGAAAACTAACTTCGAACTGACTTCCATGCTAATTTAAAAATGGGGCATTAGATTCAGGGGAAGAAAATCAATGGGAATTTTGCCCATTGACCTCATGATGTCAGAATTTTTTTTCCGCACCTACTATATATATAAGCTGGGAATGTTGATTTTACACATCTTGTTGAAATTCACATTTCTGTAGTACATAGCTCATGGCTGTAATTCCATGAGCCTTAGCATTTGTGAGGGCAGTGATATTATCAAGTAAAAAACACAATTAATGCTTGTCAGCACATGTAACATTTTATAAATCTACAAGCATGTTGTGATTCATTATCATCTAAAAGCAGAGTTCCATCAGAAATGACATGGCTATTCACTTTGTGAAAGCAGCTAATTTAAAAACATCATTAGAAAATAACAGATTGGTCATGTTCTGTGAACTGAGTAACTGAAAATATAATTAAAATATCACTATTTGGTTTATTGAGAGCAATAAACTTAATTAGCAGACTCTTTTTTAAATTGACAGTTTTCTTCAGGACAGCATGGATAATTTATTTAAACTAATTCCTCAAGAAAATTAAGTATTAATTATGAAATTACTGTTTCATAATGGTACCATAAAAATGCAGATCAGATACAGATAAAGATTGGCATTTTTAATTGTTTTTGTGTGCCGCTAATTTTCTTTCATCATAAATGAACACTGGATGACTTTCAGTCATTAACAAGAATACTCCAATAATATTAGAGGATTTAAAAACCTTGACTATTGCTAAAATGTATCTTGTTACAGTTACCTGATTATTCACAGAATTAAGAGACTAATCAGTCTCTGAATATTGATCAAAAAATCAGCCCAGAGAAAACACATATAAAAGAATCCATGGTAGACTACCATAATTACACGCCATTTGGTAGGTAGAACTGTTATTAAATCCAGAGTGGGAATTCCACGGGGAATTTTGACTAATTTTGTTGTAATTATTTAACATAATTTTTATATGGTAGGAATTGGTTTTCTTTCTTTTTATCTCTGGTCAGAACTTTCTCTTGTGGGAAGGCATAGAAGAGACTCTCTGATTTGGGAGGATGTTCATGATTTGAATGTAATAGAAATATAGGCAGTACAGAAATATATGTGAGCTCCATGCACCAAATATATAAATATATAAGCTTCCTGTACCAGTGAACATTTTAGCTTATTTCCACATATATAACAGCTCTAAAAACTGCCAGGGACAGATTTATTATGGGAACACTAGCCTTTTTTAGAAAGAAACTGCAGAACAAATATTACTAGTACATTGTGAGACCCACAAATGAAGATGTGATAGGTAATGTATTTCTTTCTGAATGCCCACATAACCAACAGAACGTTACTTTGTGTAGATTTTGATTTTGTGCTCTGAGAAGTCATTACAGAAGAGCTATTCAGAGAAATGAAAAGGTAAATCTGGAATGGGATATTTTTTATTTTTCAAAATACCATTTTGGTGTCAAAGCAAATAATGTCTACATCATCAACAGGAAATAACTGACTTTATTTAAGGAAAAGGTTTCAATTTGATACTGTACATGTTTTTTAAATACATTGTTGCTGGAAGTATTAGCAGTGCATTTGTAGGTTCTGATTTAGAATTACCTTCCTCCACCTCTAATTTGCATTTTATTTGAAGTAAATTTTCAAATTCCAGCTGCATGTACTTTCACATTTTATTTCAGATAACTCCTTTGTCAGCCAAGCACTTCTTCCCAAGACTCCGCTGTGCTTCCTGTAGGCTGAATCTCCAGTATGTCTCTTGGTTCTCTCTTGTGCTCCAACAAAGTAGGTAAAAATCCAGATGATAAAATAGGGAATCTTAATGGAATTGGAATTCTAGCTAGATGGCTACCACTCTTCCACTGTCAAGGTCTAGGTGATGTTAGCACTTTCTGAACACTCCTAATAATATATCAGTTCTATTTTATCCAATCTACAACAGCTTTTATTTAATCTGTATTTGCTGCAGTATTTTTAAAACTAAAGGTCCTGGCAGGATCTTGCTATGGAACCTTTTAGTCTGGAAAAGGAATTGTGTTTTAAATAGGCAGAAAGTACAAAGCCACAGCAGTGGTATATCCAAATTATTAAGTACATTTTTAATTACCATAAATAAAGTAAATATTTATTTAAAGTTTAATATGATCTTTCTTGAGATGTTCACATGGCTCATTTTCAGCTTTAAAATAAAAATATTTTAATACTTTGGAATATATTTAACAAGTATAGCAAGTACTAAAAGTAGGATTAAAAAGGTAGCAGTTTACATGCTTTCACAGAAGGATATGAATAGGGAATCAATTTTTTTCTTTCTCTTTCAGTCTTTTGTCACATATACTTCTAGTCAACTTGGATAGTGGGTAAAATAATTCATGAGCATAACAGTCAAAATAAATCAAAGAAAATTCTGCTTCTGTTTCTCCACAATGTAATTAAAACCTTCAGAACATTTGCTCAAAATCTGTTGCATATATATTATTTAGTCTTTTGCTCTCACTGGATACTGTATCATGAAAATGTACTGCAAATATAAAAATATAATTTTAATGTTAAGTAATATCCATAGTAAATAATGGTGTGAAATAAGAGTGCCACGTTCTCCAACTAAAACAGATGACCTGCGGTTTAGACTTGCATGAAATGTTCACTATATTAAAAATTCATTATATTCATTGTAGAGATTTCTGAAATTCAGAAAAAAAAAAAAAGTCTGTTTCATTATTAGATTCCTTCAAAGTTTTCCTATGAGGCCTCTTTTAATAAGAGTTCAAACTATAAAGTATAATTAAGGTTGTTAGAACATCGCTGCTGTGAGTACCTCGGCCATTGTCAGTGTGCATGATATAAGTCTGCATTATCTAGAAAACATGCTGATAGTTAGAAAACATAATTGCTTTCTTATAAGTTACTAAAGTGAAAGAGGTTTGATCTGCTTTTTTCTTGAAAGTCAATCAAAATTATGTGATTTAAAGACCTTAGACCTTCTGTGACATAAGTTTTGAATTACAATTCAGACAGGGGAGATGTAGATTTGAGTATATCAGCTTCAGCCTGAAAAAAAATTAAGACTGTTATAAAAAACGATTATTCTTTTTATCTATCTTTAAGTATTTTCCTGAATTTTCATTTAAGCTATTTAATAAATAATTTAAAATATTATTGCTTGCCATATGTGAGAGATAAGATTAAATTATTGGCAAGAATTCAGCTTTTAGACAGCTTCCAAGTTATTAAACACTTTTTGTTGCCAGGAGTGCACTTTAGAAAGTATTTATACTGGCTGTTTTTCTCATTGTTAAGTTTATTGTAAATTCTGTTTAAAAACATGAAAATGCATCTCAAGTTTACACTATTGTTTTCTCCTCCTGTTACTATTATATTGTGTATAAATATAGTGGCAATCTAGGATATATTCAGGAGCCTGTCCTGGTTCAGTATCATCTCAGGATTGCTTAGGTAAGGAAGGGATCTTAGGGAAAAAATCTGGAAAGAATACTTATGTTTTCTGCATTAATTGTAATAAAGTCTTCTAGGTTCAAGGTTTGTTTGATGAATATGTGTTCTTTTTTGTGTGTGGAGGTGTGAATACATTAATTGAGATGTTAGTCTCAATTTAGTACTGTGAAAGGTTTGTCTTTGCCCTTGGTGAGCTTTGTATGTCTTTTTAGATAAAGATTCATGATACTATATTGTTGAAAAGAAAGAATTTTAAAAAGGGAAGTAATGGCACTGAATCAATGGAATAGCAACTGGTAGTGGCTTCCTAATAGGTAATTTCTAGTTAGGAGTGCTGACAATCTAGTATTAATGTACATATTTCTGGATTATGTAAAAACACAAATCCATATTTTAATATTTCATAGGCACAGATGTATTTCTTGGTAAGAAACCGTGGTTGCTGCTGTCTATTTTAAATTACTTTGTATATATTATGCCTGTAGCATGTGTTTGTGTGCATTATCTTCACATGCCTCATCTTGTTTTCCTGCTCTGATCTGAGCAGGGAATTTTCCTATTTAAATTCACAGCAGCAGCTTCTGAGCTATTAACAGCTCACAATTCTGTCCCAAGAATTTGCATATCCCACTTCATAGTGGTAGGAAGAAAGTATCTGTCTCCTGTACTGTGTATTTTGATACCGGATATGGTCTTCATCAGTTGTTCAACACAAACTAACTTGACCCAAGTGAGAAACTATATTCCTTTAGTGACAGCTTCTTTTTGACTTAGAGGAATCAACAAAAATTGGCTAGAAAAGTTTCTGCAGCTTACACAGCCTGAATTTCAGCACATAGGAAGTCACAGTGACAGTGAGAGGCCATGAAAACTGTCATGTGTAAGGGTATGTGTTTAGACAACCAAGATACCATCTCTAAGCATAATATTTGGCTTTTCAGCATTGCCATAGCTTTAGTCTGTTCTGAAGAGCTGCATGAATAATTGAATATTTGCCTTCTCAGCTAAAGCTAAAAAATATGTGGAATTAAGTCATAAAGAACCAAATTTGTGGCTTTTCACACTAGAAACCAAAGTTCTAAGCTAAATTAAACTTCCTGTTTCTAACACAATTTTTATTTTCAGGCATAAGTGACCAACCCAGATGCAAGAAACCCATATCTAGAGTTTCTTTCTACCTTGAAGAGCTCTAACTCACATTTTCAATCCCACGAGGAATTAAAACTACGCTTCGCAAAGTCTGACTCAAATACTTCAGCATTTCACACAGAATCACAGAATAATTGAGGCTGAAACTGACCTCAGGAGATCATCTGGTCCAACCCCCCCGCCTAAGCAGGGCTAGGTAGAGCATTTTGAGACCATAATAAAAAATGTGAGATTTATAAATTTCTGAAAAATCCTCTCCCTCCAGTTTTCATATGAAGCTATTTTCCGTTGCTCGAGTATCAATCTGAAGTGTATTGTTTTGACTGCAATTGACTAGTCTTTTTCAGTTATTAATGTGATTTGAATAATTACAGCACAGCATTAATGATCTGCTTCTGCACCTAGACACACACAAGTCTATGGGGCCAGATGGGATTTGGCAGCAGAGCTCGCTCAGCCTCTCTCTATCTTTTATCAACAATCTTGCTCAAGAGGGGAGGTCCCAGATGACTGGAGCTGGCTAACGTGATGCCCATCTACAAGAAGGGCTGGAAGGGCGATCCCAGGAATTACAGGCCTGTCAGCCTGACCTCGGTACCAGGAAAGATCATGGAAAGGCTCACTTTGAGTGAGCTCACACGGCAAGTGCAGAGCAGCCAGGAGATGAGAGGCAGCCAGCATGGGTTTATGAAAAGGAGGTCTTGCTTGATCAACCTGATCTCTTTCTCTGACTGTGTGACCCACCTATTAGATGAGGGGAAGGCTGTACATGTTGTCTACCTAGACTTTGGTAAGGCCTTTGACGCCATCTCCCACACCATTCTCCCGGAGAAGCTGGTGAATCATGGCACAGACAAGTGTACTCTTCACTGGGTAAAAAACTGGCTGGATGGCTGGACCCAGAGAGTTGTGGTAAATGGGGTCAAATCTAGTTGGTGGCAGGTCACCAATGGTGTCCCTCAGGGCTCAGTTTTGGGGCCAGTTTTGTTCAACGTCTTTATCAATGATCTGAATGAGATGATTGAATGCACCCTCAGTAAGTTTGCAGATGACACCAAATGGGGTGGGAGTGTTGATCTGCTAGAGGGTAGGAAGGCTCTACAGAGGGACCTGGACAGGCTGGATTGATGGGCTAAGGCCAATTGCATGAGGTTCAATAAGGCCAAGTGCTAGGTCCTGCATTTCGGTCACAACAACCCAGGCAAAACTACAGGCTTGGGGAAGAGTGGCTGGAGAGCTGCCCAGCAGAAAAGGACCTGGGGATGCTGGGTGACAGCTGGATGAATACGACCCAGCAGTGTGCCCGGGGTGGCCAAGAAGGCCAACAGCATCCTGGGCTGCATCAGTTCTGAGCCCCTCACTATAAGAAGAACATTGAGGTGCTGGAGTGTGTCTGGAGGAGAACTACCAAGCTGGTGATGGTTCTAGAGAACAAGTCATACGAAGAGTGGCTGAGGGAACTGGGAATGTTTAGTTTGGAAAAGAGGAGGCTGAGGGGAGACCTCATTGCTCTCTCCAACTACATGAAAGGAGGTTGGAGTGAGGTGGATGTTGGCCTCTTCTCCAAAGTGAATAATGACAGGACCAAAGAAAACGGTTCTTCAGAAAGTTGTGACAGGGGAGGTTTAGATTGGACTTTAGGAAGAATTTCTTCACTGAAAGCATGGTCAGGCACTGGAACAGTCTGCCCAGGAAGGTGGTGGAGTCACCATCCTTGGAGGCATTCAAGAAACATGTCAATGTGGCACTTCAGGGCATGCTCTAATGGCCGAGGTTGCAGGGTTTTTTGTGGGTGTTTGGTTTTGTAGTGGGGTGAGGATTTTTTTGTTTGTTTGCTCTGTTTGGGATATTTTTGTTGGTTGATTGGGTTTTTTTGTGTTGATGGTTGGACTTGATTATCTCAGAGGTCCTTTCCAACGATGACAATTCTGTGATTCTGTGATTATAAAATTGACAAATACTTTTCATAGAATAATATATAAGATCCAATTAAAAATCCTTCAAAAAAATATCTCTTTTGTGTCCTTCTGTGATTTATTATAGAACACTTGCTGATTAATGCTCTTTCCAATGATACAGCTGCTTTGAGGTTTCATTCATACTTTGCCCTGAAATGTAACTGCAAAAACTGGGGATGTGACAGCAGTACTATATCCTGCAGTACACTTTGTTTTCCCCCACCCTAATGTATTACACAGTGGCTATAAGTGTGACACAGGAAGAACCTCAACCTTCCTCCATCACACTAGGAGTTTCTGAAAGTTTCAGAATGGGCAGCTCATTATGCTAAATATAGTAAATTTTGCACTGCTTAATTTGTAGAAAGCAGTCATTTTTAAGTGAACCTGGGACACAGATTCTATATTCCCACATAAGACAATACTGTATTATGAACATTTTGCATAAAGGCTGAAAATACAAAACCTCTTTAAAAGGCAGCCTCAGGGACTGATTTTGTTCTGAAAATGTACTTAATGAAGATGGTTTGCTGCTAAATTAGTAAATTTTCTCCTTAAATCCGCTTAAACATTCATAGTGCATATAACAAGCAATTGGAGGGAGGGATCAGCTTTCTGTATTCCTATTAGTATGGCAGGGTGAGTAGGAGTATCTTGCTTCTTAAACATTGCCAAAATTTGTGTTAAGGTATAGTCAGTTACACTTTGCATATATGTAATTAGAGACACAAGTTTTTCATCTAACAATTTATTGGTGATGAAGCATGACAAGGAAGGAAAAAAGAGAGGAATAAATGCTGTTCTAGGTTAACAGCATTTTGGTTCAAGGCAGTTCCAGCCACTTACACAAATCAGACTGGGCGATTCCATCCCATCTCTTAAGAGACAGCCCAGAGAGGTAGCACAGGAGAAAGGAGCTTGTTCAGTGTAAATTCGGGTTATATATGTTATATATGAGTTATATATGATTTTAGGTACCTCATTCTGAATGAAAGCATTGGGTTAAGTTCCTAATTACCAGTTAGGTGTAGGAATACTGCTATGGATTCTGGCTTGGTGTCTTTTCTGATGTGGCTTAATATGTCTCCAATATTTGTTCTTTCATCTTCTCCATTAGTGAAGAAGATACATAATGCTGTGCTTGCTTTTGTCATTTTTTATTGTGTGTACAAATTTCTCATGCTGCAGAAGGGCAGATTAAAGAAGTGGATCTTGAATTTCATTATCACAATTCAGCATTCAGCTAACAGCTTGGCTTCTTACAGCTTCTGTATGCCCTAGCAAAGCGTATGTAGGCTGCAAGAAATGGCACAATTGGTCCACAAGTGGAAGAAGCCTACAGAAGAGTAAAATAATCCATATGTCACCGTTTGACTCAGGTCCAACAACAATGCTCTTGATCCCCTCCCCCTCCCACCCAGGTAGGGAAGGAGAGAGAGAAAAAGAGAGAGACTCAGCTGGATTGAAAACTAATGAATGATATAAGAGAATATATACAAGTACATACAGGTGTGGGCAAAAGCCTCTCACCTCCCCCCACCCCCGGCAACTCCCACAGCACTTCCCTCAGATGGGACAGTCCCAAGGAATCCCGGAGCGGCTGCTGGAGAAAGCATAGAGTGATGAGGGTCAGGAGAGCTCGAGGTCGAGGGTTGACGATGATGGATGGATGGAGTCCTTCCCAGACGCCGGCCATGGACGGAAGAGAAGGGAAGAAGAAGAAGGAAGGAAGTTGTCTTCTGTGATCTCCAACCTTCCCCTGAGCCTACGTAGATACATGGAATGGAATATCTCTGGCCCATTTTGCTGTCCGTCTAACCCAGCCTCCCATGGGGGGGCCACAGCTCTCCCCGCAGTGTCTGAGCCGGCAGAGCAAAGGCACCGCCTTGAAGGCCCAGCAATTACAAAAACATTCCAGTGTCTTATCAACCTAGCAGAACACACAGTTGCTAGTTAAAAGAAAGCTCACTGAAAGAAAAAAAAAAAAATCAGCAAAAGAAAAACTGGCTTAATCCTGGCTCAAACCGGGATGCCATACTTTACAGTATAGTGCCTTTTTGCTATATTCCCTATTGTGTCATTTTACATTCTCTGACTTGTAAGATAAATGTGTATAAAAAATCCTGGAACAGTGACATAGAGTGAATCAACAGGATTTTTCTTAAGTTCTTAATTAGTCTTTAATGAGAGTTAAAGGTTATGAGAGAGGTGTAAAGAGATGTTCACTGCAAATAGTTGGTATCACACTAATTAGCAGTTGATGATCTCCATGTGGCTTTTTACCCATCTTATATATGCCTGTAATTCCACAGTTGTAAAATTTAAAACAGCTTCTCAATATACCTATACATGAGTAAAATATTATGTACTTAGTCCTGCTTCTTTTAAGCAACTTTGAAATCCTAACTTTTAAAGTGTTTCTCTGTAAAAATAATCTTCATGTTCTTCTAAGGAAAAAAAAGCACCAGGCAATGCTTTCTATGAGATGAATGAATATATTAATACATTCTTAAGGCTTTATTCCCCTTTATGAATAAATTATGCAGCTAACTACAAAGACACTCAACTTTTGGGTAAATCTAGATTTTATTAACACCATGTACATTTTTCAAATGTATCATATAGCTGGCAGCTATCTAAATGATTTTTTCTTTATTTGTTTAAGAAATCTATAACTAAAGATGACCACAGTAATTTTATAACAAATATCAAAAGATTAGACAACATTTTCTTTGTCTCACAGTACATACCAAGATCAGTAACTATTCCACAAGATCAAACACAATAAGGCTAAAACTTGTCAGACATTTGTGACTCAAAAGAGCTCCTTTTGTTGCTTCTAGAGTGGTTTCCTTTTTTCCTTGGAAAAGCCTAGAAGAAGGCAGAAACTGTGTATTGCCAGATAAGTTGTTATAAATCAAAATGCAAGAAGTATGTGCAACAGCTTGGGGGTCTGAAGCCCTGATTTTAGCTTGGAAAAATAAAAATGCAGTATCTGTCATATTTACCTATCTCTTTTCTTCAGTCCTGGTAAAGGTAATTACCTTAAGGTTAAAATTGTAATTTCAAACCCTATAAAAATATAGGAACATGATATTTCTTCTCCTGATAATTTCTGTCCCACAGCATTCTTGAGTACTGAAGGGTATTTTTTTGTGCTCTGTAAAAGAGTATTTATTTTAAGATATCTACCTCAATGCAATATTATTAGAGAGATAAGGGTAGTTTTGAATTTCAAAATGCCAATGGTGTTAATTCCATTCATTGCATGAATCACAGAATGGTTAAGGTTGGAAGGGAGCTGTGTATATCATCTGGTTCAGCCTTCCTCCTCAATCTAGAGCAGGTTGCCCAGGACTGTTTCCAAACAGATTCTGAGTATCTCCAAGGATGGAGAAACCACAGCTTTCCTGGGCAACCTTCACAACAAAGTGTTTCCTGATGTTCAGAGGGAACGACCTATGTTTCAGTTTGTGCCCATTGACTCTGGTCCTGTCACTGGGCACCACTGCAAAAGCCTGACTCTACCCTCCTTTTCTTCCCTTCAGGTATTCATATACATTGAGGAGTTGTCCCCAAGCCTTCTCTTCTCCTTGCTGAAGTCCCAGCTCTCAGTCTTTCCTCATAGGACTGGTGCTGTAGTCCTTTCATCATATTCGTGGCTCTTTGCTGGGCTCTTCAGTACATCCGTGTCACTCTTGTACCGAGGAGTCCAGAACGGGACACAGTCAGTACTCCAGGTGTGGCCTCACCAGTGCTGAGTAGAAGGGAAGGATCCCCTCCCTCATCTTGCTGACAACAATCCTCCTAATGCAGCTCAGGATGCCATTGGCTTCCCTTGCTGCAAAGACACACTGGTTTACCTGGCCCAGTTCTATTAAAACAAGAACTACTTACATCTTGTCTTCACTGAGATTATATTGAGGAAGTAAGAGGAGGTAAACACTTCACCACCCTTCTGTTTTTTTGTGGTTTTTTTTTGTTGTTGTTGTTGCTGTTGTGTTTTTTTTTTCTCATAAAAATTATATAGGCTGAACTTGAACATACTAGAATGCACATAAAAACAAGACAAAGAAGTGATGAGGACACAACACAGGGAAAATGTCCTAAATTCCTCAGACTTTTTTCTTCTGACATGGTACGTGTTGAAAGATAAAACAATGGGTAATCTAGGAATAAATATAAGTGTGCTTCAGTTCCAAGGTACCCTTTGCCTATTTGCCTAACTTAAGCTTCCTACCTTTAAAATAAGGAAAAACAGAAAGCTGAACAAATACTTCTCAGGAGGAAAACCTCAATTTAATTAAATCCCATTTGAGCCCTCTATGAGTTCAAGTCTCTACTTAAATTTGAGTGAAATAGCTTTTCACATCATTATACTATTATGCAAGAATTTCTAGGATTGGATTTTAATAATATGTCCTGGCAGCAACCATGGGAACTGGTCTGGACCAAGTGGGTTAGTAGCTAATAATTTATATAGGAAAGAATTAAACAGGGAACGATTTGCTTTATTCTTCGAGACATTACTTCTCAAATTATGGACTGCGGAGCATTGTCAACCATTATAAATATTCATTACACAATCAACCTCAGCAGCAAATCTTTCATTGGAAAAAGCAAGATGACTGGTGAGGCCTCACCTCAAGTACTGTGTACAGTTCTGGGCCCCTCACTTCAAGAAAGATATTGAGGTGCAGGAGCAGGTCCAGAGGAGAGCAACAAGGCTGGTGAAAGGACTAGAGGGAAAGTCTTATAGGGAGAGGCTGAGGGAGCTGGGGTTATTTAGCCTGGAAAAGAGGAGACTCAGGGAGGACCTTACCACTCTCTTCAACTACCTGAAGGGAGGTTGTAATCACATGGGGACTGGGCTTTTTTTCCAGGCAACTAGCAACAAGATGAGAGGGCATGGCCTCAAGCTGCTCCAGGGGAGGTTTAGGTTCGATATTAAGAAGTCCTTCCTCACGGGGAGGGTGATTAGACATTGGAATGGACTTCCCAGGGAAGTGGTGGAGGCACTGTCCCTGGATGTGCTCAAGGAAAGGCTTAGTGCCATGTGGTGGTGTCAGGTCATAGGCTGGACTTGATGATCTTAAAGGTCTTTTCCAGCCTTGGTGATTGTGTGATTTCACGGCCTCACACATCCCCTCGCCCACTGCCCCAGGCCCCAGCTGCCCCCTTTAGGCAGTCAGCAGAGGCTCATAGAATCACAGAATGGTTTGGGTTGGAAGAGACCTGAAAGATCCTCTAGTTCCAACCCCCCCCTGCCACGGGCAGGGACACCTCCCACCAGACCAGCTTGCTCCAAGCCCCATCCAACCTGCCCTTGAACACTTCCAGGCAATGGGCATCTGCTGCCTTCCCCTCCTCCTGCCGCCCCGCGGCGGCCCGGCCGGAGCCGCGAGTACCGACAGGCGGGGCTGGGGCCGCCAGACAGCGGGGGCTCGGGCGGCGGGTGCGTCTGGGGGTGCGGCGGGTGCGTCTGGGGGTGCGGCGGGTCCTCGGGCGGCCCGGCTCTGGGCTGCCGGCTCCGCAGGGAGGGAGGACGTTGCCGCCTCCTGCTCAGAGGGGCTCCGGGCGGGGGGCTCCGGGCTGTCGGGCTCGATGCGGGGCGCTCGTAGCCGGACAAAAGCCCCGAGGTTGTATTTTATTGCCGCCCAAGCGAGGGGCTGGTCGGGTGCTGCTGGCCCCGGGCCGGCGTGGGAGGGAGCGGGGGGCCGCGGCTGCGCTGCCCGTGCCTGCGGGCTCCGCGGCCGCGGAGGGTGCGCGGGGCCTCGGACCCTCGGCGGTGGCACCGCGCCTTCGTCGCTGCCGTGGAGCCCCGCTGGTGGCCGCCAGCGGCTCCCGGCCCCCCGAGGGATCCCGAGCCGCGTTCACCCGCACCGGGCGGCGTTCGCACTTCACGCTCTCTTCCTTCACCGCGTTGTCGTGGCAGAAAAAGTTACGGTGACGGTCTTGGTCTTCAGGAGATTTCACTTCGGAAGGTGGCTGACGGAAGCGAAAGTCAGGCGGAGCACTGAAGTGGAGGCTGCATCCCCCGCTGCCGAAACGTTCGGGCTTTTCTGCTCTGGGAAGAGGTTCGGTCGGAACGGCTTGTGGGGGCTTCCAGGATTAATCCCGTTTTAGCGTTGCAATGCTTGATGCAGCAGCTAAAGCATCTTTGGGAGATGTGATTTTTCAGCTTGTATGCCTAAATGAGATCTGCCCTCTTACTGCTGAGTTCTTTACTGATTGGAAGAATACAGTAATTTTTATGATACGTCACTTAAAACAGTTTTAAGCCTTCCTTTTCCAAGTTTCAAATACGTAACATTTTGCACTGCCTCAAGAACATAATTAATCACTGCTGAAGAGGAGACTGATTAAAACCTAGATTTTTATTTCCCTTTCAGAGGCAATTAGTAATTATCCTGTCTACTAGGTTTTTTCCCCTCCTTAGAAAGCAAGATGCATAAGGCTAGAAAGTATGGAAGGGTTTGATGTGGGCATTATTCCAGAATTTCATTGCCTTCCAAAAGCTATTGTATTGTTTTTTGAAGCATGGACTCTCTTGGTTTCCCTCCATCATAACACCATATCAAAGTAGAATAGACTTTAAAAACCTTATGGAAGGAAGTGGTGGCTGTTATTACAATGGTAATGACTGACCTTTGATATCTGTTTTGGTATTTCTTTGGGAAAATAATTATTGAGGAATGGGGGAATTAATGACAGAGAAAATTTAGTCGACGTGTTCTAACAGCTCATAAGGTTGTAAAGTTTGGTTACACTCCAGTCACGAGTGCCTACCTAATATATTGAGGAAATATATATAAAAAAATTATAAAGCACTTTAGGCTTTACTGTTATGCCTCAGCAGAACATAACCCAGACAGCAATCCCTTCTTGTGTTCCTGTATTGACCATGGTGAGATGTATATTGGAAGCTGAGGAGCTGGTCGTGATCCCAAAGGAAAACGTAGTATGTGGTCGTTTTGGGACTGATCATGTTGTTTCAAATTGCCCCAGTTGGAAAATCGAGTATGTTCTCTAACACAATGA
The DNA here is from genome assembly GCF_020740795.1 of Apus apus. Taxonomy (NCBI): domain Eukaryota; kingdom Metazoa; phylum Chordata; class Aves; order Apodiformes; family Apodidae; genus Apus; species Apus apus. The sequence continues at coordinate 112,446,979 of NC_067283.1, read as the reverse complement.
GATCTTTTTTGAATATGCTTTTGGCAATTCAGAGATTTAGTAAGGTGTTGGAGGTATTTGATTTGCAGTCCTTTAAGTTTATTCCTCAGCAGCTGCAGTGTGACTGTCTCTAGTGGGACAGTGCCACTATTAGAGAAATCAACAAAGTGGATCCATGTGTCTCTTAAGTCTCTACCCTACTGAGGGGCTTTACATTTTTGTAAATGCTCTCAACTTTTCAGAGCATACAGCTATGTGAGATTAGAGGTTTATGCTGGTAAATTATATGAACATCTGTTCTTTTGATGTATATTTGATGGTCTGCTTTATAGGTAGCCGTTTGTAAGCCTTTTTGTAAAGATCTTTCAGATGGAGTTAAATAAAAAGAGGGCATGGTAGGATTAACTGCACTCTAGATGATTGTTTCAAATTTCATACCTTGCATAGTAGGGACAGGTAGGTCTGAAACTGTCGACATGAAGACAGCAGGAGGGAAAGGGTCCTCTTTGGAAGAGCCATGTTAGAACTTTATTTCGATTTGGTCATGAGACATAAATACCCTATTCCTCTTCAAGTGCTTGATGCAGTTTTGGATGAAATTACTATGTGAAAGATTGTCATCCACAGTAACATCAAAAGTTAATCCTGCAATAGTGGCCAAAAATATTTGCTATCATATTTTAAGATTACACAGAAGTTTTAGTGAAATCAACCTAAATGTAAGATTGTTTTCCCTGGTATTTACAAGTTGCCTGCTGAAATTTTACACTTGATGTTAGAAGATCATTTAGAGTAGGAATAGAAATCAAGTTGGTTAAAAATGGTAATTATTTGTAAGGTGATAAAACCTTCTAATGTAGAGATGCCTACTTACCTCTTCAAACTTTCTGTGGGGTTCCGGATTTTGATGAGGTAGATCGTAGTAATTCTTCTAATACTAGGGTAAATACATGCATTTTAAAAGACCTTTGTACAGACATAGTTGATCCGTCCCATTAAGAAGAATGAAGACACTAAGGATTATGCCAATCTGTGAATACGGATAAGAAATTAAACTCTCTGTCTTGTAAAGAAAGGGTGTTTATATGACCTTTGAGCTGTGTATATGGTGTGAACTATTACATATTTGTGAACAATTCTGTGGTGAAGAATAAATTTAGAGACAAAATAAATCCAGGAAAAAAAACCCTAAAGTTTCCTGTGTTCTTTTTGCTGAAATATGTAATAATTCTCAAATAAAGTGGTTTGTTTGGATTTTTTAAATATTTATTTTTTCATTTTACTGTGTGTTTTTAGCTTTGTTTGAAAATTTAAGTTGAATTACTAAATCATGGAGCACAAACATTGAGTAAAGGTAATGATCTCATTTTGGAAGGTAGGTGATGAGAAAGAATTAGTTTGATCAAGGAGCAACTCCAGTCAGCTTGGAGATGTTGTTGATATCTTAATTGACCCTAATTGTCTCAGACCTGTCATCTTCTAAAGTTATATTGCTGGACACGTACAAGAATATACTCTTAATGTAAGCTGCATTGAATTCTGTAAGTTAATATTTCCTTTAATGTTGAATCCTTATTAAAAAGCAGTCTGAAGGGGTATAATTTCAAAATATTATTCTATTAATTTTATTTTTAAAAGAGATTTCTCTATAGCATCAAGAACTAATTAGTTTCTAGGATCTGAGCAGTGCCACAAAATAAGTCTTGGTCCAACTGAGGAAGAGATTGTTTGTAGTTATGCAGTCCTCGATTTGGAATTTGGCAAGATCTTCTCTTCAAATTAGAAAACACACAGATGCAATTTCATATTATTTAGTAGTGTGTTGTGTTCCCTTCTTAATTTTAAATAGATTGCATGATCCTGCCAAATTTTCAACTCGTTTTGTTTCTCTGATCTTTGCAACTAAACTATTTATATAATAGGCATAATGGCTAGAATTACTATTTAACTTCAAGTCCCTCTGAAACATAAAGTAATAAAATACATACAGGTTAAAATGGAAAATCAAATAGAAATAGATCAGCATTTTAAAATGCTTATTTCTCCTTTTTTTTTTTTTTTTTTTTTTTTTTCTTTGAAAGAGCACAGTATTGTCATGTTAGGCACAAACTGTGTTTTATTCATGGCACTGTAGAACAATTAATATACCTGGTGAATAATACTGAGAGCGAGGCCTTACTACATAATTCTTTCTCAATTTGGACATAATGTCTTGCTGAGAGGAGGTGCAAGCACTCTGGAGGACAAGATCATTGAGAACAGGATGTAAATCAGTAAGAACAAGGACAAAGGACTATCCATAAGCAAAAATAACATTTACAGAGAAGAAAATGCTAGGTAAGGTAGAAGAAGACCTGTTGGTTGAAGCACTGAACATGTAAACAAGTGTCATGCTGGTGTGACAGAAGCCAAGGGTTATATCAGCATATGAAACCAAAAGCATTGCATAATACTTCCATTCTTGGTACTGGTGAGGCATCAGCTGGGACCTCTTTAGGATACATGTCTGGAAAGACCTGAACTGGCTGGGGAGAACTTGAAGGAAGAGAGTGGAAAAATAGTTGGAAAGTATAATCTCTAGGCAGGCATGTGTGTGTAAAAAATTAGAAGAATTTGGTCTGTTTAGTATAGAGAAGGAAAGAGATAGCCTTTATCAAATGTTTAAGAAGTTGTTTATAATATGAAGGAAATTATTATTTTCCATGTCTACACAGATATGACAAGGAGATTATATTATACATTAGGATGGCTAACTAATGACGAGGAAGTTAAGTCTGGTTTAAGTTTTGCCTAGACATCTGGTAGAAACTGTCACTAAAATATTTTAAAGGAGATTTGACAAGAATCCACCAGAAATAGTCTAGATTCCTTGGACTTTGGATCTTTCGATCCATGGAGGCATTATTTTGCAAATGGAATCACATTGACATTCTGCTACACTTCTGTCATTACTGAAGAGAAAATAAAGTTTCTATCTAGTTGGACCCTTTCTGTTCTATCATGGAACTTTCTAAGTGCTCAATTAAATAATACATTTCTTTCATTCATCTATTATTCCTGGTTTCTCTTTTTTACAGAACCTGTAATATCCCTCAAAATTTGGGCGGATAAGTTCATTAAGACCTTGACCCATTCGTGCCAGGAAAGTCTGAAGAGATAAGGTAAACTGAAAATTCTAGAAGCATGATATAGTATGCTAATAAAATTCTTGGACTTTTCTTTTGTATTTCTTTGTTGCAGTGTTTTGGCTGATTAGAATTTTGTGCAGCTTAAGAAAACACTTTTAGTTTTCCCAGACTGAAAGCTTTCAAGTAGAGATGATCTTCCTGGGTTGTTTTTAACTATTATTTGTTTGTTTATCTGTTCTGTATTACCAAATTATTTCTAAAATCGTTTGCTTGTATTTCTGAATATGAAAATGAAAGGTACTGATGTTAATTAACATGATAAGTATAAGGTAGATCTGAAACAACAAAATCAGAACTAAATTACTGAGCAAACAAAGCTAGACAAGGAAAAGGATGAAAGAATTCTAGTGTTGAAGCAAAACCATAGAGAACCAACTTTGCTACTGTTCATCTGACCTGTAGGGTTGTGGTTTTGTTTTGAGGTTGAGAGTTTTTTTGAGACATTTATTATTCTTTCTTGGAGCTGATAAGGAAGTGAAGAGGAGTTTGTAGCTAATTCACAGGCTGGTTGAATTGAGTTAATTTGTTCCTGTTGAGCGCTTGTTTTATAATTCTGCTGAGAAAATTATGCTGTTGTAAGACTAAGTGTCAGCATGCCTGGAGTGCTTTTTTGCTTTCCTACTATTTCTTGAAGCTAAAGAATTAAATAAATTTATCCTTATTCTATGTGAACCTCATTGCATGTGAAAAAAAGTAAGTTTGTCACAGGCTGTTGGGGATGCTTATTTTTGCTGAAGTTTCTTTATCCATTTCTGGATGTTTGACTAATACAAATTATTATTATAAACATTTTGAATTTAATAACAACAACAGAACCAGCTTAATTATCAATAAGTAAAAAGATAACTTAAACAGTACTTAATTAAATGGTTTAATAGAATGCAAGAAAATATACTCTAATTATAAAAGAAAAGTGAATAAGTGAATTGAACAAGAATATGTTGCATTATGTCTATAAATACTTGATCTATTTTTTTGTTTCTTCATTACTCTATTTTTAAAAAATCGAGTTAAAAAGTGTCTTCATTTCTAAGGCTCAGAATAAGAGATGTGATTTGTTTGAACATATGCAGCAATTATGCCAAAAGTAAATTTCTTCAGTTCTGTGGTTACTATGGTAACCAATATTCACTGTATTTCATTTAGACATATACAACAGAATGGAAGATGGTGGGTTTAAGATTGCAAAATATTGTGCTATAGTACGTGATATTTTAATTTTTTGTAAGGGGACAGATCAAATAACTAACATGCTTAGTTGCATGAACGTTGGTAGTAATCACTTTTAAAACGTATTTGAATGATTCTTGTGGTAATAGAATTTCAGATTCAATTCAATTCTAACAAATTAATTGAATTAAATTTTTGTTTGAGCAGGGAGAGTGTTCCTACCACTGACGGTTCTCTTTGACCTCCCAGGAATAAGGAAGAGAGTAGTAAATCTATGTTTTGTTTCTGGCCTTGGAATGTGTGAGGAGGCACTGAAGTAGTAGATTAGGTAGCACCTTTAGTGAGGGATAGTTACATTTTATATGAAACCGTGTCTCAGAATGTGAGCAGCTCTGAAGGTATTTATTGTCTCAATACTGCTTGGGATTCATGTCATGAAGGCAGAACTCAGGAACAGATAAATACAAAGTGTACATTCATGACTATGGCACAGAATCCCTGGATTGAATTCCCTTACCTAGCACAGATTTCCAGTGTCCTTGTTCTTCATCCATTTCCTGTGTTTTTTTGTTTGTTTGTTTAGAATTAGTATTTTCACTAATATCTGAGTAGAAAGAATAAGGATTAAGTTTATTTGATTTGCAGACAACCTAGCTGGAATAAGCCACATGAATAGTGGAATATTGGGAAAAAAAAAATTGAATTGATTTTGATACAGAACAATTTCAGGGATTTATATAATAATAGTGAGATCTCAGCTTTCATATTTTTAGGTTAGGATACCATTGGAAGTTTGTGAGAATATGATTTGATCTTAACTCCCTTCTTAAAGTGGCTGTTACAATGGACTAGTTTTTGGAATCTTATTCCTGTAAAAGGAATAAAATACAATAAAGAAGCTAAAGATTTTGTCCTGTCTTTGGTTGCTTTTAAAAATAATTCTCATGTTTTTGTAAAAGTTGGTGGTTATACTAGCCAGCCTATAAAGTTCTACATGGAGCGTTGTTTTTAAGTGTGAAACCTGGCTATCACTCTAACACATTTTGATGCTGGAAACTGCTATTTAAACAACACTGTGTACTGTTTTGAAATATCTGAACTAACTGTAGTTTTGAGAAATGATCTCAGCAATGTTAATCCCTTTCTGAATCTTCTGAAATAAACCCAGGCTGCATTTCAGTGATTAAAAGCATTCACAGAATGACTGGAGAACCAACAGAAATTGTGCAAAAAATTCTAGGACCCTAAAATTGAATGGCAAAATGCTGTGTTTGCAGAAAGTGAACACTTGAAGGTCAGGAAATTATACAGCAGAATGAAGATTGTTCATGGAATGCTAGCTTCTTTTAACAATGAATTAGTTTATAATTTTTGTTTATGCTGATTGCATATTGGAGGAGGAACTATCCCAACACAAAAGGCATAGTCAATATCAACTGACAAATTATTTCTGTTAAAGTACCAAGAAAGTAATTATAATGCTGTATGTGTTTACTTCAGCTTTAGTTGTATTTAATGATATATACAGTGTACACACGGGTGTATATATATATTTATATACACATGCCTGATGAAACATTCACATCTTTTCTCCTGCTTTATGGACTAGCATACAATGTCTTTTAAAAGGTATACTGTAATTATATGACTAACATAGTGGTTAACTTTGTCAGACTGAGAAAGTTAGTTTGAATTCTGTGGAACACACTGTGCAGAATACTACTTCCTAAGGCCAGAGGTGTGTATTGCAGAATTGTAAGTGCTAACTCACTGAATTTAACTTCTTTTTTTTCTGGATAGGATAATCTGAAATAAATTTTTTTTCATTTGTTTTTTGAGAGCAAAACTGTGAGCATAAATAATTAATATTTTAATGTATCGGAGCTAAGATTTTTAACAGGTACTAGATTAACTACATCCTGACTAGTTTTTTTCCAAGCCTCAGTTTGAAATGATACCTTTCTCGTCAAATTTGTCTAATGTATTTTATTTTCCAGTGGGTTGTTATTTACAGTTAAATGTTTTGCGTTGTATATATGATTCCTTTGTCAGGCAAGTGATGTTCTCACAGTTTTCTTAACACATGCTTACATATCAGGTGATGGTCTATTCATATCTCATTCCATATGTATCACCAGCTATATAAGCAACAACAAATTGAAGTTGTTACACTTTTTTTTTGTATTTCATACTTTTCTATGTAGCATTTTTGTCATCTTTCCTCTTTCCTCTAGGGGTATTCTGTCTGTCAATACTTTTTTTTTTTGACTTACTAAGAGTTTTGGATTCTTTTGTACTCCTCGTTGGAGCTGATATGGTCCATCTGGTCTGATTGTCAGGATGAGCCTGTAGTAGAGTAGCATATTGCTTTGCAGAGTCCAAGAAGCTGACATCCTGTCACAGATACAGTTAAAAATTCCTGCTTGCCAAATGGGCATATTTATTTGAACAACATTGAGTCCTGCCATTGGAAAGAATTGATTCATAAAATTGAAAAAGCCATCAAACTTGAAAAAAAAACTTATTGAAGTGCAAATGACATGCAATAACGGCTCATATAATGTATTTTCCTAAGGGGAGCTGCATAGTTATAAATGTGGTGACTTGAAATTTTGTTGTATGTATTATGAACTTGATTTTTTTAAAAAAATCTTTTCATAGCTTTAGTTTCAAAGGTTCTGTTCAGTTTCCAAGCCAATTGGTTTGTTACAATAACAGAGCAGTAACACTGTCTGCATTGCAGGGCATGGAAGTTCAAGTAGAAGATCAAGCATTTCTTTTGGCAAGCTTGGTACTCTTACATTCTTCTAACATCACTTTGGAATAAGCTTGAGTTTGGTGGATCAATAATCTGAGATGTGGATAGTGTGAAAAGCATCTTTTGGTCTTGCTCTTTATTTTTTCTGTCAATCCAGTTGGACTCTTAGGCAACTATTTTCCATTTCAGAAAATTTTGAATAAACATATATCTATTTTTAATAGTACTATTTGCAAGAATATGGAATGCTAAAATTTATGATCTATGCAGAATTTCTTACCAGTATTTTATATTGATGAAGACTGTAATATTGGTTTGCCCACCTGGATCTCTTTGTTATGGTACAGTTATTTGTCAAATTATGAATTTTAAAGGTGATAAAGTATTCTGGTAAATCACCTCAACTTGATTCCCTAACTGAGTGTTCAGACAGTGTTAGTTTCCTGAATTATGCAAATTAAAAATAAAAAATGTTTGCTTTGTTTGTTGTAGTAAATCTGAGTTATAAACTTCTATGCAATAAGTAGATTATTTTCCTTTCTTACATGCCTTCTATTCATTGAGAGAACAGTGTTTCAAACTACAGGTTTATGGACTTTCATTCTATTGAACTAAAAGTCATCTCCTAGGTTATCCATTTTGGTTTTCACATTTTTCCAGTTACTGTTGGTTATCACTGTCATGATAGAATGAAAATAACCTTTATAATTTTAAAAGCCAGGCCACATAGGTTGAAATTTTGCTGTCATTTTTATATTTTGCTTTTTAACTATAATTTCATTACTTAAACAGGACCCACTGTGTGATTTGTAGTTCCATCAACCATTTAATTCTTGCTTTGTCTTACAAGTAAAAGTGAGAATGGATTTGACAACCTTTAAAAATACTATGTGAATATCACTGATGGAATACATTTTTATTGATGAAAATAAGAGTTTTAAAAATGTGCATGTGTGTATATATGTATCTGTATTATTATTTTTCTAATTATTAGGCTGAAAAGTGCTACCAGCAATAATGTTTGAAATACAGTCATTTTCCTGTTCTTCTAAGGACAACAATGAGCCATTGTTGTATGTCTGATATGTCTCCTATTATGCAGTTCATAAATAGTTTAATGAAGGGCTTACATTTAATGCATAATAAATTAATTATATTTTGTATTTGTAATATTATATAACACTAGTCCTCTTTCTTCATTCTTATCTGTCATGCTGCTTGAAAAACATTCATACAAATTATGCATTTGTAGACTATGAGTGTCAGTCATTGACTTACTCATGTCACTTCATCCTTTAATGATAGTTCAGTTTTCTATCTGAAACCACAGTTGGCTGCATTTCAGTTGTCCTTTAAATTTAAATTTTAGATTTTAAGAAAATGGTAAATAGTTCCACTTTCTCACTGCATTATATTTCCAGTTTGTTTTTATAAAGGGATCTGAAGACTTGCATGTAAAAATGTTTGCATTTACCAAGGAAGACCAAACCAGTAAGAGAGTACCTTTTTTTACTAAAACTGTTCAAAAATTTCAAATTTTTCTAAAATGATGGTATTGTTAGTTGCATTAGTGATGTAAATAAAATAAACATAATTTTTACAAAAACAATAGTGTTCATTTAATAAAATATAAAAATAACAGCAAAAGCAACAAAATGAAGTTAATGTTGGTCTCAAATTTCGAACTTCTGTATTATGCTTCAGAGTACAACAAAGATACAAAGTCTAATCTTTGTTGAGGTTGTGTCATGTAGGCATCCTGTGAAGGTTTCTGGATCTAGAAAAAGGTAGAGCAACATCCAATGAAATAGGTCTTGATACTGACTTTAGTGGGCTGTCTTTTCAAACAAAATCTTGGAAGCCATCTTCTCCATTCCAGTAAGCTTGTTTAAGATGAACTAAAGTTAAAAGAGCCTTATGTGACCTACTGACTTTTAATGTTTTAGGCAGATGTTTTAATTAAGACACTAAGATTATTCTTTTTTTAAAAAAACAAACCAAACCAAACAAAAAAACCCCACAACTCCACAGACTGTATATAAAGGTTGTCCGGTTGTATTTTACTGTTTAATCCCTATTACTGTTATTGTTATTTTTGGTTCATCTCCAAGGCACATGAAAGTGTTGTATCCCCCTGGACATAATTAGGTTAATGTTTCATGTTTGTAGGACAGCTTCTTAGACTTTCTAATAGCTCTGCTGAGAGGTTTCAGTGTCTTGTTCTGGTTCCTGACACCTTTCATTAGTGACCCTCTGCAGTCACATTCCCATTATTGGGAATAAATAAATAGTTAACATTCAATATTAAATAAATAAATAAATAGTTAACATTCAATAACATGCCACAGTATCATTTATTTAGGCTAACAGAGGCTAAGAGAGTTTAAAGAAGATATAATCGTGAAATCTTCATGTTCTCACAAAACTGTTCGTTTATGTCATGTAGCTTTAAATTCCCAGCACGGGAACTACTGTTCTGAAACTTCACCCCTTCATAAGGTTGGAGCAAGGATTTGCTGGAACTAAGCATTGTATATGTAAGAGTCGAAGCTTGTCTCTCAGGTCCTTTGACCTTTTCTCTCTTGCTCTGGGCATTTCTACAGGAGCTGCCACCTTTGCCTTTTTGGGTTCTGATATTGTTTTTTCTGTATCAACAAAATTCTTGCTGAGGACTAGTGTAAAATCATCAAACTCGATTAGTTTGGAGTTAATTATCTAAAATGAGTAATAGCAAATTATATTTTGACCCTAGTCCTATTATCTCATCTCTTTGAAATTACTCCTTCAAGTGTTTTCAAATGTCTTTCATGTTTGTATGACATTGTATCAAAAAGGAATAACATTTTGTGCACAAAGTTTGCATCATAATAGTTGTAGCTGTTGCATTCTCTTAGTTTCAGGGCCAAAGATTACCCAATTCCAAATTTAAGGAAGAAAATCAGGTATGAGAAAATCTTGTATCAGCCCACATGTGAAGTTTAGCAGCCTCCTGAATTCTCTTCCTTTCTCCAGATAAGAAGGAGGGGATCATCACAAGGCAACATAGCTGTGCTTCTGTAAATACTCCATTACCCTGTATTAACAAAGCTATTCATCACCTTCAAGAATTAGAATTCCAGATGGAGAAAGGTATTAAACAGGTATATTTACGGCTGAAAATGGCTGGATGCTTTTTATCTTTATAGAAACAAGTATATTTTTAAATAAGAATACCCTGCTGATCTTTATAAAATTTAACTTCATGTTGTATGTACTCTCCAAAATAGTGCCCAGGAGATTAATTTACTAGTCATGATGTGTTTTTCATCTTCTTAACAGTTTTGGCAAATCAAACTATCTTATTAAAATCCATATACGACAATATCATAACATACTGTCAATATATCATAAAGATTAGTAAATTTGTATATGATGACTCAGATGCACACAGAGTCAAGTTACTTCAATATTAACTGTCTGCAAAATAGTTTTTGATTATAATCTTGAGTAGATAGTCAAATTGAACTGTTTGCCATTTTCTGTCACTTATAGTAAGCAATCTTTTTTCCTGAACAGTACTTAACAATTCCTTGATTAAAAATTTCTTTACCCTGGTATTGAAATACATGTATTTATAAATGTTACAGTTCTTTCTCTAGCAGTGCATGATGTTTTCCTAGCCTATATAGATTTTGTGTGAATAGAAACAAGAATAAGTGGAAACTGAAAAAAGGGGTAGGTAGATGAAGAAAGAATGCAATATGTACTGTTTTAAAGTATAATAAATCTTCCCATTAAATTACTTGAGAACATTATTAGTATTATTTAAATAATTCACTTTTACTGGAGAAGTGTTTTCCAAATGTTAATAGATTTTGCATATTTCTACATGGCAGTAAGAAGGTCTGACTGCTGCTTGTACAGATAAGTTACATTTAAATAATTTATGTCCAGTACTGACAGTAATGTCATAGCAGCACATCACTAAAACTCTCTTAGATTAGTATTCCACAAATGCTGTTAAATTGCAGTAACCTCTGCAGGGAAATTACTGCAACTGCAACACAGATATTAGAAGAATCCAAAGTGCATGAACTATAGTCATATCTTGATTTACAGTCTAGACATTGATTTTGTAGGAAATTTTATATCGCTTCATTCACCTTTATTTAAAATAATGTGAGAACAGTGAAATTATTTTTATGTCATAATTTTGTCATCAATACACATTAATTAGATGGATAAGTATTGATATGTCCAAATGTTTATTCCTTTTAATGTTAGCTTAAATTGTTTCTATAAATATTGCACCTATTTTTCACATCTCTTTTAAGTTGTTGTTGCTTAATATACAGAGATTCAATATAGTCCGAAGCCTCTACATAGTGACATCATTATAACTATGAGATGAGAAAAGGTGAGTTTCCTATATGTCATGTCCCATAAGTTGGTTTTGGCACTGGAATGTCCCACAAAGTGGGCATGGCTCCCCAGAGGTGGGGGCCCAAACTAAATATCATGTTCCACAAAGGGGGTATGGCGTTATATCTCATGGGTAGAGCTCTCCAGAGGTGGGGATCAACCCAGGGAGATTTGGATCCAAACCTCCTCTCAATCTCTTTTTCCAACCCAGTCAGCGAGATTAACCTCTAGAATTCTCTGTGCAGTATTCTAAGAGTAAGACCGTTAACCAGGAGGCTCAAACAAAACATAATTTCATTTAAATTGAGTAAAATTATAAAGCTTGTCAAAAGGAGAACATACAAAAATATCACTCTCAAAGCAACAGATTGCAACTAGCAGAACTCCGCAAAATCGTGCTCTCAAGACAGCAGGTTACAACTGGAAAAACTTAGCAAAATTAGAAATTATGTTACCCTTATGTGCTGAGGATAAGATTAGAGACAGAGAGAAAGGAGAGAGGAGAGAGAGAGATGAAGAAAGAGGGGATAGGAAAGATACCATCCTTGGTTCCAGCGATGATCTCAGCATGACGCTGTGGTCCTTGGGTGGCGGGCGTGCACCCCGAGCATTTTGAGTCTACTTCTTTTAGGGCACCTGGCCCTGCCTCCCCTGGTGGGGCTTGACCTACTTTGTGCAGATTCAGTATTGGATTTGGGAGTGTTCTGGAAAAGAGTCAGTGGGGTACAAGGGTCCAGATGATCACTTGGCCACCCCCAGCCAGGTTGACTGAGCAATGACCTTTATTTTCATGCATGCACTCTGTCCTTAAACAGGACATTTGCCTTTCACAAGGTGGCCCTGTGCCTCCGTAGGGCTTCTCTTGCCGGCCACTGTTCCTTATCAAGTAAGGACAGTGTCCCATTTATCACAGAGGCTGCCAAAGGAGGAGCTCCCTTTTCAAGGACAGTGTCTAGTTTATCAGAGTGGTTGCCAAATGAGGGGCTCTCCTGATGAGAACACAGTCGTCCAGGTGGTTATCGAATGAAGCCCCCACCCCAGCACAATGTCCAGCTCATCAGGGTGGCTGACAATTATTATTTTGGGGACTCTACACTGTAGTATGAGTATTTCGTTAATGGTCTTAAAAATCAAAATTAGACACATATACTGAAATTGCTATACTACAAATACAGCAAGTTTGGATTTTACTTGTCTATATATGAATTATTTACACCTCTGCTAGTAAGTTAAGTATTACCAGCAATGTGTTCAGTTGACACGGAAAACCTCATAAATTCTTACCCTTCTAAAGAGGAGAGACAGTATTTTCACTGCTTTTGAGGAATGGTCCCTGACTCTTTCTGGTTCCTGAACTGTGCTTGGAAACTGTTTGGGAATGTGGTAATGTCCCTTACCACAGGTAGCACCAGTAAGATTTAGTAATGATTTAACATCATGGTGCGAGTGATCAAGTTGCTAGGCCCAGAAAACTTCACTGGCCATTCTTAATTTACTGTTGTAGACGTAGCCCTAATGAAGAAAAAGCAAATGAAGTTTAAAAAGAAGCTCTGCTGTTGTTGTGAGATGAAAAACAAATTACAGAGGTTGAGTTAAAAAAGAATTAAACATCTTAATAGATTTTTAAAAAACATTCTACAAAATTGAGCAATATGTAACATGCATGTACAGAAACTGCATTTTATTACCAACCATTTGGAGATGCACAGCTTTTAGGAATTCAAGAACAGTGTAATTATTTAAAAATGTTAAAAAGCATTGATCTCTATGTCTACTAATTAGATCCTATTATTATACAAAATTCAGTGGCCTACTATGTTTTTTGTTAGAAAGCAGAAAAATGTCTAACATCTGAGATGTATAATTGACCTTATGTTTTCTTATTGCAGTATGATTACATGTTTAAGAAGGACAAAATACCATGGTAAGAATCTTACATACAAAATAATGCATTTGTTTTAATTTCAGGGTCCTCATTTTAAGCTCTCATTGCTTTAGGTTTTGGATTGGCATGTGGTATATAAGTATTCTGAATGTTTCTGGATGCTTACTCTGATATTTGTGAAGTTCTCTGAGTGCTGTGTAAAATTTTCTGCATTTGCATTGAGAGTAAAATTTACTCTCATTTTAGTCTCAATAGACACAGGGAGAAGACAAGTAATTGAAAAGAGTAGGGAAAGAATTTGGATGAAGCCTTCATTTCTTCATCCCGTGCTGTAATAAGATGGGGGAAAAAAACACACAAGATTTTTTTTAAATTTTTTTCTTTCCCAGCTTTCCAATAGTGCATACTGATAAGATTATTACCAAATGCATGATTTGTGTTTTCTGTGTGGTTTGCCAGCTACTTTTGTTTAGCTTAAAAAACTTTCCTGTGCTTGAGTGACAAAAGTGCCTTGAATTGCGCTCTAGTGTTTGCCCATGTATCTTTAAAGTTAGAGAGCAAGAGAGATGCCTTTTCAAATCAAAACAGAACATGATTTCTAAATAAAAAATGACTTGAATAATTGTTTTTTCTAGATATGTCTGCACTGCAGTTATGTGGAACAGAGTTGTTGAAGGTTATACATTTAAAATATAATTTTCAGATGTAAATTTAAAATTAATTTTAAAACCTAATACTCATCAGGTTTTCCCTAAATTTTACATATTGGCTGCATGTATTTTAATATATATCAAAGAACTCAGACTTTTCCTGAGTTTAGGATACAATACAATACAAGACAAGATCAGAAGGCTGGAGCACCTCTGCTATGAAGACAGGCTGAGAAAGTTGGGGCTGTTCAACCTGGAGAAGAGGAGGCTCTGAGGAGACCTCATAGTGGCCTTCCAGTACATGAAGGGGCTACAGGAAAGCTGGGGAGGGACTTTTTGCAAGGGCTTGTAGTGATAGGATAAGGGGTAACAGGTTTTAATCTGAGAGACGGTGGATTTAGATTAGATATTAGGAAGATAATTCTTTCCTATGAGGGTGATGAGACACTGGCACAGGCTGCCCAGGGAAGTTGTGGATGCCTCATCCCTGGAAGTGTTCAATGACATGTTGAATGGGACTTGGAGTAACCTTGTCTAGCAGGAGGTGTCCCTGCCCATGGCAGGGGATTTGGAACTAGATGATCTGTAAGGTCACTTCCAACCCAAACCATTCTGTGATTCTACGATTTCAAAGCTAAGTACTCAGAAAGTCTAAGAGCAAGTCTGAATGTGAGACTTTAAATTGTGTTATTCATTATGTAGGCTACATTATGATGTAGTTCTATTAAAAGAGGTTAAAAGAGGAGCTTGCAGAAGATATCTCATACACTGAGCTTGTCCTGGTTGTTTTGCTTAACAAGCTGTTTATTTCTCAGCATATTTTTACTTCATGTCAGATACACTTTTTGAGTTCTTTTGTGTTTGCCAACATATCTAACTCCTGTTTATCAAATTTCTGCTTGTCTATCTGATTTTTCCATTGTTGCAGAGATTTCCCTCCCCCCCCCCCGCCTTCTTTAGATGTATTTTCTGTTGCTCTAGGAAGATTTCAGTAATATTTGTTTCAGTCTGGTTTTGACCTAGGCTTTATGTCTGCTAATTCTTCATGGAAAAGGAACTTTTTTCTGGAGTTCTTTTAAATATATATGTTTGCATTATGCATGCATGTGTGATGTAACACTGTGACTGTTGATATCCTTTCATCTTAGCTGCATATGAAGGACCTGTATGTGCTCTTGAAGTCACACCTGTGGGCTTAAGTGGGTGGTGGGTGTCCTTCATCCCCTTTTTCTCAACTCCAGTAGGCTAATGAGCCTCTTAAGCTCACATGAGGGCTATAATTTGGTTGTGTTCGTCTTTGACTAGTTACTTCTTTCCTCCTCTCACTTGCAGATTAAATTTGTCCTGATCTCATTTTAATGAAGCCCTTCTCATCTCTGCTTTTGAGTCTCTCAGATTTGAAAATACTGCCTGTTGGAAACTGATTAAGTCTTAAGCCTTGATTACTTTTTCTTCTTATCTCTAAAAAAATATTTTTCTTCATTGTTGACCCTCAACCTTAAACTGATAAAACAAACTACATCTGACCTACAGTGACAATCTGTCTGTGTCTGCACAGATACATCACTAAATGCTTCCACCATTTAGAAGAGGCTGCAAACTACAGAATATCGCTCCTGTGTGTTCAGAGCTTGGGAAGAGTAACAGCTTTTCTACAACACTTTCTTTTTGGCATATCACTAAGGCTCGGGGACAAAAATGTAAGTTCTGTGTGAGTACAAGATGTAAAGAAATCTGTCTCTTTTATTTCTGTGAAGAAATAAGAGAAAGCATACAAATGGGAATTGTACAAATAGCGATTCTTCCGTATGACTTGCAGGTTTTTTTAACAATTATTCCATATAACTAGCCAGCATTTAGATGTATGAGATTCCAGAAAGGAAATTTTGACATAGTGAAAGTAATATTTACCTAACAATGCTAATTTAAATTCAGTCTAGATGGTGGCTTTTATCTACAGAATAACAACACATGTCAGTGCTGAATATATTAAAGATACCTCGTTATCATTATCCACTAAGTTGGATTTTAAAGAAGCTGATTTACCTTGTGAAGGTAAAAATATTTCATAATCATTAGTCTGAGTGGTAAAAGTTACTTATCCTCATTTAATATATGCTTCTAATTTGTAGTAATAGTTGTTTATTGCCTGTTCTATGTCTTTTGTAAATCATGTGAGTATCCTTTGAAATCTGTGTGTATCATGTCAAGATGAAAGGATGTTACATTTTAAAAGATATATTTACTACTATTAAATTATCCTTTTTACAGGAGGATAATTTACATTTCTGTATTTAGATTAATATTTTCTTTTAGCCCATCTAGGACTTGAACCAGCTAACCTACTTATTTTGCTTGTTGGAAATTCTAGACTTTTTGAAAAATATAATTTCTGTAAAACAAATAGCTGGATTGCTGTTACAGGGCATTCCTAATGCACATTAAGTGTAGAGTTCTTTTCTTTACAGTTTACATCTTTGCTCAGATTATATGTTTTTGAATGAAGTTTTAAATATAAAAGAAATTGTGTGCAATATTTTTAAGCCAAAGTACAACCTTTTAAGTACTATTAGCTTGAGACAATCCTGTCTGTAGTAAATTGTGTGATAACATTTCTGTTGATAGAAGTGAAGTCAAAATTTCACTCTAGATTTTAAGTAGTTAACCTTTTTTTCAATGCTTGTTGTATTTAATCAAAATAACTTAGATAATTATTTGCTGTGGAATCAAAATGGAAATGTCTTGGACTCTGCAGCTTATATAATCCCCATTTTTAATAGATCACAACAATGGGTAATGATCACAATGAATCTTTTATCAAAATGAATAACTTAGGCATTTTTATAGCCAAAATTAATAGCGTTTAATGTTGGTGATTTGTGTGTATTATGAGTAAAAGGTTGAGATATTACACTGAATATTCTTAGAACTCCAAAATTTGAGTGAAGTAATTGGTATTTACTTAGGATAATAAAATGAGATTATTGTTCTTTAAATATTTGAGATAATTAGGATCTTGTCTTATTATTTGGATGATTACTTACCTAGCAATGAGGCAGAGGTGAAAATTCTGTACCGTCTATATTAATACATCTCTGTTGCACTCTTCATTGGAAATAAGCTATTGAATGTGGAAGTTTTGTTTGTCATGAGTTGCACTTACCTTGAGAGATGTGAAGAGGGCAGCTTTATGTTGAGAAAGAGGCTGGAATAAAGAGTGTATGTATTGAGCCATCATAAGACAGAATTATAAAGTATTTTTAAGACAGCAGTGTAACCAGTTGTGGTTACTGTAATACATGTGAACAGGCCAATTTTGTGTTGAGAATGAAACTGGAATAAAGAGCATAGGATTAAGTTTTCATAAATAAATATTTTAAAATGTATTTTTAAAGACAACAAGGCATTAACCTTGAAGCAGGAAAAAGAAGCTTTACTATTGGAAGTTACTGAACTAATTAAGCAGCTGGAGGCTATCGTGAGGAGGCAGAAGCAGCTTTGGAGTTGGAGAAACAGCAAAGGAAAATGCTTAGAATAACAATTGATTGTATGTCACTTTGGAGGCTTCAGCAGCTCCCTGCAGCTCTGCAAAAAGGATTTCTATTGAAACTGAGAAATTTGTTGTTTTTCACTTAGTTCATTACCAAACATAAGAGTTATGATACTACTATGGCTGTGCTTGCTGTAATAGGAGTACAATATTTACTCTTCTGAATCTGATATGCTTGAATATAAATCTAGAAAAAAGATACAGAAAGGACTATGGAATGTTCATCTTTGTTTGAGAAATAGCACAAGAGTGGACAAGGCACTCTTTAAGACAATAATAAGTATTCAGTTTGGGGCAAGGAATAAGAAGCTGAAGCAGAATTATAAAATAATAGATTTGAGATAAATCATAGATTAAATTACAAAGTAAAAAAAAATAGATTTATTTTGAGAAAAACTAGAATGTTATGAACGTGAGTAAAGTACGTAAATATTTAGTAGGAAGTGTTTATGTAGCCATTGATAGGTCTCCTTGAAATCCCCGTTTCTAAGGATGTTTACTATTACCTTTTGTGATGAACTGACATCTATACAGTAGAATTAAAAAGAAAAAAAAAAAGATAAAGAAAAAAAGGAGCCACTTAACAGCTGCTTTCTCTTTGTCTTCTGCCTTATGATCAGAAGCAGGTACCATCTGAACCTAGATTTACAGAAAGTTGCCTAACTTGTAACAGCAGATTCCTGGATGTAAAATCACAACTGGTACTCTAGTGCATATCCTGGTACACGTAATCCTGAGATCTTCAGGAAGTACCTCACAATCCAGAGTGTGGTGACAGTGGAAGAGTCTTCTATAACTGTGTTTACTGATGGGTAAACACTGAGTGAAAATCACTGAATGAACAAAGAATCAGAATTAAAATTAATTGAGAAGTTAGAAACTGCTTTCAGGAGAAATTTCTGGCAGTGGAAAGGTCAGTTGTACAGAAGCAAAGAACTACAAGAAGAGAAGTTTGATATCATCATCTTAATTATTCAGCACAGTAGTTCAGCATTTGAGCTTTTTAATGTACTTGCCTACAGGGATGCAGCTGCAAATAATTTTTTCATGTTGCTATATGTTCCTGTTGCTTTTATTTTAGTGTTTAGCGTTGTCTATAAATATCAAATATTTGGAGTAGTGAAATATAATAAACACATTTTCAATTCTGTAAATATATTCAATGATACAGTATTTAAAAAAAAATGCAAAATAAACAAACATGCAGTTTGGCTGTGAAGATTAACCAGCTCTTCTCCCGTGTTTGATCAGTGGGCTATGTAAGTATGACGTTGTGTCATTGGAGTAAATTCGTAATTTTCAGGATTATAAGTTTTCATAGTATTATCAATATGATAAAAAATTAAGCTAAAAAGGAATTGAAGATAAAGAGACCCTTAGGATGTAGCAGTTATCTCTAACTCAAGCATTACAAACCCAGGAGATTAATACAAGTTTGTATGACCCATTCAGAGTAGACACTGGATCCTATTATTTCATCATATTGCCCTTGATTTCTGTTATTACTTTTTCCTGCTGCATCTGTGTCCTGGCAGCACACTGAGGCAATTGCAGTGACATAACCTATCTTCAGAAATTACTTTCTCTGAAATATAACATCAATCCAATGTAAACTACATTTTATTCATCTTAATGTTAGGTATCACTTCATATGATGTCAAGAAACACTTATTTTATACAATGTCTCTTTTAGTCACAATGAAATAATAATTTTGTAAATTTGTGATGTGTTAACATAGAAAAATACATCAACTGTTAAAGGCTTGCATAGAATATTCCACAGCTACTTCACAGGGCTAAAGAGCCTTTTTTTCCTCAGTAAAATGTGCTTCTCTCTCACACAAATTTATGGCCATGTTTGCTGCTCTTGAGACGTTTTCTGATTTTTTTTCCCTGTCTGATACTCTTATTTCACTTTCCCTAGTTTCATGTCAATAATTTTTCCATATATAGCATCAGCTGCTGCATCTCTAATAAGCTTTTTTTTTTTTCTGAGCAAGTTAAAACATATTATGTCATTCAACAACTAGTTGTCTAGTTGTGTATTTTCTTGTAAAGACCCATAGGAAATTTATGCTGAAGCGTGAAAAGCAGATTAAATTGTATTAAGACTGACAATACTTTTTGGTTTGTTGCCTTTGAGTTTCTAGCTTTAGTTTCGCTTTCTTGAAGCCACATTTAGTTCAGAAAGTGTCCCCAAACTGAAAACTGTTGGTATATTATGGATGTGGCATTTATACTTGCCTTGTTCTTCTTTTGTATCCACATAGGCCTATTGCTTGAGCCTAGGAAGCTCAGTAGAGCTGTTCTTGTGTTCTAATACCCTCCTCTAGACATGCCTTAAGGCTAGGTGTTTTAATTTTCTTCACAAAAGCAAAACCACCCCTCACTTTGAATATATGCTTGAGTTATATATTAGGATTACTAAGTATGAGTTTCAAAACACGCTTCTAATGCAGTATTTAGTGATGTCTTTTGTAACTAATCTTCTTTTTTCACCTTCAAAGGGGTTTACAGCAAAAGTTTGCAACTCTTACATTTAGGATTATGACAAGATATTTCCTAACCTCACTAGATATTCATGGTGTCTCTCAGATACTCACATTTTTTAATGCTAATTATCTTTTTAACAAAATATGAAATGTGTCTTCAAGATATCTTGGAGCTACAATGGCCTTGTGATTTTAAAAGCCGTCAGCTGCTACAGGTACGAAACCAAATACTTCAGATAAAAGCAGTCAACACAAAGATTCAGGAGGAGATAGACTTCATGAAGAAACACAGCCCTCTGCTGGAAGAAAAGCTGAATCTAGAGAGTGAAGCTGCGAAGGAGATGTTACTGGCTTATGAAAAGGTAAATACAAAGAAATGAAGGTTCTTTTAGAGCATTTCCACTACATAGGTGCATGCCCTTCTAGAGAACAGCTGTCTTTTGGATATACTGAAGTCTGGTTTCAATTTTGTACCCAAAGACTCTGAGCTGTGTGTCTGTACCACTACCTAGAGGCACTCAGTGCAGACAGAATCCAGGGGGGATAAGGCTGTTGGCCCTTAGTAAATGTCTCTTAAGCAGATATGGGATTTCATTCTAACTTTGTAAATTGATTTTATGTGGATTTTTTCATAGGAAAGGCAGAAGGCACATATTTGGTATTAGCACAGACTCTCCTCAGATTTCTCACAGACGTCAGCATTTGTTCCAGCATTTAGAGATTTTAGAAGCTGTCAAAAATGTTTGTGAGATTTAATTATTTTAAAGTAAATTTTTCCTAATTTATGTTTTGATAATAATGTATCATTTGTTGATAATAAATGCCTAATGTGGATAATGTCAGGCTGAGTAATCAAAGTGTAGTAAAGTTATAGGTAGCTTAAAACTTATGTCTAGAAAGGGAAGGATACTGTGTGAATTCAGCTACAGCTTTTAGTGCTAATTACATTTTCTATATATTTTCTATACCAACTTCTTTTAGATACAAATCCAGATATTATCTTTTAAAAGACATTTACAGTCTAAAAACAGTCTTTTGTTTGTAGGATTCTTAATAAATAATGTTTATTTTAATTTTGTTTTATTTTGAACTTCTCATCTTTTAAGGACTCAACAGTCATGTTAAAATACTTCTAAAATTAAAGCGCTAACTGCCTATTATACAAGTAATATGAGAATTACCATGAATGAGTTCTGACCTGTGAAATAGTTCACAGTTCTATCAGTGTTAAGAGATATGTTCAAAATACTGGCTAATTAAAATCAACTTTGTTATTTTGTTTATTATTTTGTATCCTGTTTTCTTGTTATTGTCTTACGATATATTGTATGCAGTTAAAATATTGAAGTGTGCTAAAACGCAACTCAGGAGGCAGACTTAAAATATTGCTTTTAAAATACTATTTTAAATAAATACTCTATTTGAGAGGATTATTTTTTTCTTTCTTTCAAAAAAGTGACACTACATATTGTAAAAATGATTTGTTATGGTAACTTATTTATATATTTCATTTCAACAAAATTTCTAATTGTCAAACTAAATATTTATTACTTCTATTCTGCTCTAATTTATATGCACTTCATTACTGAGGTTCATTTTTATCTCCCATGGTCTTAAAAAAGCAGCTGATACTTAATTCTCTTTGCAGTTAAAACGATTATTTATTCTTGAACCTCTAGCCTTTGATATCTGGAGAACTAGTTTGAGCAGTGAAGTGCTAGATAATAAGGAAGACTTTATACCATGTTGTTTGTTTATATTTGTAGTATTTTAAGAAGCAGAGACAGCAGATGTGCATATCTCTATATGAGAGTTGTTAGGAACTGAGTGTTGCAATGCTGTTTATACCACTGAAAATTGTATTTGTTGTCTGCATTATCTCAGGCCCCTCTTTTACATGCGTGACTGCCTGTCTTACACATCCTGTAGGAGATGTTTAAGTTATGATTCTGCCAGATTACTGAGTGAAACTTCAGTGGCTTCTTTTAACATTATTTCTTTCTTTCTGCTCCAGAGGTCACTATCTTCCCATGGAAGTAGCCACCTTTGCACAGTAACTTCAAAGTTTTGCAACATAATGAAAGCACTCTTGCTAACATTTCTTTATGCAATTTTACAACACACATTCTCTTGTCTTTAGCTGGGTTTGTATCTACTGCAGAATATACAGAATTTGTTTTCAAGTTGTACGACATCACGAAGTACTACTTTGACTTTAAACTTCAATTATTAAACTGCAAAGAATCAGATAAATCTTGAAATTATTTTTTTGTTTTAAACATTATGTACTATTTTTATATTATGTCTTTCAGAAAACTTGTTTTATTTTCTTAGGCATTAAAAATAGATGACATTTGTTGTGAACTAGTGAAAATCCAAAACCAAATTGATGAAGAATCTGAAAAGAAGATAAAACGTGAGAAAATTAAATATGCTGAGATGCTCTGGAGTCAATACAAGTAACAGCTATTTGATATGGTATTAGAATGTTCTGTTAATTTTAATTGTGAAAATCAAACTATACAAAATTTTCTCTTAGAAGTATTTAAAAATTTTCATTCTTGTAAAATTTTAATGGAGAGAACTATATGTAAAAGAAGTGTTTGCTTTGCTTGTCTTAGCTTGCGTTAGCAGAATAAGGAAGGGATAACATCCTGAAATATACCCAACTGGAAAGTTCCATAAATCAATTCCTAGAACATGCCATTTTTACCTTGTTTTACTGACTTATAAATTTTTCATCCCTGTAATAGAACTTTTTTGCCATCATTATTATAGACTACACAAATTATTTGCACTAAACATCAACATTTATCCTAGTACGATCATTGTTTTATAATTATAACTTGCTTTTTAACTTGCATATTACCCAGAACTATTATAGTCGGCACCACACACTTCTGAAATTATCAAAATACCTCATGTGTTGGTTTTTTTGGGGTGTTTTTTGTTTGTTTGTTTGGTTTTGTGGTGTTTGGTTTTTTATAAAACAAACAAAATTACTATAACTTAATTGGATTGCAAGGTACAGGTTTTCTGTTTTTTCAAGGCACAGAAGTTCTTAGATTTTAAAGAAATTAGGGCTTTAGAAGGGTGTCTGTTACCTAAAGATACATGTATCGTCTCAGGTTAGTGCCATATTTCTTCTACAGTCACAGAATCTTAGGGGTTGAAAGGAGCCTCAAATGATCATCTGGTCCTACCTCCCTGCCAGAGCAGGATGCCCTAGAGTTGGTCACACAGAAATGTGTCCAGGCAGGTTTTGAATATCTCCAGAGAAGGAAACTCCACTCTCTGAGTAGCCTGTTCAAGTGCTCTGTCACCCTCACACTGAAAAAGGTTTTCCATATCTTTTTGTGGAACCTCTTATGCTGCAGTTCACACTCGTCACCCCTTGTCCTATAATTGGGAGCCTGGCTCCATCCTCCTGACAGTCACCCTTAATGTATTTATAAACATTTAGGAGGTTGCCCCTCAGACTCTTCTTACTCTTCTATGAGCCTTTCCTCATAAGGGAGGTGTTCCACTCCCTTAGTAATCTTTGTGGCTCTGCGCTGGACTCTTTTAAGCAGTTCCCCGTCGAACTTGCTAACAGTGCCCCCTGTTCCCTCATCCAGGTCATGGATGAATATTTTGAGTAGTACTGGTCCCAGTACCAACCCCTGAGGAACTCCACTGGGTACAGGCCATGAACTAGACTCTGTCTCATTGACCACAACTCTCTGACTTCTTTCCTTCAACTAGTTCACAATCCACCTCGCTACCTGACCATCCCAACCACACATCTCCAGTTCAGCTGTGAGAATGCTGTGGGAGATAACATCAAATGCTTTACTGAAATCAAGGTAAACCACATCCACTGCTCTACCGTCATCTATCCACCTGGTTATGTCCTCATTAAAGGCTATCAGGTTGGTTTAATATGACTTCCCCTTGGTAAAACCATGTTGACTGCTCCTAATAACCCTTTTATCCTCGGTATGCCTAGAGAAAGCCAGAAAAGGCCTTGATGCTGCGTGAACACTGATGAACAACGGCTGAAACATCCCTGTGTTATGAACACTGTTTCCAGCACGAATCTAAAACAGCCCCGTAGAAGCTACTATGAAGAAAATTGACTCTGTCCCAGACAAAACCAGTATACTTATACACAATTGTAATTACTGTATTCTCTCAGTGATATATCTTTTGAGGGTTTCTCTACCAAGGAGGCCAACACCAAATCCTGGAATAGTTGTAGTTGTCAGAGTTTAGGGTACTCTGAGCAACCTTTTTATTTGGTGTACAAAACAGGAAGAATTGTTAGACTTTTTAACCTGTATGTAAATGTTCAGTAATATATAATAGAATAAAAGAAGGCACACAGTAGAATTCGAGAGTAAGGTATTACGGTTCCCTCTGTGAAAGGACCCACCCTCAGAGGGACATAAAGAAGAGGTCATAGGAGCTGTAGCTGTTTCCTGTTGGTTTTATATTTTCATTTCTTTGCTCAAGAAATAATTTGAATTGATAAGTGTGATTGTTTTGCTTACCTTTTATGGTGCTCAGTAGCCCATGGTAAAGAGTTGCACCTGATTAAAATAATGGGGATTGGTTTTATCATTTCCAGTTTCTGTAGATTGCAACATTTCAGCAACTTTATTTCAAAAATGGCTTAGTGCTCAGGGACTTGAAACAACTCTTTCAGTCCCACAGAAGAAGTACTTACTGCCTGCCTCAGAATCTTACAAGTAGTTAAGCCTGCAGCACAAAGTAACACTGACTTTTGCAAAACAAACCACTCTTGCAGAGTATTTTGAGGCAGATACCAGCCTCAGGAAATCATTATTTTGGCTAATCTGACGGGTGCTTTTGATGTCTGCTACCCAGGGAGATCGGTGCTTGCCAGTCAGCTGGAGCAGAAACCTTATTGACACATTCTTGAGGAAAGGGAGGTGATTTAGATGCAGTAATCCTGTTTCTTTAAGATACCATACCACTGTAAATCTCTTTTCCATTGGCACTAAACTGAAGAATTAAAGAAAAATCATGACTCTTCCTGTAATTATACTTTAGTATGAGAGCAGGAGGCATCCTGGGTGACATGAATTTACTCAAATGATTTTGCTGCTTGAGAAAGTCCAGTCTTGCACTCTTAAAGAGTTTGTGCACTGCTTATAAGGTCCAAACTGTCTGTGTCCCAGCAATGATGTGTTGGTGTAGGATATAAAAATGTATTTTTCTGTCAGATGGATAGCTTAGCAATACTAAGGAAATAATTGTCTCTCTCTGACTTGTTTCTTTTGTTGGCATGTCTGACTTTTTCCTTTTTTGATTCTAATCTTCACATGAATTTCGTGGTCTTTTTTTTCTTGAGTTTGCGAGAATTTTGACACTATATTAAAGTTATTTATGCTAATTATATTTTATTATCTCTAAGATGAGAAGGATTCACAGTCAACATGTTTATGCTTAGTTATATCAAGCTTAACTTTTTTTCTTTTTCAGAGCTTGATTTGCAATCTGGAAAGAATATTAGTATATTAAAATAAAAATGGTGGGCAAAAATATAGCTAAACCCCAAGTATTTTATTATACAGAATGTAAGACCATAATTCTGTAATACCAAAGCTTGTCAAAGCTGGAGTGACTTCTGGAAGTGATCAAGGTATTCTCTGATTAAAATCACTACTTGTATCTAAACAAAGGAAAAGGTGTGTAAAGAGAAGAAGATAATATGTACTTTTGATAGATATGAAGCTTTGAATGCAAGCTTCACAGTGACTTCACAATGTTTGGAGTTTTAATTTTAGCTTAAATATGTATAGAGAGATGATCTGATCAAATGCTCATTAGCTCTTCCATGGGTTCCAGCTGAGAGAAATCAGACAGCATCGACCCTGATTCTGTAAGTGGTAGAGTTCATCGAGAACCTCATGTTTATTTTAATTATGGGAGAGATCAGGTCCTGAGTAAGAAGTATTTACCAAAAATGTTCTGTGATTTATTACCATTTATTCATACACGCTGCAAATCAGTTTAGTGTTTCACTGGCCTATTTAGTGTTCTGTCATCTTGTCTGAATTGCTAGCTGCTGGCAAGAACTGTTAGCAATGGTTATAGTGATCCATTGCTGGAGGTGTTTTTATTGTGTAATAGCAGAATAAATAATGTTAAATGCATATTTTTTCACTTACTTAATTCTATTTTTTTGCTGTTCCAGCATATACCTACTGATAAAGTTTATTCCTTATCAATTAATATTTACAAAGTGTGGTCAGCAGGAATTAGTTATTCTCTTGTATGCACAATATTGCTATGCATTGTGATTCTTCATCCCTGGCCTATATCCTATATAACTTCAGATTTTCACTTTGTTCCTACCTCCTATCTGTTTTCTGAAGCAACTTGCATTATTTTCCATGTGCTTTCAAAAGATTTCTGTGTTTTATGACCTTTCCAAGATGTCCTTTGGATCCTTTTCTGTCATATACTTTTCTGAAATTGATTGAAAGGTAAACATTATTCCAAATTAAGCCATGTCAATGACTTTAACAAGGATGTCTGACTTTCATTTTTTATTCTAATGCTTTTAATCCTATTTCTTACTTAGTCTAACATCTTATTTTCTTTAACTGTGCTAAATGTTGAGTAAACTTTCCAAGTATTTATGGAAATGCATACGTATCTTTCTTCATTTCATACAGTTGACTTAGAACTTTATGGTGTACTGATTGCTTAATCTCTCTGACCTTGTACTTCTTTTGAGTTTGGACACTAAATGGTACGTGCTGTTGTATTTTCCAGACACTTAGTTTGTCTTGAATTTTTTCTTAGTTTCTTGGTTCTTTTTGGCCATGCCTATTGTAATCACATTATATGCAGACTTTTAACTTCACTACTCCTTGCCCTTTCAGATAATTTCTAAATACACCAAAGCAACAGATATAGGATTTTGAGATACCACACTGTTGACCTATTCTTTCAATTAAAATTGATTGTTTCATCTTATTTCTGCTTTTTTCATTAGTGTTAATGTATTTCATCTCGCTTTCTGACCACTTCCATTTTCAGTATTGTTTTCTGAGGGATTTTGTTCAGTTCCCTTTAGAATTCTGTCACTGAATCAGAGCTGTCAGCTGGCTTAGCAGTCATAGGGCAGTGTGGGCAGATTTCCTGTTGTGTTTTGTAGTCTTGGTGGAAATCAAGGATCTTAAGTTTGTTTCATGTGCAAGAAAGAAGGTTGGGTGATTTCCTGTAACAAGCCTTTGTTTGGAGATGTTTTAAAATTGTTTTACGGGAACTCTTTGTTCTTTTGAAGCAAGTAATAATAGAAGTAAAATTCCCATGATAATGGCAATAGGTAACTAATACTGGCAATTCATCATAGTTCACATTTGCAAGCCACAGTACTCGTGGGGGACTTCAACCATCCTGGTATCTGTTGGACAGACAGCACTGCAAAGCACAAACAGTCCAGGAGGTTCCTAGGGTGTGTTGATAACTTCCTTCTCCAAGTAATCGAGGAGCCTACAAGGAGAGGTGCTATGCTGGATGTTGCTCTCAACAACAAAGAAGAGCTGGTGAGGGATGTTAAGCTCAAAGGCAGCCTAGGTTGTAGTGACCATGAAATGGTGGAGTTCAAGATCCTTAGGGCAGCAAGGAAGGCTCACAGCTAGCTTACTACCCTTGACTTCAGAAGGGCAGATTTCAGCCTCTTCAGGGATCTGCTCGGGAGAGTGCCATGGGGTAACATCCTGGAGGGAAGGGGGGGCCCATGAAAGCTGACATATTTAAGGATCACATTCTCCAGGCCCAACTAGGAGGAAGTCAGGAGGCTGGTGTGGATGAGAAGCAATTCGTAGAAAAACTCAGTCTTAAGAAGGAAGCATACAGAGGATGAAAGCAAGGACAGGTACCCTGGGAGGACTACAGAGAGGCTGTCTGAGCAGCTAGGGATCAGGTTAGGCGATCCAAATCTTGCCAGAGATGCAAAATAGAATTTAAAAAGCTTTTATAGGTTTGTTGGGGGAAAAAGGACAGCCAAGGAAAATTTAGGCACTCTCCTAAAGGAAAGGGGGACCTACCTATGCAGGATATTGAGAAGGCTGAAGTTCTCAATGACTTATTTGCATCGGTCTTCTCTGGCAAGTGCTCCAGCCTAATAGCAAAGGTCTTGGCAGGTGAAAGGAAGGACTGGGAGGACAAAGTACGTCCCACTGTAGTAGAAGAACAGGTTTGTGACCACCTAAAGAACCTGAAGGTGTGCAAGTTTATGGGACCTGATGGGGTCCATCTATGGGTCCTGAGGGAACTGGTGGATGCAGTGGCTAAGCCTCTGTCCATCATATTTGAGAGGTCATGGCAGTCTGGTGAGGTTCCCACTGATTGGAAAAAAAAGGGAACATAGCCTCTGTTTTTAAAAAGGGGAAAAAAGAAGACTCAGGGAACTACAGGCTTGTCAGTCTCACCTCTGTGCCCAGCAAGATCATGGAGCAGATCCTCCTGGAAACTCTGCTAAGGCACACAGAAAATAAGAAGGTGATTTTTGACAGTCAGCATGGCTTCACTTAAGGAAAATCATGCCTGACTAATTTGGTTGCCTTCTATGATGGGGCTACAGAGATGGTGGACAGAGGAAGAGCAACTGATGTAATCTACCTGGATTTGTGCAAAGCATTTTTCACTCTCCCACATGACATCCTGGTCTTAAAACTGATGAAATGTGGATTTGACAGATGGACCACATTGTGTATAAGCAATTGACTGGATGGCGACACCCAGAGAGTCGTGATCAATGGAAAAGTATCCAAGTGGAAGTAAGTGATGAGTGGTGTTCCCCAGGGGTCAGTGTTGGAACCAGTGCTGTTCAACATTCTTTTGTTGGAGACATGGACAGTGGGATTGAGTGTATCCTCAGCAAGTTTGCTGATGATACCAAGCTGTGTGGTGTGGTCGACATCCAAGAGGGAAGAGAAGCCATCCAGAGGGACCTTGACAGGCTGGAGAGGTGGGCAAGTGCCAACCTCATGAAGTTCAACAAGGCCAAGTGCAAGGTCCTGCACCTGGGTTAGCACAACCCCAGGCACAAATACAGGCTGGGGGGAGAATGACTAGAGGGCAATCCTGAGGAGAAGGTCTTGGGGGTGGTAGTAGATGAGAAGCTCAACATGAGCCTCCAGTGTGTGCTGGAGCCCAGAGAGCAACTTCATCCTGGGCTGCATCAAAAGCAGTGTGGCCAGCAGGGCCAGGGAGGTGATTCTGCCCCTCTTCTCTGGTCAGACCCCACCTGGAATACTGTGTACAGCTCTGGAGCCCTCAGCATGGGAGAGACATGAACCTGTTGGAGAGGGTCCAGAGAAGGGCCATGAAGATGATCAAAGGCCTGGAGCACCTCTGCTATGAAGACAGGCTAAGAGAATTGGGGCTACTCAGTCTGGAGAAGAGAAGGCTCCGAGGAGACCTTATAGTGGCCTTCATTACATGAAGGGGGCCTACAGGAAAGATGGGGAGAAACTTTTCACAAGAGAGTGTAGTGATAGGAAAAGGGGTAGTTGTTTTAAACTGAAAGAGGGGAGATTTAGGTTAGACATCAGGAAGGAATTCTTCACCATGAGGGTAGTAAGGTGCTAGAATAGGCTGCCTAGGGAGGTTGTGGAAGCCCCATCCCTGGAGGTGTTTAAGGCCAGGTTGGATGAGGCTTGTGCAGCCTGGTCTAGTGTGAGGTGTCCCTGCTCATAGCAAGGAGTTTGGAATATGGTGATCTTGAAGGTCATTCGAACCCAAGCCATGCTATGATTATATTCTGTGATTCTATGATTTATACTGATAGAAATATACCATGTACATTTTCTGTTTCACCTCGTTAAGTGTTTTCTTATTCATTCCACATGACAGTGATGTAGACTGTGGTGCATCTCACAACCTGTTTTGATTGTGTGACTTTAAATTAAACTAAAAATGCTAATGATGCAAGTGTTTTTAGGAATATCAGCATTCATGGGAAAAATTCGAGTAGCAGACTTTTTCTACCCTACTTTTCCCCCCCCCCCAGGAATTTGTTAGACTGGTAGTTTAAAGTCATACATTACAGAGGAAGTCGACCCCTTCAGCTGCTGCCATCTGAGGAGGACTAGAATAGCGTGTGGTATTGATAGGTGTGAGAAAGACATATCTGTGATGGCAAAGACTTGA
This sequence comes from Apus apus, assembly GCF_020740795.1. NCBI lineage: Eukaryota > Metazoa > Chordata > Aves > Apodiformes > Apodidae > Apus > Apus apus. Next base: position 112,416,733 of record NC_067283.1, on the reverse strand, counting down.
AAGACTGTTCTGCAATTGATAATCTTTTATTTATGTTCAGTGCCATGAGTGCGAGAGTGATGGAACCTGCATGAAACTCGAAGTACTGAGGCTGGGGTACATCACACAGCAGTGTCTGTTATTTCACACATACTCACTGTGGCCGGTAGTACTGTATTTTTCTGAGGTTGCACTCAGAAACTTGTAGCTGACAGGTAGTATGAGAAGTGAATTATGGTCTATGCCTGCTACTTGTCTGTAATAAGAATAATTCCAAGTATAATTTATGTTTCTTTCATGGATAGTGGGCTATAAGAAGGTAGAGGTGTTTGAAGTGTTAGTTTTCATGCTTGTGTTACATATATTCTGTGACATGTGTAATGTGACTTTGCAAATAAATCTTTATCACTAGACAGAAATCTTGGAAGCAAATAAAGGAAGACTGTTTATCACATAATCTTGTAGGAAATGGCTCTTGAATTAGTGATGGGTCCCCTCATTATTTTTTCTGTTGTTTTTCTGTGTTTAAGTATGCAAAACTCTTTCAGGTTTTATTCTGGTTGTAACGCAGTAGGTGTCTCTAAAATTCAACTACTGCTGGTCTTAGTTCTGCTGCAGTAGATTTATTTCACCATTTAAGACATACTTTGGAATATGTTAGTGACCAAGATAGTCCTTTGGGAAGCATAGGGAACACTCCTCTTTTCTGCCTGCTGAAACAATATTAAAAATAATAGACAAGCAGCAGCAGTTACTGTTAAATTTTAACCTGATGTCCCTCTATTTCTTTTGCCTTTCACCAAATCCGTTTTCAAACACAGCTGTAACAAAACGCCTGCGCACAATCTATAACGAGGCCTGAGAGTGTCTTGTGGAAGTGTTTTCCTGAGGATTGTTGTAGTTATTATTATCTCTTTTCGTGATTATGGCCAGTTTTCCTTCTTATAGTGCTAATAAATCTGCTATTCAGAGTGAAAGTGAAGTCCGCATCCTTTCTGACCTTGCCTGCTGTCTGTGAGTTCCTTTTTACGTGAGGAATTGATGTCAGTAAAAAATTAACTTCACAGATTATGTCCACAAGATGACAGCACAGTGGATCAAGTGAATATGGTTCAGAACTAGATTCAGCCCCTAGCAGAGAAAAAAGCTGGCTCCTATTTTGTTTAACCAACATGTGAGGTATGAAACAAAGTATTTTGCTTAACTGCATCAATACCTGCTGAGAGGTCCTATTAGAAGTTGTAATATTGGCAGGCTGTTGAAGTGCAAGTGAACTGGTAGCATGAGTAGTTTTGATACCTGGCTGAAATTGCATAAACCTGCCAGGGTAGATATTTTGAAATTCTCTCATGCGTACCTGTTCCAGAAATGGACTAGAGAATCAAAATAAATCTTTACTAATTCAGATCTGCTTTACATTTCCCTTTATGGAGAGGGACTACCTTGGAATATTTCCAACTAGATGGATTCTCTTTGTGTATTTCTATTAGGAAAGAGTTAAAGCTTTCTGAATCTATTTGGACTGAATACTGTATGAAGTTAAAAGAAACATAGGAGAAGATTATAAAGGATGAAAAACACCTTGAGGACTTAGTGAAGCAAAAAGCAAAAATCCAGGAAGATGCAAAATATTGGAACAGCAAAGTGAGTCTTGAATATTTATAAACAAGCAAGTAAATTAGTATCTTTTATTGAAAAGTACATGAATGCCTGAATATTTTGTATGTTTAGGAGTTAAGGTCCTCTGTAAAAGTAAAAATACAAATACTGATTTAAAAATAAGAAGTGGTATATTCTATAGAACTCCTACATTCATTATTCTGTTGTAGTATTAATTTTAAGCTTTGTATTTTAAAAATCATTATATAATTATAATTTTACATTCCTTTTAGTGACCTGGATATTTCTAGTTGTTGAATGCCTATCTGCTTAATATTGGTTATCTTCTTAAATAATCTGGAAATAAGTGTGCATTTCATGAGAGAGTATAAATGTCCTCTTGAATAGCAGATTTTTTGACCTGAGATGGCACGCGAGAGTCCCTTACAGCATGCAGAGTGATACCCTATTTTACTTAAAATTTCCCCATTTTCTCCTATATTTGTCCATCATTCATTTTGAAATCTTGTTGTTCTAGGCAGTTTAAAATCTGAACTGGAGTTCCTCACTAAGAGCTTTCAATTAATTGACAGCTCCATGAGTGGAACCAGTAGAAGAAGCCTAAAGCAGGATTTTGATGCCCACAACAAAAACTTAATACGTAGAAGTGTGTGCATATATGTGTGTATGTATATATGTATGAATGAAGTATGAAATTAATTCTTTTGTAAATGCCCCTTATTGTTGTGGTTTGTGCATCTGGATAGCTAGGTCCTGCTAAGGATCCAGCGGATTCTAGGTTGAGTATTTCTGGGAAGATGAATCTGTCAAGCCTGCCCAGAGCTTAATAAAAAACCCCAAAGCACACCCCCTATAAGAGTAAAGATGCACTCATATTAGCAGCCAGTGGGCACGTTCTTGCCGTTTGCTTCCAGCTGGCTATTACAGTTTTCTTGCACCAGCAGTTGCTACCAACTGATATGCAGAAAACCACTATTTACAAATAGAACCAATGCTTATTAGTGAACCTTTATTTTTTTCTTGCTGGATTTGGTTCCAGCTGGGTTTCCCTGACCAGTAGGCACTACTTGGGTACTAAGACCAACACAAGGGAAAGACAAGTGCGCAACAGGGATAAAGTGGAGCATGGAACTGCTCTGTTTGGTGACCATCTTTGATTTGATTAATTTGTGCTGAAGGTGAGCCAGAGTTAGGGTTAGCTTAAAGCAGTTCTGTTATTGTCAGTTTCCTTCAGAAACATGACTAAACCAACTGACTGAGCGAATCTTCACAAATAATAGTGGATTTCCAGAAATCTCAAAGTTATTATTTTGTCTTCCTAGAAATGTTACTGGGACCATAGAGTTATTTTGGGAATCAGGAAAATATTTAGATTATTTTCAGTGACTTCAGTGAGGTTTTGATTGGATCCAAATTACAACATGACATTTTACGACATGTTTTTTTCTGGCTTTTTTTCCTTTTATTAATGAATGCATTTTTTTAATTTCTGTATAACCTGATGGGAGTGTTACAACTTTTGACACTGTAAGGACAACTCTGAATTTTCTTTCTTCCATTTTACCCAGATTTGCATTAAATCCACTTTCTGTAGCCCCAATGTTTTTTCTCTTCAAAGATTAGAAGAAACCCTTCTTACAAAATTAATCTTACACTTAGCTATTCCTCCTTTGTTATTTTGTCTTCATTAATCACCTCCATTTCAGATAATTCTGTCAAAATATTTGCTCTAAAAACATTGAAAGAAGGAAAAAAATTCTGATTTGTGTTTTTCCTATGTACCAGCAATTTAAAAACTGAAGCATTTTACTCATGCTTAATCTGTTGAGGGTGTTTTCCTTGTAGATGTAACCAATTTATTTGTCATACTTCTAAACTATATTTTGTAGAATATTTTACATATTTAAAGACTAAACAATTTGCTTTTAAATATCCTTTTTCTAGAATAGTAAAGGTACCTCTTTGCAATTTTTCCTCACAGATCATGTTTTATAATCCCTAACCACTCGTGTTAGGACCTTTGTTGCCAAACTTGTTAGGAAAGTACTGCCGTTCAAGGACAATTGGCAGAATCCTAGAGAAGTGCAACACAGTTATGACATTCTGGATGAGATTACAAGACAAAGCCTGTATTGTGTCCCTCCTTAGCTACTGGAACATAGTCACAAGGTGTTTAATGTAAATCTGCTCTTCACCAGATTCTTGAGGTAGCACTAGGAAAGTAACATGCCACTTACAGTACCTTTGTCCCTATTTTGGCCTGGTCTTCCCACATTTCCCACTCTACCCTATGCCAACATCCTTATCAACCCTAATTCTGCTTGGACATATTTGTCTTTTGGTCCTATTTCAGTTAGACCCATATCTCTATGGAGATTGTTTAGGTAAGTTTTGCCATGTTTTTTTAGCCTCTGCAGAGGGAAGAGAGATGAAGGAAACAAAGTTCATCAGGCTCACTGGGAGGAGGCCTGCCTTTATCTAAAGCCACTGTAGAGGTTTTCCTTATCATGTAGATGCTTGGTTCCCTGACACCCTTATTTTTCTTTAAGCTCCACTGATTGATCTATCATTGAATCTCTATGAATCTGTATTAAGTAAATAGGTACATTGTGATATTAAGGAAAATCTTGAGGCTGAGAGGAACTTCAGATATTCTGTTTAATTATACCTCATACGTCATGTATGGATTAGCAGGGTGTGAATGTATGCTTACTGGTGCTGTGAGTCTGAAGATTCTGCTAGGATACGTTGCAATGGCAATGTGCATATAAAAAACATAGCATGAAATATCTCTAATTACTCTCTAATACCCTTATTTATATTTTTTAAACCCTGTTCAATTATTACAAAAAAATATAGGAGATATTTGTATTACTTATTTTACAAAATATTTTCCAGATAGAAGAATTGACTAATAAAATAGCTGCCCAAAGAGATGAGAGTGTAAAAGTATCAGATGCTTCTTCTGAAGTTTTGAAAGCTATGGAAGAAATAGTAAGATTTTATTGTTTTTTTAGGAATAAAGTAAAAATGCTTGCATGCTTGCATTTTCTGTATCGGCCTGAAATAATTTCAGTTTATGCCAAAGGTGTCATAATGTTTTTATGCTCATTAGAAGTCCACCAGAGAAAGTGATCTACAGAATAAAAAGCAAAAGATTTTAAATCTTAATGAAACATTGGGCATTCTGAAACATGAAAATTGAGGGAGAAAATGAAGAGGTTTTGAAAAAAACAATGGAAAAATGTAAAGTCTGCAGTATAAAAATAGGAAGCAAGCATTATTTTTTCACTGAAAGCATGCCTATATAAGTGAACCTTGCTGTTTTTTTTCCCCAAGTATTCCAAGACCTACCACCAGGTAGCTTATGATTCAACTTAGAAGGATCTAAAACATAAAGTTTATGCTGACAAGTATTTCGGTGGGGAAAAAAAATCCAATTACTGGGGGATTTTTTCTCCAGATAAACATTGATCCTTCATCTGTGTTGCCTTTCTTTCATAGTATGTTAATCAACTTGGTTGAAAGAAGCTGAAGAAAAACTGAGAGTTCGACCTGATATGAGGTGGCTGTTATTAGATTAAAAAATATTTTTATAATCATAGATATTTTAGAAGGAACTTGTGAAGCCATGTAGTCACTATCTTCCCAAAAAAGATTAGCTATACTTATACCCATTTTAAGAAACAATCAGATGAAAATTTTTATAGGCTTTCCAGTGTTGGCTGTTTCAGAACTTCCCTAGAGAAAGTGAGTAGTTAGTTGCTCAGTGACCTTTTGTCAGTGATTTGGAATATGAGATATTTTCTTCAGGTAATTTCTTTCTGGTGGATAATTATTTTTCCTACATGGTCTACTGTAAGTATTGTTCATATGAGGACATCATGGAACATATGGATATATTAAAAGTGCTTAATTAGGAGAAATGCATGTGTTGGAAAGTATGTGATTTGTAAGTCTTCCACATGTGGAATTTAGATAAACTAATCTAACTCTGGTGCAATACTTGATGAGACCTGTTTCAGAATCAGGTCACAAGACCACAAGTAAAAAAACTTTCTGTTTCGAAAGTGATATGGTTGTGGTCTGAATAGTTCAAGTTAATATTCTCAGAGACTGTAAGTTTCAGAAACTAATAACTAACCAGAAACCATTACCAAAAGTGTATGGAAATTATTTTTTCAGAGTTAGATTTACAACTGAAGTTTCATTTGGTAATCAGAATGTCCTTGAACCTCTCTTTGCTGGGTGGAGTGTTGATCCCATCTAAGTATTTGGTCTTTGACCTAAAGGCATCATATACTGTACCTTAACAAATTCCTCATTTGCCACTGATTCTTCATAACATTAATTTCTTGACCTCCTTCATCAGTCTGTCTAACTGGTAATCCACTTACAACTCTTGTAAGTCATGGTTATGTCACAGCCCTGGTTTACTACTCATATTGATATTGTTGATCTCTATCTATCTCATTGCTAACCTGGCTGGTGTGCAGGAAAGCTTAATCACTGTATGTGATAGAGACAGACCTATGAAAGTCTAAAGAATAGAACTATTATTACTGTCTAATGAGACACCTCCTAACTAAGTGGTCTTAGACTTGGAAGTACAAGAGTACAGCTGCTTTTGTACTACCCCCTTCAGCCAAAAATCTCTGTTGCTTTCTTGTTGATCTTTGATCATTACAACTTAGGGAAGATTCGGACTGTTCACTTGTGTACTCATGGCTATAATTTCCCTAATGTGCTTGTAGTAGATCTTGATCATCTCCAGTGCTTTAATTCAAAGGGAACAAGATCTTTGAGATCTATGCAAGTCCTTTGTTTCATCAGCTGAAAAAAGGATCCTTTGTTTTTAAGGACCATCCAAATGGATAACTCTCTGTGCAGCACTTTGGACACTAGGATACATAAGGCAGATTTAATAAGTGAAAGGGCACCACAGGAGCACCAGTGGTGTAGTGGTATCATGCAAGATTCCCATTCTTGTGACCTGGGTTCGATTCCCGGCTGGTGCACTTTTCCCATCTTATGCAAAAGCTGCTAATCCCACAGCTTCTAAATAATTGAATCATCCTGAGCTGCTCCTAAGATCTGTGGTCACACCACAGATGGTGTCAGATGGTGAATATGGTCCTGTACTGTTTCATGTAGAGCTTGATTTTTCTGGTAGGGTTATTAGACCTCCTGTAATGTCTTTGAAAAATGCTTGTATGTGGATTTTTATAAATTAGTTAGTCATGGCTGTAAACACAGGCAGGATCTTACAGGTGTGTGACATTGCTGAAGCCTCCAGGTTATATTTACTGGATTTTCAGTTCTATCAGGAATAAGTTCCTGTGTCCATTGGATTGGTGAACTACTTGGGAAACACAGAGAGCTGAGTCTAGGTATGGACAACCTCTTAAGAGAGACAAGGCAGTTTTAATACATACTACATACATGGTATATGTCAGGTATAGTTCAATAAGATGCATATAGACAACGTTTCCTGTCCTCTTGCTTTGTGCTTCTGTATTACTTGAATTTTGGCAAGTGAAATGAAGTTGCAGTGGGCTTGCACTGTCTTGGAGGTTTTTCAAGGACTATATAGAAGCTACTGCTGGCAGTAAGACTATGTGTTTAGGAACCAGCAGTTCACATGCACTGAAAGTGGAATGTGCAGAGGTAGTATGTGTATTAAATAATCCATGAAGTTCAGTCCTCGTGCAGTTAGAAATCTTTGGGTTTTGTATGGTAAATTATGTTTCCTTTCTTTAACTAAGCAAATTACATCCTATATTAAAGGAGCTGATTTTTGAGAGAAGTGTCCTGGCCACTATTTCAGCTAAGGAAATGTGTGATCAGTGCCAACGTGTTGCAGGTTTGCAGATTAAGTACTGGACACAATCTTGTATATCCTGGGAAGATCGTTACAATAGCATTTAGGTTTATTGTTCTTATTCAACAGATACACAGTGCTAGTAAAATTTATTTTTCAGTATTCCTATTCTTCTACAAAAAAAAAATACCCCGTTCCATCCAAGAATATTAAGTTCTAATGATACAGACATTATATTCTGTCAGACAAAGCAATATCAAAGTTTATCTGTGGGTTTTTTTGTATTGGATTAAGTTTGGCTTTTGCTGTATAATCCAGTGATCTAAACAAATGGTCTTTTAAATTCACCTCTGTTAAACAGTTAACTTCTACTGAAAGAATATTTGTATGCAAATAAATTAAAATTGTTGTATGTGACATAAGAATTCTGCATACTTAGGAATTTGAATTCACCAGCTGTATGACTAACCTGTACCACTGCACTGGTGTGAAGTACCCTAGACATGACCATTTATTATAAGATAGATGAAATAAGACTGTGTGACCAATTTCAACAATTTCAGATGAAAGGGCTGGGGTTTTTTTCTCATCCAAAAATGGTATTTTTATATTATATTCGGGAAGAGGGGCCCACGAAAGCTGGTTAATATTCAAGGATCACCTCCTTCAGTCTCAAGAGCAGTCAATTCCAATGAGTAGGAAGACAGGCAAAAATGCCAGGAGGCCTGCATGGATGAACAAGGAGTCCTGGGCAAAACTCAGACACAAAAAGGAAACATGCAGAAGGTGGAAGCAGGGACAGGCAACCTTAAGGAATACAGAGACTGTCTGAGCATACAGAGATGCAGTTAGGAAAGTCAAAGCCCAAATTTAATTTAATCTGGCAAGAGAGATCAAAGGCAACAAGAAGGCTTCTGTTAGTTAGGTCACAAAAGGAAGACTAGAGAAAATGTGGGCCCATTGCTGAATAAGGCAGGGAACTTGATGACACAGGACATGGAAAAGGCTGAAGTACTGTATGCCGCCTTTGCTTCATTCTTTACTAGCAAGAGCCAACCTTCAGGAATTCCAGGTTCCGGAGACCAAGGGGAAATGCTGGAGCAAGGAAGATGTACCCTTGGTGGAAGAGTATCAGGCTAGGGAATACTTAAGCAAACAATACACAAAAGGCCCTGATGCGATGAACTACTCTTGGTTGTTGGTAAAGATCCTCAATGGCACATTCAGCCCACTTCTTTCCTGTTAAAGACAGAAACAAAAGAATGATTTCCTAGTGGGAAATAAATGTTGTACTCAGAACTACTGTTTTAATTGTAGTTCATGTTTATTTTAGGATAAAGAGGTTCTTGAGATGCATCTTGTATTTCTTTTAAGGCAGTTTTAAAGTTCTGTTTCAATGGAACCTATTTTTTTTATTTTTCTTCCAAAGCCTCTTTTTTTCTGGGTTAGACAACCTTCATATCCTTGCTGTTAAGAGGGTTTTTGTTTTTTTTACTAGTAGATCAAAGCTCAGTGATGATGTCAAAGACAATGTTGAAAGTGCAAAAACTATCATTATCTACTGACTGTCAAAGTGCATAACAGTTCAGATTAGACTGTTCTGAGATAGCTCAAAGGAATCTCCTAATGCCATTCTAGTATAATGCAGCAGAGGTCTAGAGATATTAGTGGTTTTCTGGGAAGCCTGTCCATTCCACTACCAACCATGTTGTCACCTGAAACATTATCCATAATTTCACCAATATTGTGCCATTCCCTAGGAATTCAGAAATTCAGTTTTATGTAAGACCTGCCCATTCTGAAGAACACAGCTGCTGGTACAGAATATTTATTTTTATTTATTTATTTGGGTGAGGGGAGAAGTTTGGAGTGGATGTATACTGAATCTTGTCTTTCCTAACCTTGAAGGGTGTCAATGAATTTTGCAAAGATTTTGTTCCTTTTTCCTTCTCATTTTTCTCCACTCATTTAAATTGTATTTATTTATTCATTTTTTGTTTAATCTAGGAACATGACTCTGGTGATTATGATTCCCATCAGAAAAAGATTTTCATTCTTGACATTAGTATTTATAATTTTAATTTATCTTTTTCTGGAATTATTTTCTATTCTTTGCTTAAATAATACTGTAAATTTCTTGTCTGCTACAACATTATTTTTACATTTCGTAGTATTGATTGCTGATTCTTTTGCTGTATTTGTGTTTGCCAGTTGTTCTTCTATTCAGCTTTTCCTAACCAAAGACTTCCGACATGTGCCAACTTAATGGCCAACTTTTCCTTCATTTGGAAGACATTTTTAATCACCTTTACATTTGTTACCTTTTGCTCTATTAATGATGTGTACTTAAGAGTATAAATATTCTTTTAGACTGTTTTACTTCTACTTTTAATTCTGTAATAATTTTAATAAACAGGCCAGGATTAAAGAAATATATGATGAGCTAGAGGAAAAGCAGAAAGAGAAACTCAAGAAAGGAAAGGAAGATATGAAGAGAAGACATTGAGAGATAAATAGCTGATCTAGAAGCAAAATTTAAAAGAAATAAAGTTACATTTAAAGATAAAAGTGAGGTAAAAGTAGTAGATTCTGGACCACTCACTAGCATATTTTTTGTCATGATTGGAAAAATAAGAGGAAACAGAAGTCCATAGCTCAGAAGAGTCGGATTTTACAGCTGTGCAGTTGTGCTGTGATACAACATAACAAAACATGTCATAATTCCATCCTTATTTTTGACCTTGCTTTCTGTATTAGAAAAATCTGTCTCTTTTACCTTCTGGGAGGGTTCTGAGGGGCTTGGGTTGTGGGGGTTTTTGGGTCTCTTTTACCAAATTTGTACTTGATTATTTCCTTTGTTCTACTTTGCTTACTTATCAGCTGAAGAGAGCAACTTCTCAAAGCCTTTTTTCTATAAGGCATATGTGCAAATCCTTGCAAACAAGTCTTCCCAAATGTGAGCTGCCTTGTGCTGTAGAAATAGGTGGACATGCATTGTTTACTGTAATGAGTTGTTTTACAATGTAGAAAAGTATCCGAAGCTTCCTGATTTTTGGCAGAGGAAATAAGTGTCTTAAGGACCTGAATTGAAAATACAGCAATCAGTGTGAAAGAAGTAATTATTTCTTAAGTGTCTGGAAGATGAAGGAATTTTCATTGGACCTTACTGCCAGAAATTCAAAAGCAAAATGCCTTCATTTGTGTTTCTAAATCAATAGGAAGCAAAACTATGTGTTGATGGCTTATGTCCAAAACTAAGGATAGTTTTCCATAAGCCATATGCTTGTTACAGAACATTCTCACAATCAAGTAAAATCAACATCTTTTGAGCCTGTTCATTTTAGATAAAGGATTTTAAGATTTTTGCTTAACGTCTAGGTAAAACAATTTCAGTGGCCTCAGCAGGATATTTTTTTTTTTTCACAGAATCAGTCTGTAGATTTATAGTTCAGTTATCCAACTACTAGTAAAACGCTTGTGATAGGAGACTGTCTTATCTGTTTTTTTAGTGTTATTCTATTTGAAGGGTTCTTAACATAGCCTGCACGTAGTAACACTTCACCATTTTCAGAGAAGAGATGGAGGATGTTGAATAGTTTGAGTTCAGATAACAGATTGTGTGATAGTGTATTTTTGATGCAAGTTTAATATGTCAAATTGAAAAATAATTAAAAAAAATTCCTCTAATAGCTAACAGTATTTTCAAAACAACGCATTAATGTCAGTGACTAATGTTGTTAGCCCTTCCCCAACTAAAACTAAGTAGAAACAATGTGACAAAGATCACATCATTAGTTTCCCAGAAACCTAGAGAGGTGTGGTGTAAGTTATACATCATGGTCCAGAGCTGTTTATTTGCTTCTGTTTGAAGAGGTTTGGAACAGTTTGCACAAGCAGATTTATATGTGAATGATATGTGAAAGATACTGGTAATTTCAAGGAAGAACTTTCTTATTGAGGGTTGAAATTATAATTTCAGAATGGAAATATTAATGCCTATTTTCATATTCTATTTTGTTATATACTCTAAATGGAATTCAAATCTTTCAATAATATAACTATTATAAAATTTATGTAAGAGTACTTAGCAATGTAAAATTTTCTTTACTATATGTATTAAGAGTATCTTCTAGTATTTAATGTTTGGAACTCGCACTAATGATGCAAATGAAATCGATACAATAGACAAGAAGTCCTGCTTTTCTTGAGCCACTAGTTACAAATAGAATAGTTACAAATAGAATGGATTAATGAAAAATTAAAAAATTACGTATCCCAGTATTTTATTTTCTTTCTTCTTCCTACTTTTGCTGGCTGTATTTTTCATGAGATAGTGATAATAAATAATAAAGATTTATTTTACCCTTCACATGAATTCCACAGAAGCTATTCCAAATACAGATCTTGATTTCAGAACTTTATTTGTAACTTCCTTGGCAGAAATAAAATAAGAAGTATGGGGAGCAGAATAAGCAGTGATATTTTTCTGTAAGATGAGAAATAATGTATGAAGTAGCAGAAATACTTGCGATTGTAAATGTACATTTTTTCATTCCAAATGTAGATTGTGTAAGCTTATATGATGGAAAATCTGGTATGGAAAGAAAAATAAAAATAAGCTTATGATGAAAACTGTTGAAGTATTTAATGTCATACATTTTCTGATTTCTCTAGAATGTAGGACAATAAATTTTGAATACTAACATGTCTGTTTATGCATAAACTCTACAGAAGCTCTCCTGCTTGGATTAGAGTGTACAAAAGCTAGACGAAGAGCAGAAGCAAATTGAACAACTGGAACAAAGAAGTATCATGAAACAATAATTAAATTATATACAGGTGAATAATTTAATGCTTGCAAGGCTTTTTTTGAAGTATGTTTAATCTCGAAGGTTAAGCTGTCATTTCTCCACAGTTGTCTTGGAACTAGAGACATACATACAGTGTATGTACTATTTTCTGTCTCTTGTGTGAACTAACCTATGAGGTCCATAGCCTTGAGACAGTGTAGAGTACAAAGCAGAATTGATATTGGGGTCATTGGGAAGTCCTTTGCTTTCTTCATTTGCTACACTGGCTCAGATTGCTCGAGGGGCTTTAGAAACACAATAGAGAAAATCAATAAAGGACGAAAAACATTCTAGTATAATAAGAAGTGCCTGCTGATTGCATGTTTGCTCAGCAGATGGCATCTTTTTGTAAATGATGGCTTATACCTGCTGTATCAGTTGCTAAACTGTATAATCCACCAAAGGGAATTATTGAATTTCATTACTGAACTCTATGCTTTATACAAACATGGTTGTAAGCATTAGAAGAAGCAAGCATTTTCTTTCTAAGATTCTGCTCATTTTTATTATGCTTTCATTTGCATGTTGTATAAACTTAAGTTAGACATTACATCAGAGATGAGTCACATAAATTAAAAAAAAACAAAGAGAGAGAAGCTTTCATATTGTTCAGAGTAGCTTTCATGAATCTGGTAATTTCTATTGAAAAAATCTGCAACTTCCTATATATGACAGAATCTTAAATTAAGGATTGGGAAATTCATCAATTCACATCTCTTCTAAAGTTGGCAAGGAAGATGGAGTTTATGCATCCCCTTCTGTTAGAGATTGTGCTCTACCAAACTTGAGGCTTACCAAGATATTTTAGAACATGTGGAAATGACTAATGAGTCAGCATACAGATTATCAGTAGTTCTACAATGCTTCTCAGTGCATTTATTTCCTATACTTTATATTATTATTTTTAATGCTGCCTTTTCTATGAACTGTGAGTAACTGTAACCATTAATTACCCCAGTATTATTTGAGGTGGTGTTCTAGAGGAACATTAGAGGAGTGTTCCAAGTGCACGAAATAAAATGATGTACAAAGCCTGTTCTATGAGATCTGTAGAGCTCTGAACTGGTAACAATACTCATATGCCTTAAATGTGGTATTCTTAGAGCCTAATGCAGTTCCTTGATTGTAGCAATTGAAGTTTTGTAAAAGGGAGGCTTTACAAAAGAGGCTAACTTATTTTTAATAATAACTCACATTTTTAGCTGTGCAGGATCACACTGTATGATTCTGTTAATTTTGTCATATTGTTTTTAAGAAAAGTGATTTAAAGTTATATTCAGAGATTTTAGTGCTTTTCCATCATTAAGACATTGGCTTGTTTAAAGCTCGTCCTATGTGTAGCTAAAGAAATGGCTCTGAATGCACAGTATTCTTGGTACGGGAGTCATCTAGTCTCCAGCTTCCAATTTATCAAGCAGTACTTCCAATCCTTCATAGTTTACCTATTTTAGAACAAATTGAATCACACCCTGGAAGGGTGGACTGGACTGTCCAGGGTACTGGACTGTTAACCACTCTGGCAAGCCATAAGGAGTGGATATGCAGTCTATCAATACTTGGATCACAGAATGTAAAGTATCTCACTATTTATTTTTGTTCAAAAACCTGATTGCAAGTAATAGGTATCAACAAACATAATAGGTACCAGATTGCACTGACTCCATGGCTTGTATTCCATAAGCTTGGAAACCAAAATTTTCAGGTTTTATTTGTAAAGTATCAATTTTCTTGATTAGAAAGTCCTGAAAAAAGTGCAGGAAGGCGAAGAGACAAAATTCTTCTTCATTAGCAGTTTTGTTCTAACACAGGTCACATGTGGACTCTGGCAAAAACCATGCCTTGGCTTCTTAGTGTGCATGTTTATACCTGTCACTGATGCCTTAATCATCTCAAATTTCATCATTTGTAAAGTTTAAGACCCCAAACAGATCATGCAGACATCCTGTATATCATAGGCTTTCACATTTCCCAAGTTCTCCTGGTACGAAGCCTAATATGATATTTCCTTAGAGGTTTGGGACTCTCTATGGGCTGTTCAGTTGCATAGGGATTTGCATTAATTACCATATCTTCATTTTCTTCCTAATGATTCTGTGTTCCTGCAAGACACCTTAAATTTCCATCTAATTCTATACAGATACATATTGCACTTTTGCAAAGTTCAGAGGCCTTAAAAACATCATGTTCTTGTCGTACTTTGCACACCTGCATTTCTGTGCTAACATCTGTTGTAAAAGCTTTGATTGCTCATTTTTTACAGCTACCTTTTAGGTATACCTGTAAGAAACACTTCTTCCATAAGGAAGAAGATCATTAGACTGCCTCAGGCTGCTGCTTCAGAAAAATGGGACAGCATCTAAAGAAGAATTTTTAAAAATACTGATCTTTATTTAAATACTGTAGTGTATTCTTTGCCTACTGAATTGTGAGGCCTTGAAATTTGGTATTTATACGTGTGCAGTTAAAATATACGTGTATATGTGTATATATAAGGACAATCAAAAGGTATTTTCCTCCCTCTTAATTTAATCCATTTGCATAGCCGCTTACAGCCCATTAGTATGGGTTACAAAATCTAATGCAGCAAGACCACTTTAGAAGTATCACCCAAATAGGAGACTCCCACGTGTTTATTACTGCTGAGCTGCTACAGTGCTTTATATACTCATTGTGAGGAAGCTGCAGCTTTGTTTACCAGATACTGTTATCTTGAAACCAGAGTGTGTTTGTGTCATGAACATTTACATTTTTGGGATTCTGTGACTATCAGTCACTTTTGGAATGAAAAAGACGCTACATTTTATCCTATTTATCTAATTTCTACCTCTCCTAGGAAGACAGGCTGAGACTTGGGGTTGTTCAGCCTCAAGAAGGCTTTGGGGAGACCTTATTCTGGCCTTTCAACATATAAAACAGAAGGTGACTTTTTGCCAAGGCCTGTAGGACAGGACAAGGAAAAGTGTTTAAGCTGAAAGATGGTAGATTTAGGTTGGATCATAGGAAGAAATTCTTTAGTGTGAGGGTGGTGAGACACTGGCACAGGTTGCCCAGCAGAGTTGTGGATGCCCCCTCCCTGGAAGTGTTCAAGGCCAGGTTGGATGGGTCTTTTAGCTAGCTGGTCTGGTGGGAGGTGTCCCTGCCTATGGAGGGGAATTGGAACTAGATGATCTTTAAGGTCCCTTCCGACTCAAACAGTTCCTTGATTCAGTGATTCTATGATTTAATCTTGCTTGTGCAGAATAGGAAGTTTAGTAAAAACAATTTTTAAAGATTTTCAGCATCTTAATGTCAGCATCTCTTTGAAATGTGTGCTTGTAGCCTGAGGAAAGTAGGCAGGGATTCAGGATTCTTCTTCTCTGTGCTTTAATCTTCAAATCTCTGTAGTACAGGACAACAATGTTATGAAGTACTTGGTGTCTGAAAGAGAAAAGCTCTCTCTTTAGGCAACTGAATCAATCATGCCAGTTTTCAGATAATGAGTAGGCCATATTCTGCCTGGATAATGTAATCTGAAAATACTGATTTTGCCTGAAAGTCAAGAGGTTTAGGTATCTGCCTAAGAAGATACTACTACATTTTGTAAGTACTTTGATGATCTAGCAGTAAAAGCTAGATCATCAGTTAAGACAGTTAAGACACTTACTCTGCATACACTGAAACAAATAGACCTAGACTTGGGAGATACGTGAAAACTGTTACTTTTCACTGTCGTAAATAAGGTTTTTTATGTGTGAGGCAATGACTATTTGCAAAACTTTTATATATGAGAGCAAAATGAAAAGATAATATGTATTTTACAAAGATGGTGGCCTACAAACATACATACATCTATACAAAACATAGGGAATGGGAGAAACACAAGTGCCATAATAAAATGTATGGATATATAGTAGAAGAATTGTGCAAGGAGCTGGACAACTCTAACTGGATGTACAAAGCTCTGCTCTTACAGAAATGTATTTAGTCCATTTGCACTAAGTGCTTCAACTGCCCCCTCTGAAAGTTCTTTTTCTTTGGGTATATTATTTCATGGATTGTTGCCCAAAATCATGTGCTTAAAATACAGTATTTGGAAACTGAGCCCTGCCTAGTTTATGTGCTATGTATCTTTTTATCCCCAGGAAAAAAAATAATTTGCTTCCATTCAAATTGCTGAAAAATCTCATGCTACAGAAATTTTAAAAAAATAACTTAAAGAACTGAATGAATTCCAGAACATGAAGCAAGTATAGATGGAAAATGCAGAAAAATCTTTCACTGATTTGGGGCAAGACCTACATGTTATATGAATTGTAAAAGAAATTCCACTTTATTACTATTACAAAAGTAATTTTATTATTTTACATTGCTATTTTGAGAATGCATAAAGCACTTTTCGTCAATAATTTGAAAGTATTTTTATTTGGTAACTCTCGTAGCTTTAATGCATCTATAGAAGTTATTAATGATAAATTGTCTGGCTACAAAATTGAATTTCAGGCATCAGAATTACTTTTGGAAATCTGATAATATTCATGGTCAGTTGCATCCTTAATTAATGGAGGATTCCACTCACTCCATGTTTTCTCTGGTTTAAGAAATGTGGACCTACACTTACTGTGACTGATGAGTCCTGAAAATAGTCTCAAAGGGCTCTATCCAACTGATAATGCAGACAGCCTTCTAGGCCACACAAGCCTTGGAGGGCCATATATGCTGATTGCACAGCAGGCTTACTCTTCAAGGATAAAGGTGAACCTGCTGTGCAATGTCAAAGAAAAAGCAGCTTGGATTGTTGAATTGTACAGGATGACTAAATAGTGAAAGTGATCCTTGTATCATTATACTACAGCTCCCTTTCTATTATCTCCTTCACTTTAAGTACTGTTGTTACTGAAATCGCTCATTTAAAGAAATTATTCCATTAAATTCTTCACTGGGGGGGGGGAAATAAAAAATATATTTTCTATGTAGATATTTTAGCTGAATGTGAGGGGCTGGTTATGAGTTTTTTCCAAAGTCTTTATTCAAACAGAATAATAATAACAACAGAATAATTCAGAGTGACCAATGTGCAGTAGAACCTACTGAGCTTCAATAAAGGGGAAGGCATCTTTCCATGACTGAAAATGTCTTCTCTTTATTCTACAGTGCTTTAGCCAGTAGCTTCATATCAGGGACATGTTATATTCAGAATTTAAAAAAAAAGGGATAATATCAACACAAAATGGCACCAAAAGCAATCCCAGCAGTTCATTGTTTATATATAGCTAAGAAGTCAATGTCACTTACAGAGAGAACTTTTCTTGCAAATTTTCCAACTTCTAGAGCTAAAATAGATAGAAATGAAAACTACACTTTTCTTGAGAACATGCTTTTAGAGATCCCATATGCTAGAAAGAACTGTAAAGTAAAAA
The DNA here is from genome assembly GCF_020740795.1 of Apus apus. NCBI lineage: Eukaryota > Metazoa > Chordata > Aves > Apodiformes > Apodidae > Apus > Apus apus. The sequence continues at coordinate 112,399,067 of NC_067283.1, read as the reverse complement.
AAATTTCCAAAAAAACCTCTCTGACTTCCAAAGTATGCATCCCAACTACTAGTATATTCTCCTTCCTTCTTGTCATTCTCTGAACACAGAAGGTTCAGGATACAGGACATTCTACATTATGTGACTTGCTGAAAACTGACAACAGGATTCTTCCTCTCTGCTTGAGGGGCAAAGGAGAAAAGTTTGGGGTTGGCATGTTTTAATTGCTTACTTTTTCTCATTAGTGAAGATTAATGGTGAGAATATTAAAAAAAAAAAAAGTTCTTTCAGGCTGATACACCTTATTCTATTAATGTTTGCAATAATCTGACATATCACATGGCATTTAATCAATCTATCTTAAGAAACTCTGCTCTAGCTATTTCCTGTTAAATCTGGTGTTATGCATACAGTTCAATATTAAGTAGACTTAACTAGTTAACTGGTCTTTCTTCTTTTCATAAAAGTGCTGATACCTGTCTGACTTCAAAGAAAAAACAGCAAATAAAAGATTAACTGTTTTTATTTGTATTCTTGTCTATTATTTTCATATTTTTTTTTTAGCATGCCATCAGGCTAACTCTAGCCTGATCTGATGAAGAATCTTGAGGAAGAAAAACCATTGCCTCCACTTTCAATCTTCACTATTGTCCTTTTATAGGTACTTTTTACCATTATTATATAATTAACACCTCCTTGACTTATTATTGTTGACCATTAATGCAATAATAATAGCCACTAGAATGAAGTAGAAACCTTGACACACAGTTAACAAAATCACGGTAATTTGAAATAAATACTTTTTCCACAAAAAAAAATGAGTATGAAACTGCAAAATTTAGCCTAAACAGCTAACCAAGTGAAAATTATGTGCCACAGATATCCTGCCTAGAAACCATCTTATACCAATGACTTCTGCAAAATTCTTTTTGCAGTTTCGGAAGACATAAACACATCTTCATATCTGAAATTAAGAATGGACATGAAATACATTCACTCCATTTTTTTATCTGAGTGGAGTTTACTGTGAATCAAATTAGAAGGATGATGAGCAAATCCTGTGAGTTTAGGGTCTCTGTTAGGAGCATCCTTACTTGTATTGGAGCCCCTACCACTTATATCAGTTCCCATATTGTGTGCCTACCTTCAGAGAAAAGGAAATAAGGGCAGGAAGCAAGTTAAGGGGATGTACTGGAGATCAGGAAGGCTGGAAGGGAGTTTCAGTGAAAAGGAACTCTAATTTCTGATGGATTTCTTAGCACCTCTTTAGGGAAGTCTTTGTAGACACTGATTTAGAGAAGATCTTAGATGCCCTAATTTTCTGCAAAGGGGATTATTGTTCTGCAGGGAGCTGCAGAAGGGACTGTGAGGAAGATCTTGTGGTCTCCAGAATTTAGAACTAACTTCCAAAACTCCTAAATACATGTGTTCTGTCAACTATCAGCTAATTAATAAGAAGGATAACAGCTTGTTATTGGTGTCAGCTGTTCCTAACTTGAGAGTAAATGGATCCTGAGCTGTCAGTGTAATCTTTATAGATTTTTCCCTAACTCGAAGAGTTTGATTTTTTTTAATTATTAAAATAATTATTTAAGTCTTAAAATAACATCTAATTTAAACAACAAAGCCTTAAAAATAGGAAAAAATAAAGAAAGTAGACTTAGACTTCTCTCAAGTTCCCTTTTTTTGTGTGCTCATTGTGATACAGTCTTTATTATTCAGTCAACTGTTACATTACCTACAAGGCAGAAGTTTAGATTATCTTGCAGAAAATAAGTTAGACACACATTTTTTTATATATGTTTCTGTCTAAAAGTAACAGAAATGCAAACCTTGAGAGAACCAAATTTTAGTACAAAGGAGAAAACTTCTGAAAATTGTTTAACTTTATATATTTCAAATGCACAAGTTAAAGAAATCATATTAGTTATGGACAGAAACAAAATGCTACACAAGTGGTGTGTAGCTCCCACTTCTGGTCCCAATGCATTATAAAATAGTGGTTACCACTAGTCATGGCCTCATTTTGTGTCACATAATATCATTATTTGAGCAGATACTGTACCTGTAGGAGTGAAGCAGCCCATATTCTAGAAAGGTGTTTTTAAATTCATGATGTTTTTTACAATGTAGCTCAATCAACTCACTGTGTATGGATTGATAGGCAGAGTGTCTTTAAGTGGTCTAAACATTCATTATGAGCTCCACCATGTAGGTCTTTGGGTTTTTTTAAAGGTTATCATTATTTGCGAAAGACTCTTCTTTTATCTATTCTAAAAATAAACATTAAGCCCACAAGTAAAAACTAAAAAACAGTAGAGAAGAGTATCTTGATTACTTAATGGAATATATTTTTTTTCTTTCAAAGGAAAAATTTATATGACGTGATGTTTAAGCAGCAAAGTGTTCAGATGGTATTTAATCATCTCCAAGATGAGCTAGCAGAATATGAGAAAAGTTTAAAGCAGGAAGAAGAACCATACAGAGAGTTACTACAAATAAGAAAGGAAAACCTGAAAGACTCCAAAGGGAGGATTATCAGAGTTGGGTTTCTTTAGGGAGAAGTGAAACAACTCTATTGCTAGTTCTGTCTCTTTTTAGTTCTATAAAGGTACCAGCTATATCAGAAGGTTGACATATATAGTATCTTCTTGTCCATATGCAAGTGTTTTCAGTGAAATAAATTGCTCTTTTTCTGTAGGAGAATTCTTATTTCTGTGAATAAAGAAGAAATTCTGGGAAAATTATAAAACTGTTAATTTGCTTTGGCACTTCAGATTTTTTTATTAATACTTAGGGCTAGTGTATTCTTTCTCTTCCCTGTTTTCTTTTGCTTTGATTTGTAGATAACTCTGGGAAGTAAAAGACAATACATGGCTTCTTCTAACTTGAAAATCTATTTCTCCTTTTCACCAAGTGAAAGTAACAAACAAATTTCAGGTATTTTTTACTAAGATTGCCATCAATAAGTTTCAATTTCAAATCATATCATTTACATGTTTCTCCTTTGGGGAGACATTCCCAGATTAATATTTTTGCAATTCTATCTGTGTTAAAGATAATTAAAATACTCACTTTCAATCTTTTGTTCTTTACTTTTATGCCCATCACATGCTTTTCTCTGCCTAGAGCAGTTTAAATGAAGTAAGCTACTCAATTACACTCTCTTTAGTATTCACTTTTACTTCCTATTTCCAATGTGTTAACTTATGTTGTTTGTTTTCCCAAAATCTGTACTCATTGGAAAAGGGAAATAGCAAAAATAAGAGCATTTTTTAAAATAGAAATTGCTAATTTATTACTTTTTATAAGGATACTAGTCATGTCAAAATACTGTATTTGGCTCCTTTGTTGTGTTAAATTAATTATGAGGACAAAAGTACTTGCCAGTATGTTTATATGCTCATCATCACCTTAACTTCAAAAATAATGCTGAGGATAATTTACTGAGGTACCTTCCTTCTCTCCTTCTCTAGGATATAAAGATTTGTTTTTCCTAACATGTACTGTTTCATCCTGTCTCCTCTCTTCTCCCATCTCCTTTACACATTGATTTATGGGTATTTCATGAAGTACAGAGCTCTTAACAGTACTTTGTTATTAATATAATGTTGGAGTTTTGAGATCATACCAAACTTTTGGTAGCTAATTGTAAGTACAAAAATTATGATGCATGCTTGAGCGCCTATTTTAGTTTTTACTGGAAGATATTGCTGGTCTCTGTCTTTCTCTGCCTCCTGACATCAAGTTCATTTACTCTCTTTTTTTGACTAGTCAGGATAGACTAACCTGGTGGTAGTAAAACCTAGCAAAGCCAAATATTCCTTCAGTAGCTTATGGATAATAAAAAAATTTCAGCAGGGTCATCATTTTACTACCCAACAGGACTGGACAGAAGGCCTAGTACCATTGTGTTGAGGAAGTTTTTGAGGGGATTTGAACTAGGTTTTACAAGAAGGCTCTTCAAGGAGGCTAGCTGTGATTTGCAGAAGTTGGCCATGACTTTTAGGATGACCAGTGCGGCTCTCTGGAAAAGGTCACGTTGACAGCTTTTAGAATTTTTTCCTGACAGTAAGAAGTCAAATCATCTACCTTACTTTGGTAAATTTTCTCCTTCAATCAGACTCAAATGAAAAACCATTTACATTCTGAATTTTTAATTGAACAATTTCCATTGAAGTCCTGACTTCAGGTAACGAGGTACAATGATTATGAGGTTTTGTCACCCAGGGTCTGGAGATGAAAGCTGATTTACTGAAGTAGTAACGGAGCACGCATCTTAGACCAGTTTTCACAGTCTTTGCTTCTCTGAGTCTGAAGCTGGGTGAGACTGTTCAGTCTCCAAATTATACGTAACTCAATAGGAATAGACTAATATTTTTAAGGTGACAGATGGGTGGCTGAAAAAGCAGTCCTCAGAGGATTAAACCCCATGGGGAGAAAACACTAAAAAAGCAATGCACTAACTTCTGGAGTACACAGAGTACAGAGGAAGCGGCTCAAGGTGTTCTGATTTAGGGTCTCTAGAAATTCTTGTGAAATATTGTATTGAATGAGAATTGTCTGTCTTGATAGTTGAAAAAATTAAAATACTTTGTTCCAAGTGTCATGAAGTAGAAAAATTAAAAGGGAGTGTTTACTTTATAGCCTATGAATATTTATGGTTATGTTATGGGTATTCATAGCTAAGGTGAAAACAAAACCTCAAGTAATTTAACGTAAGTTACATCTTTTAGTTTGGGAGAAGTGCTGTTAGATGCTTTGGTTGATTCAGGGCCACGTTTAAGCAGGAAAACAAACTCTTGACTCTGGAAATTGAAAGTTTATTCATAGTTTCTTCTACTTCAAGATAAATGCATACGTACATGTCAATACAAAAAGTTAGAGATGCACAGCTAGCAGTAGAGTTAGGAGGTTAGAATTGCCAGTCATCCTCATTATCTCATTTTTAAGATGTACAGGTATGAGCCATTGCACATGATGCAAAAGAGAATGATGCAGTAATAAATGGAAAGACAAGATTGAAAATGCTAGCTTCAGATCTATGAAAATATCCAATAAGAAGTGCTTTTTGTGATGACTTTCAGATTTTGTGAGGGTGCGTGAGAACAAGAGGGAGGAAAACCTTTTTGCCTACTAAAAAATGCTTTGGATAGCTTGGCAGGAAGGGGAAAGAGGGTGACATCTTTATTCAAACAAGAGGTCAATCTCTTGAAGGCTATGTGGGCCTGTTAAATCCACAAGGGAGATTAAACAATCTCTTATCAAGAGATAAACTGACCAGAAACTAGGTGAGAAAATTAGGGACGCTTATTGCGAGTGTTGTGGAGGGAAATGGAGTTGAAGAATGTTCTTGAGTCGGGACAATGTGCATAACAACTAGTGGCTTCAGCACAGATCAAGACAGAGAAGGAGATTTTGTGGGGAGACTCTTAGGGTGCACTAAGGGGTACAAATTGCCTGATCATGGTCAGGACTGAATAGGATGAGAAGCTGAGGAATCTGTGTGCCTGTTGCTGACAGGAACACACATCATGTGTGATTTGTTTGAAGAACTGAGGCACTGATGTGCAGACCTTCTAGATTCTGTCTTCTCACAGGAGAAAGGGCTGTCAAGTGAGGAGACCGTGACACATGAATGTAGCAGATGTCCCAGCTCAGTAAAAGGTGTGACTTCTGTTAAACTAATATGCATGCTACTAAATGTGGCAAAATTTACCTATGTAATTATGAAATTATACCTTACAAGAATATGTTATAACTGTGCTATTTGTAACTACTCTCAAAGCATCTCATTAGCTTATGTTCTATAGAGACACTACAGTCCCCAAACTATCATATTGCTGTTTGGTTCAGTGCTGATATGTGCTATATTAAACACACAGATAAGAATTCTTTGACGTAGCAATTCATGAGTGTTGGATCATGTTCAGAATGATTACGTTGTGTCTTGTTTTCTTAACCTCAAAACAAGCCTGCTTGCTCTTATTTTCCACTGCTAATGTGATTATTGTACTTTCAATTAAAGTAACTGTACAAATTACTACTGTGGTTTTTGAAGACTGAACAAGATATTTTGAATGACCAAAACTCTTGAAATGTGATAATCTGTCCTCTTTAGTATTTGCTATTGGACACGTGATAATATATTTATGAAGTACAGAGGTAGAAATCTTTAAATTCAGACCTGCATTTTTGATAAACACACTAAGTACTGTTACTCAATGCATTAACAGATATTCTGATACTTTGATTTTATTTTTGCTTTGAAATACTAACAATATCGTAAATTCCTGTTTCTATTAATTAACATTGGTCTTTTGCTACAAATCCCTTGCCACCTATTAATTTATTTTACTTTTGCACTGTACCTTAAAATTGCATCAAGTTCAGCAATGTTTCATCTAAAACTGAGAGTTTCTCAGCTATAAAAAAGGGCATTTGTAAATTCCTTTAATGGGATAACAATATTCTCTCCTTATCAAACTGCAGAAAGCAAAAGAGAGGGAATATACTAAAAAAAACCCAAAACACCTTAAATTTTATAGATAAGAAAATAAGTTTTGAATCAGTTATTAATAAAAATACATAGACTGCAGATGTTTGATCAGAATGTTTCTACCTTAACCTAAATGTTTTAAATTTTAGAACAAATTAACCTGTTCCTTTGAGAAGTTTCTTTTTTTATAGAAAAGCATTTTCCATCTGGGGAATGATATATCAGAAAATCCATGACCAGTTCTAACATCTAGTCATGATCTGTTGTTTCATCAGATATTGAGAGTATTACTAATGAAATGATCTACAAAATGACATATTTCAGAAGGGATTGTTATAGAAATATGGTAATATACTGCTGAAAGCTGAATTATAAAACAGGGGGGGGAAAAAGTTGTATCCAGGGGGCTATTTATCATCATGGTATTAGGTAAAATCCACTGGGTGTCTTTTATCATTTACTATTTATCTATTTGGGTCATCTTTTCTTCCAGTCATTCATTTCAGTCTTGCAGCACAAATACCTTCAGAGCAGTTTCCATCTCGTACTCTCAGAATATACTGTTAATCAATATTAATGTTATTGAAAAACTTTGTTACCACATATCCATGTAGACACAAGAGTTATGTCTGAAGATGCATGACAAAGAGGATTTTTTTAATAGCTAGAGAGCCATTGCTCCCCTTAGGCTATTTCATGTGTGTGTGGGGTAAGGATAACAAATAGTCTGGCTATAAAATTGTCTTTAATTAGTTGACTCAGTGGCTTCCAACAGTGTGCTCCACTGGTATGTGGGACTCCTGTGCTATAAGATAGTCTTTTGAATCTTACTCTGTGCTCCTGGGTTGTCTCAGTGTACTGACTTACATGCTGTCCTGTGGGAAGTGCTGGCAGTATTACCCAAATAGCCATCCCACTGATTTTATTGGGTCATAGGGAAGTCATATACCTTCCCTTCTGAGGAATATGCATAGCTAGAGGTTGGGTGCCAGGACAGTAATAATACTCTTAGTGAAAATCAAATGGATGTGAAAGTGGAGGGTTAATAGAAATGTTAAGAGATAGTTTTATGTTTCTTCATTTAAAAACAAGCCATATGCATAATAATTAAAAGCAAATTAACCCTCACGTTATTTTAAATTGTATCAATGAGAACTATTGAAATGGTCTAAAAATTACTTTCTAAAAATTAAAACAATGATTCATTATTATGTCTAAAACCAGAAAGGCTCTTTCTAAGATTGCAAAATGGTTTTAATTAGAATTTCTTCACTCAGAGGATTTAAAAATACTTTGATTTTTGCCAAGGATGCTATTCTGCTTTGGAAGAAATTATTTTCTACATTTTCTATTGTGGGTGTGGAAATTAAATAAACGTTTTCCA